>NC_137471.1:66208012-66808012 GCF_964235325.1 Thermobia domestica | reverse complement strand
ATATTATAGGGTTCCTATCTGGTTTCTGGAAACCAACTTGATTACAAGTAGTGTGGTGTCACTGTTAGGTGTACGTGTGTTGTTGTACGAGCAAGGTAAACAACAATACATACAATATGCTAATTCAGATTCTTTCACTGCAGTTGGCCTGGATATTTCCAGTGTCATGCTAGAAAAAATTTCAGTATACCACGGCAAACTCAAGAAAGAAAAAAAAAGTCATTGTCTTATACGACTGCTGTTATATTTAACACCCTGTAAAATATATTGAAAAAGCAGTCTTCATCAATATTCTAATAGAAAGAATGCACAGAAACTAGTGGGTTAAAATCGAGAAAACAGAAGAATGAGTGTTTTCTGCCAGAATGTCTGTCATAATACAACAAAAACACTTTCAAATTATTTTCCTCTTTCTTCATGCTATCCATACATAATCTGCAAGTAAATGAGATACTGAACATTCTGTGTACCAAAAGGCTCAAAAAGAGCCCGCAGTGGCTCAGTGGTAGAGCGCTCACTTATGGCGCATGGGGTCCCTAGTTCGATCCCAACTTGCACCAAGTGAACTCTGTGGTGAAGAAACACCGTATGTGTAATTTTCTCCCATCTTCTTCATTCTATCATCATCCATTTCATAACCACAGTTTCCCTTGGCCTCAGTGCATCGTGGGTCACTAAACTTTAAAAAAATTTAAAAAGTCAATCATGTGCCAGTTAATGACTCGTTTCTATTCAATGGATCAGAAAGTTGACATGTATTTTATATTTATGTCGTCCCCTCAATATCAATAAATACCGTCATAGAAAATTTATGATTCCCTGTCCATTTTTAGTAACTTATGTTATACCTTAAGGTATTTCACATTAAGCAATTATTGATCTTTTTCTGATTTAAATTTTAGACTGTTCTCCGTATTCAGCTCTATATCTTAGGCTACACTTGTACAAGAAAGAATCAACAGTCAGGATTAGTTCTATGTATCTAAGCTATCAACTAGAAGCAATGAACTAGAATATTCAAACTACCAAACTCAAGAATAATAACACACGATCTCACAATAACGAAACTAATAAATTTCTTGCGTGGTGACTGGGTTGATATACGTAGGAAAATTGTAGATAATTCTGAAAGTTGAACAATCAACAATTGAAAAATGAAATTAAATCTTTGAATTTTACGTTCCACGGTTATGTTGGTTAGGCTAAAGGAGACGGTGATGATGAGTAATGAATGAAATGGTGGAATGAAGAAAGTGGGAGGAAACGGGGGAACCCCAAGAAAACCCACGCACACGGCGTTTGTCCACCACAAAGCTTACTTGGCGGTGGATGGGATCGAACCCGGGACCCCAAGCACCAGAGGTGAACGCTCTATCACTGAGCAACCGCGGCCCCTAATCAACAATTGAAAGATTTTGAAATTACAATAAAAGAATACAATAAAGAATGTGTCAACAATGGAGGAGGAAGACAAATAATCAACGTAAGTTCACAACTAAAATATTCACTACATCTTTCTTTCCAGCCAAACAGATTCTTGTTTCGTGGATTTCACAAATGAAAACCTCTTATCATATCCATCCGACAAAATTTTCCGCCCTCAGAAAACGCTACCCGAGCCATGGTTCATGTTAGCCCATGCTTAAGTACGGCTCTGTATGTACCATACATCCAGAAATTCAGAGAATTAAGTGCTAATAGTAGAAGCTGTCACCCTTCTTCCTAACAGATCGAATTTTTCGAAAACTGATTATAGTAAGACCTTTCCGCAGGCAATGATTAAATTTTGGACCCAAAATTATCCCTATCCACAGGTTGCTACCCGATGATGCATTATATAAAGGATTTTTCTTTTATATAGCGCACTGATTCAGGCTGTTCGAAATATTTCACACGATAGAAAAGTTGGGGAAATGTAAATTGGATATCACTGTTTATACTTAATATAAACTGCTACTGATCTTCACGACTAGATCGACCAGAGATCTCAATTAACTCAAACGCTGGATCAGCACCGAAAATTTTGTAACCTCATCGACGGACTAATTATTTGCACGAAGAACCATAGTTGTCGTGCTGTATCTCACCAACTTCTGCCTGTTAAGTGTGTCTTTCACCTTCATATCGCACATAATTTATTCTGTAGAGACTTTGTTGCCCCGGGGTTGAAGCCTGATCCTAGATTAGATTAGTTTTTTTTTTGGGGGGGGGGGCGCAAGAGGGTGCTGGTCCAGGATGTGATGTAAGTGGGGAGCTGCCTGAGTTACGACATAACGGTTTCCAGTAAATAATGCTCTTTTTAAGGGTATCGAGAGTCGATGAAGCTGAAAAACCATCACCCACCTTAGCACGTATCGTAAATTTGGTTATATTCTTTCGTGAACAGTAAAGCCATGAAGTTTTTATGCACAGATTATTTACTGTATAATTAATTCCAGGGTTTTACACCTAGATAACACAGTAGCCCTCCTTGGTCATCATAGCTAGCGCACACTATTGGTGCCAGGAGTACTGAGTGTGATTCAGATTAGAGAGTCTTGAAATTTGAATGCATTAGGTAGTTTAAATTCCTCCTTAAACTGTAGATCTCATACAGCTTGTGTTGAAAGGGACATACAACCAAAGTATAACAGCGAAGTGAATGAATCAGGAGACAGGAGATCTCTCCAAGCTTTGACGGGTAATAGGCAAAAAGGTGTACTTGCAATTTTACCGCCTGAGTAGTCCTGACCGAATTGGCGAGAAGCGAACTTTCTGTGCTTTTGAATTTAATTTTATTTAGTTTAACGTCCCACGTATATGGTCCAAAGATAAGAGAGACGGTGATGATAATGAACGAAAGGGTGGAATGAAAGAAGAAGGACGAAACGGGAGACCCTCGAGAAAATCCACAACCATATGTGTGCGTATGTCCCTCCTATAACTCGAATGGGTAAGTAGCTCTACCTTAATTTCATCAGTTCGGTGACAATGAAATACATTAAGTGGATTTTATGGTGGACAAACACCATGTGCGTGGGTTTTCTCTGAGTTTCCCGCTTCCTCCCACTTTTCTCATCTATTATCATCACCATCTTCTTTAGCCTTCGTGCATAAACGTAGGAGGTTTTTTTTTTAAAAAAAAAAAAGAAAAGAAAAAAAAAAAAAAAAACAACTACGAATGGTTCCAAAAAGTTGCTCTCCACTTTCTAAATAGTATCGCTGCTAGCCAAAGGAAACATACAACGATATGTAATTCACAATGTTTCATTATTATTATTTAATGAAATTTAAACGAAAACTATAATGCTTTCTTTCATTATAACATTTATAGGTTAACGCGAGATATAAGTACTGGCGGAAGTACGTCATGCTTGACCTATCCACATAGGATTGATTAAATCTTTTTCTTTTCTTTCTTTCTTTCTTGTTACAGTCCATGAATATGCGCTCACAGGATAAAGGAGACGAATTATTAATTCAAGTAAATAACTGTGAATGAATTTGTGGTATGAGAACGGACGATACGGAATTCGATTTTGTCTACCACAAACTCGGACTGAACTAGGAATCAATGATATAAGAAGTGGGAGCCCTACCACTGAACTACCGTACCCCTCACAATCAAATCTTGCACATATTATTTGCCTATCTTCATTTCTGTTGCTCCTTCTATTGTTATTGTAACCATGGAGGTGTGAAACGCTGGACTGAATTATAAATAAACCTTATATGAACTTCTACGCTTGAAAAAGTGCTCCAAGTTTGAAACCTATGCTTTGCTGCTAAAACAGGCGAACAAGAATGATAAGCGAATCTGAAGGAACTGGAAACAGAAAAACAATAACCTAGTGATTGGCATGCGCGCCTTCACTTCCAATTCCTATTGCAGCAGCATTTTTTGTGTTGGTCGAATATGGAAAACAAAAGGAAATACTTGAATTCAATCAAATGACCGGATATAGCTGTCTTGGGATGCAACGCCAGTGAGTTTAATATAGATTAAATAATAATAAAGCCCAACATTACTTCTAGAATCTCGCATGACCTGAGATCAAACCATCGACTACCCGTATCAAAGATGAGCGCTTTACATACAGCCACCTTACTCATTCCCAATGAGAATAATGAGAGGAGACTGTGTTTCAGTTGTAGAGATCGTGCGTGAGATCGCTGGTTCAAATCCAATTCCAGCCGAATGGGCTTTATGGTGGACAAACACCGTATGCAGGATTTTCTCGAGATTGTCCCGTTTCCTCTCACATTCCTCAGTCCATTATTTCGTTCAGTATCATCACAGTCTCCCTTGGTCCTGAAGCATAATCGTGGGACGTTAAAAACAAAATCCTAGGCCATGTGAGACTGTGGAGTACGACATCGTGTCCGTGGGTTTTCTCGCGGTTCTCCCACTTGTTCATTCTACATTTTTTTTTAAAAAAAAAATAATAATAATAATCGTGGGACGTTCAAATAAAGATTTCATCTTGTTTCCTACTTAGAATAATCAATGCTATCGCCTACCAAAGCATTTCCTAATATTCATAAAACAATATGTATTTATCGAGAGACGAGAAAACATTTCCCTAACATCAATCATGGTATTTAACTAGATCAACACGGTAAAAGAACGTCGCGAATTCTAACAATTGACTTCTCTGTAGTAAGAATACACTTTCGATGTTTATTAGCTAGCTAGACAAATTACCTGCCATCACGTTCCTATAATTAAACTTCGACTAAACAAGAGTGTCAAGCAAACAAAGAGTAACCAATAATATATACTCAATCAGTTGGAAGGCTAACAAAGGTGATGCTAAATCAAGATAAAAGAAGAAAAGGCTACAGAAAACCCTTTAATAATAATAATAAGCATATTACTTTCACGATTCATGCAATATGAAATTACAGTGTTGGATCAATAACATTCCTTCCACACTATCCTCAGTCTTCCACGGAAATCTAACACCATGAGAAGGTAATAGGTTTAGCATTCTAGGCTGGAGAGCAATCGGAAGAAGCATCTTCATACTGAAAAGTCAAATGTCACTATGTCTAAAGTGTAAAATTCTTAATGAATGTATTTTGTCTGTCTCGACATATCGATCGGTGGACACTACTAAACTCAGCCGGTAGGGGCACTTGGTCGAAAAAGTGTAAAAAGCTTTTACAGACCAGCCATCCTGAATGAGGTTTTCTTGGATTTTCCTCATTCATACCAGGCAAATGCCGGGGTGGTACCTAACATATAACGCTTACTTCCTTCCCCAATCCTTTGTTCCTTCCCTTTCCCCGGATGCTGTGCTCGCCGAGGGACGTCATCTCTCAAATGTGATGGGCTAACATGGCCACAGATGCTGAAAACCCAGAAATCTAAATCCTAAATTCATTCGTCATCTGCAGACATTCGTCATCTGCAGACTACACAATGAAGTATAGAGATATTTATGTGAAGAATCACTAGCGAAGATAGGAAAAGAATCACATGAATCCGAAAGAAAAGAGAAATAACGATTATCATAAAGAAACACCAGCAAAGATACGAAAAGAATCAAATGAATCCGAAAGAAAAACAGGAGTGACGATTATCATAATGAAACACCTGTAAAGATACAAAAAGAATCATATTAATCCGAAAGATAAAAATAGTGACGATTATCATAATTAAACATCAGTAAAGATAAGAAAAGAATCACATGAATCCGAAAGATAAAAGGAGTGACTAGTATCATAATGTAACACCAGGAAAGGTACAAAAAGAATCAGAATCATATGAATCCGAAAGATAACAGGAGTCATGATTATCATACTGAAAATAAAGGTAGTGAAATGACACTGGACTATACAAGATGAAATGATAACAACGAAAGCAATTCTTGATTGGATACCAAGAGACAAGAAACAATGTACGAAACCTCTTCACAGAAAATGGTGTAAGACGAAATCAAGAACTACTGCGAAGCGACTTGGAAAAAGATTGTCCAAGATACAATGGTTGTAGAGAAAAGTTGGGAGATATCTTCACCTAGCACTAGATTGGCAATCACTGACCATGACAATGATGAACACAAAACACAACACATTCCTTCAAAACATGTAATTATTTTTTCTGCTATAATGATTAATATTAGTATTATTTAATGCAACTGCTGCTGAATTTTCAGTAGTCAGGGTTGCCACCTTGTACCAAGCCTTTTAGGTAAGAGAAAATTAAGCATTTTCAATAGTTAAAACGGACTTAAGCTTTTTCTAAGTTTTAGGCGAATCATGAAAAAAAAATCAAGCTTTAAATTCCACAATAAATATCTTAAGCTGAATGTTATTAATTTATAACTTACAAGTACTTTTTGTAGAGTTAACAGCTTGTCCATTTTCATAGATTTTCATATCTACCTAACAAACCCCTGATTTACACTTAGCTGGAAGCCTGCGAGGAAGGAAACTCGACACTGAAAATTCACCAACAATTGCATACAAAAATGTGAAACAACGGTACATGATTATGGTACTAATTTAGTGATACTTCAAAGAAAAATCACCTATGTAAATGTAAACGCTGACAGAAAACATGCAGTATATTTTCACCGATGGTAGCCGAATTATTACTCAATTTAAGGTGCTTTATCACACAGAAACAGTTATATTAATTAAAAGAAATGGTCCATTCTGAAAAAAAAATTAAGAAAAAGTATCACATTTGTAGCAACCACATCTCTGCCCTGAAGATAATTTTAAGCCTGAAGTATTGGGACAATTTTTCGTTATTTTATATGCAATTCCTTTTGTAAGTTAATTATACTATCACACTTTTTTTTTCTTTTTACAATAGATCTAATAATTTTAAAATGCCTTGGTTTTATATTGAATGGGAAAAGTAATTATTCCAAGTACCACATGACACATTGTTCAGTCTCACGAAGAATGTTAAAAATAAAAGATTTCTTCGTTACTGAGCAATATCGTAAATGTCTAACATGGCTTTACACAGCAGTCTTAAAAATTTTGAGTAATTTTCTTAGTAGCGAGAAATACTTTCGTGTGAACTAAATATGAAAAGGGTCTCTCTTTTTTTTTTTTTTTTTTTTTTTTTAATTGAGCAGCTGTTCCTCCCGAGACTTAGGCCCACTTGTACGTGCACTACACGTTAAAACAGTGCTTAATTAAAAGCTCTGGATTTAACAAATTTATCTTACTCCATACCATATTTACCCAATTATTCAAGGACTTTGATATACACAACATTGTATGAATTAAATCATTGAGTAGCAAGCAATAATGCAATGTCGACATCTATTAACGTGGCTGCTTATTATTAGAAATTAACGTGACGTACAGGTTGCCCTGTTTTCCTTGGACTAAGGAAGAAGTTAGTCAAGTGCTATATATGGAGGATTGGACTTTATGGTTCAGAGAGACTTGGACATTAAGGAAGTTAGAGAAAAAATATTTAGAGAGCCTCGCAATGTGGTGTTGGAGAAAGATGGACAAGATAAAATGGACAGAGAGAGGACACTTCTAGTCATCATATTTCGTAGGAAGGCCAATTGGATTGGACACATTTTGCGAAGAAATTGTCTTCTTCATACCGCCATAGAAGGAAAGATGGAAGGAAAGCGAGGAATAGGAAGAAGAAGAACACAACTCATCGATGATTTGAAAAATAGAAGAAAATATTGGGAATTAAAAAAGAGGAAGCAGAAGATCGAAAAACGTGGAAGAAACGTTTCCAAGCCCAAACCTAAAATTAAAATTGAAAGAAATCCTTACTAGTCCCACGATCTGCAGAATACTTAATACCAATAGTAATTAGGATAACACGTCGGAACAAGTTACCTAGTCTTATAATCCATCTCTCTTAGTGGCGAAATAGTGTGGTGGGGAACGGGCTACATCATAAAGGTTAATCTTGGATGATGAACTGAGC
Source organism: Thermobia domestica (assembly GCF_964235325.1). Taxonomy (NCBI): domain Eukaryota; kingdom Metazoa; phylum Arthropoda; class Insecta; order Zygentoma; family Lepismatidae; genus Thermobia; species Thermobia domestica. The sequence goes on along the minus strand of NC_137471.1, from coordinate 66,800,112 downwards.
ACTCAGCAACAGCACTGAATTCAAGCCCTAAAATCTCGACGTTGTAGAAGGACGTAAAACATAAATGCAGGACGAAAAATACTAATATCTCGTAAAGACGTAAAACACAAAAACTGAGCTCAAAATGCTATAACAGAGACATACTCAGATATATCTCAAATTTTGCTTTAATCCCAGAAAAATTTACTTAAAACATTTACAAAAATTGGAAGTGAATAAAAATGGAAGTAAATATATATATCTCTTCTTTCTTTGATTGTTATCAATGAAAATGGATAATCTAAATGGTTTTTTTTTTTTTTTTTTTTTTAAAGCAATTCCTTTATATGTATTCCAAGCTTTTATTATGTAACTAATCATGGTGTCTACTAAAATTCCAAAATTAAATTTCGTGACCTTTTCTTTCCCAAACCATAAAATTTAGTAAAATTCTCAAGTGCGAATTTGGGTGCAAACTGGGTCGAATTTTCTCGCATGGGATAGATGCGTGTTTTGCTTGCGATTTCGTAGCGTCTAAAGCCGACCATAAGTTACACATATTTGGAGGTGAATTTTAACATTTTATAGAACATTTTCCAGTATATACTTATATTTCTACAGATAAGAAAAATTGTGACCCAAATGCTAAATTTCCTGGCTTTCATGACCGTTTTCTGATTTCGTGACTTTTTCATGACTTCCGTGACCGATAAACACCCTACTAATAGAGTATTCAATCTACGCAAGGAAAAAAAATAAGATTTATACGCAATATATTAAATATACATAGCTTTTTTCTCATTACAAAAATCTGATTGACGTACTGTAAGTTAGGTTTTACTGGGTTTCGCGTAACTACTCATCCAAGTTTCCCATCCCTCTCTGCCCGAAACCTTACAGACCACATTTTATAAAATACTAGCATTGATTCCCGCTTCGCTGAGTTAAAATAAAAAGTTTAAACGCACAACTCTTATCTCATGTGTTTGGTATCCGTGAAATACGATAATTTTGTTTTTAGTGGCATGGATTTATACGGCATCGGAAGTGTCACTGTTCATCTCGGTGACTCCGAAAATTATTGATTCGACACTGATAACGGTCATTTCGATCATTTTTAAATATCTCCTTCCCCCTCCTCTAAGTTGCACCGTCAAAGTGATATGATAGAAATCATCGCAAGTCCGAACCTCATCTATTTTGAAAATTTGATCGAGATTGGTCGGGTGGTTCAAGAGTTATTAAGTCACATAGTCACTTTCATTTTTATATACATTATTTATTTATTTCCTCTTATTCTACATGACAAAGTTAAGACTAATCATGCCTTGTCTTCCACTGACTTTTTTATATCTCCCCCTTCTCTCTCCTCTGTTGTCAAATGAAATGATAAAAACCATCCCAGGCCCGAACTTCATCTATGTTGAAAATTTGATCGAGATAGGTCGTGTATTTAAGAGTTATTAAGTCTTATTTAGTTTTTTATATCTTCCCCTCTACTCTTCATCTACCCCCCTCTGTACCGTCAAAATGAATAGATAAAAGCCATCTCAGGCCCGAACCCCATCTATGTTGAAAGTTTGATCGAGATCGGTCGGATGGTTCAAGAGTTTTTGAGTCACAAGCAATTACTTTTAATTTTATCATTTATAGATTATTTAATCGGTAGCCTACGGTACATGGGGGAAATTAGTATTAAAAAATTTCAAGGTCCCACGGATAATAATTTCGGAGACCTGGAGAACAAAAAAGAAAAAAAAAATCCCGCCTTTAAAGGGTCACACCTTGCTAAATTCCCTTTAACCTGGACCAAGGATACAAGGAAGTTATAATTATATATACACAAGGAAATTATTTATACAAAATTTCGAAGTTCTACTCCTAATACTTTTGATGGTCTAGAGAGTGAAAAAAAATAAATAAAAAAAAAAAAAATATACACACTCCTTTAAGCCTCTCTTTCACCCCTCAGGGATTGCATTTAGCAAGATCTTGTCTTATCTACAGCCTAGGATGTAAGCACATTAATTATACAAAATGTCAAGGTTCCACACTAGTAGTTTCGAAATTCTGGACCAGGGTTGGCAAAAACCATGGTTTTTATTGAAAAAAAAAAAACTTTTTTTTTTGGTTTAAACCCATTTTTTAAAATAATTTATGTATTTATATTAGACAAGGACAGAAATTAGTTTGTTTCGCCTTGGTGTTATTATGCAACAACAAGGTTATGCCAGAAGGGGTCACATAAGCTTAAAGCGGAATCCAAACCGCTTCTCGGCTTACATCCAAGAGAAATTGTCCAATTCGACACGAAACCGAGACTAATTGGTCACAAATGCGATTGCCGGCTCAATCACGGACTCCTGATAAAAATACGCTGTACTGATCTTTCCATAGGCCTAGCTGTTAATATAATTGTCAAGAGTTATTTCGTAAGGACAAAAAGATAAACAATTACACAAGCAAAAACATTATACAGAATTACATATAAATCGGGAAACTCCCGCCTTAGCCATTGGGAAAATCTTCTTACTTTAAATGTATTTGTATGTAAAATTTTAAGGTCGATGTATCATAATCACTACGCTAAAACGGAGGTATTAAATTACAAATTTGGTATGTAGGTATCAATCAGTAAAATTAAAACAAAGTCGAATCCAAGCCGATGTTGGAAGCTACGTAAGCAGTTGATAAATTTTGCCAATTTCTATCAATATATTTGAGCAACCTTGCCTTCTTTATAAAACAGGCATTCAGGCAAGTGGAAATATATAATTTGGTTTCGTTTCGTATGTTTAGGCTTAACATCCTTGTGAAATACCAAGGTTATCACGGAGAAGACTTTCTGTTAAAGGGACACCTCGAATCGCTACTTGGTTTACACTTGAGAAAGATGGGTTGTGGTTCGACCGAGCTGGTTTAAACCTTGGTTTAAACCAGCCAACCCTGTTCTGGACTGAGTGAAACATGGAATGAAAAAGTGGATCAATGAAGACTAAGTGAGTCAATGTACGTAATATTTTTATGTCGCTCTCTTGTGCCCTATTATCTAAAGGAATGAATGAGAAATCATTCATGATGAAATGAAGAGCACCAAACACTCATACCACCGAAGAGATCTGTACCTGCAATTGGTAGATCTTCTGTTCGTTTAATACCCCAAGACATTCAAGTATATGTCAGAGCCTTTCTAAAAACAGATTGAAAGGGAAAAAAATCGAAACTCAATCTGGTCTCTGGCAACTTAAATAAAACTTGATACAGTATCATAAAATTTTACAAGAGTCACCACCAATCACTGAACACAAATTAGTTCCTACACTTTACAATGGCTCAAGTTACAGTTTACGTTGTGGCAATATTCATTGATATTTGAATTGTGGAAGGTGGCACCTTCATACATAAAAAGTTTGTAATTCTTCATAGTATCAACCTAAATTTGTATCAAAGTATTTCCTTTTCCGTATCAATAGAAAGAAACATTCCCACTCTTTCCTATAAACTAACCTCACAAGCGATTGTAGTTAAAATTTAAGCGAAAAAATGATGCTGCTCGTAAATTAGGACAAAATGATTTAAATGCAATATTTTGCCTATCTTAAGTTTCCTGTAGGAAAAATGCCAATCCGGTTTTCAAAGACTTCTCTACAATATATATATATATATATTCTCATTACTCATACAAAAATTATAATAGAAAATAAAATAAAATAAATAAAACGAATTCCAATTTACTCCAATTCCATCCCATGTTTATGACCTTTATGCTAAAGGAGAGGGCAGTCTGTGAAAGTGAATGTGGTCATCAAATAACCGGTGTTAATTAGATTTTCAGTTTATTCCTTTCAGCAGCGAGGTTATATGAAACGTGGACTTACAGTTTAACGTGGGATCCGAACCACATAAGCTCCACCGGGAATCGAACCCGGGTCTCCCACGCGAATGTCGCGTACGTTAACGTGTTGAATTGCAACGGAAGGAAACAGAACAACTCCGAAAACACAATGTTGCCAATTATAATCTTAGCTCTGGGGTCATCAGTGCTATCAACATGTCATTTCCACTGTTAAGACAACCAATTGATCGCCAGCGTAGGAACGATTAAAATAAATAAATAAATAAAACATATGAGAATGCTTAACGAAATAAAAAGATCCCGAACCAAGTTTAACTGAACGTCAAAATGGTAAATTATTCCTAAAATATTTTATGTTACACCAAAACTCTAGTGAAAAAAAGTGTGGCTGGGCTGAGGATGGAATCCAAATCTTACTCTGTCGATGCGTTAAGCATTATGCTTCCTACCCTAGCTCAATAGACCAGCCACACTCTTTCAAGAGCGACCATTAGCCAACTGACACACAAAGTACATTAAAATGCCAAAACTTTAATTTTACTTATTTAAACTTTTGTTTTTATGATGACACGAATCTCGAGCTTTACCTATTAGCAACCATTAATTAGTTCTGGCTGTAGTATCATTAAAAATTGTTACTATTCTTAATTTAATTCGTGTTTACTATATTTCCAATAAAATAACCTATCATGATATCAATTCTCCTTGAACACCTGTCATGCAATCCAAACGAAAAGATGCAATTCCTGTAACAACCTAAAAAGTTGATAGAATGATTCGTCGAAACAGGACATCATAATACTTATTAAAATTAGAAATAATTTCCTATTGATTCGAAATATTATTTTCTCGTACAATAAAAGTCATGTATATTTTGCTAACGCGTACTGCCTACTACATTAACATTTTTTTCTTAAAACTATTGCTTAATTACAACGAAAAGTAACATGCATTTTGGGAGGACGGATTTCCCCCCTCAATCACCTTTTGATTCCCCACAAAGAAGCCAACTGAAACTTCCTTCCTAGAATTTTCACAAACGCTAAGACGCATGTTTAATTATTTTTAAAGAATCAGTATATATTCACCAAATTTCATCTTTGTGATTTAACTGGTTCGAGGGACACTCCATTATTGGCACACTTTCTCAACACCCTCTCCCCTACCCCCTCTTCTTCGGATTCTCATTTTAACGAAAATAACATGATTAAAAAAAATAGCTTGTGACAGGAACTATCTATATTAAAAGCTCACTTCAAACGGTTCAGAAGTTTTCCCGTGATGCAATCACAAACAAGATCACTTTCATTTTTAATTACAAAAGTTTTAAATAAATAAATTTAAAAAAAAAAAATACAATTGACGACAGTGACCTGTTTATCATTCTAGATTTAGCCAATGGGTTAAATCTAACACCTTTTTTTTCTGTAATTCCTAGTAATCATGTCAATTCATTGATACATAAACTATTTGTGATGGCGCATTGTTGGAAAGTAATTTGTTGCCATGCAATAACTATGAAAAAGAAAATACTTAACATGTTCGAACACGACTCTCTTTCGCAGTTCTCATACAATTTTCGATCGAAATTTCCAAATTGTGCAAACAGCATTAGTGTGTATATATAAAAGCATTATATGCAAATCTAGTAAAAACTAAAGGAATTCACCTAACTGTATTGGACTAAACACACGTACCACGCTTGAAGAAAACTACTAAAGGTAAGATCTAGAACCAAGTAATAGAGAAGATATTAACTAATGTGAACCGAAGAATATTAAGGATTTTCTTTCTTCCTCATTCTTTTGATTTTGTTGTTTTACACTTATCTAACAACTTGGAGAAATTATAACGTTTCGTATGATACATACTTATGTATAAGAGAATAAAGTCAACGTACTTTACTTATTCATAAGGCTTATTCCGAGATTTTAAAAACATCTAGGGGCTTATGCAGAACGTTCTGACGCATGATTAGTGCCATACTAAAGCGTTCGACTAACATATGGTTCTTGCAATAGTCAGACCTTTAGTATGACGCTAATCATACGTCAAAACAACTCTGCATAAGGCCCCTAGTGTCTTTTTCAAATCACACGTCACCTAGAAGTCGTACATCAAATTGCCGTTCTATATTCCAGTACTTGAAAATCTTAATCCACATATTAAATTCAAATAGCTTCTTCTGTAACCTGCATGGGTAAATACTAACTATGGTCGCTGCACTAAGATTTTTTCTACCATCTCACTTGAAACTGTATTATGCAGAGATTGATTAAATATTAGATTAGTTATACAATTTGCAGTTTATAATGCAAGATGAAAATGGCACAGACAAAGCTGAAACCGCCTTGTTACACATTACGTTTTCCATCAGTAGATCATTGACAATACAGCAGTGATCTGACATTGATTGCCGTATTATGCATATACAAAATAAAGTAACTTGAAAAATAAATTTGTCAAACATTTAACATATTTCCTCATTTAAACTGATTTTAAAAATGAAACTGTTTCAGAGTTATTGGCACAGCGCCATCTAGTATCCCCCCCCCCTTCCATTCAAATAACTTCTTAGAACACTGCAAAATACCCAAACGCTTAACTATCAATGGAATCAACACAACGACAAACGCTGATCACTAAATAAAACAATAAAATAGTTGCTTTTAACGAACTGGGTGTATTCAAAATGCTGCTGCTATATTTACTCAGAGCTGCCACCAACAACACTGGTAAGTCATTGGATATTTTGCAGTGCTCTAAGAAGCTGTTTTAACGTAATATACGGTATGGATGAAGATTTCAAGTGCTGGAATGTAGGAGAGTGACTTGATCTATTATTTCTACACAGAGTACAAAATTTCCGGTCGCCATTGGCGACTAGAAATTTAGAACGCGACCAGTGTTCAGTAGGAATGGTTTCTGCCTAAACTCACATGGCTACCCAGTTTCTGTTTCGCACGAAGATAATTGTCAGTGAGTGAGAGAAAACACGAAATGTAGTCTTCAGAGCGTTGTAATTTACCTGTTTTTTCCCACCCTAATCGGAACAAGATTCACAAATTTGCTTCCAATTGTCATATTTTGTAAAGTTTTACCTCTGAGTACTGCTTCATGTGAGAGAGGCTTCAACAGTCTCAGCAGAGTTACGACTGCCTACAGGAATTCATTGAAAACTGACGCACTGGATGATTTGCTGACAATTTTCGTCAATGGCCCTTCATTTAAGGACTTTGGTCCGGAAACTACATTCGACAACTGGTATTTCAGTGCAGAGAGAGAGCGTTACACAAACGTGAAGTCTCAAGTTAAGATATATTGAATGAATATGAATTGTGCAATTCAAAAATGATTATCCTGAAACTAATTGTCTGGTCTTGAAGCTTTGTGCCTTGATGTAATCTCTTTGTCAAACGAAAGGAGCGCGGGGGGGGGGGGGGGCTCTCATAATTTCTACGTGAAATACTGGCGACCATCATTTTTAAACCGGCGAGTGCGTCTGACTTTGAAATTTTGCGCCCTGCTTCTAGATGTTGTGTGCTTTGTAGAAAAACATCAGAGAATTTTAAGATGTCGAAACATAAGTCTTATATATACCAGGTACACGCACGATAATTGACTTTACCCTCTTTTATTGCACATGAAATCGTATTATAATTCTTTTCCCAGTAAATTCTTTGTGTAAAAAGTGAGCTCGAATAATTATAAATAACGGTAGTTATATTATATTTAAGTCGATTTCCTATTTAAAGCACGAGAATCTGATCTGTGAGACCGATATAAAGATATATAATTAGAGCTGCCATACTTTCCTCATTGAAGACTCTTGTCCTGTGTTACATTTTGTCCCGGTCGTTACAATACTTTCACCCCCTTTTGTGTGCCCTATATTTTCACTGTAGTATTCTAAAATAGTATTTTGTGTATTAAAAAATTAACAGGTACATATACAATCTTAATTTATAGTGTACTTAAATATTGGTAGAGTGCGTCACATCACGGCTTACAGTTCATTTATAATCTTTGGACCTAAGGTGCGTGTTCCTAACCATCATGACTGATACAGCCAACAGGAATGAAAGTAAATTTTCCCATCAATGTCCCGGTTTGGAATGGCTGAAGTATGGTGAACTATACATAATCGTAAACTAAAATTATACATATGTCAATCGTACTCATTTACTTTTAGCGTTTCACAATAAAGCCCTGCAAAACACATGTAACAATAATAATGCGGTTATGCTATGAGTTATTTATTTATAATTAACATAGAATGGGACGTACGCCAAAAAGGTACTGTAATTATAGCAACAAGTAACCTTTTTATTATTATTATTATTATTATTATTCAGAAATTTAGACATTTACAATTTCAACACCAACATTTATGAACATTTTGTTTATAATGAAATGAAAAAAAAAAAAATTGAGCTCTGAAGGAATGAATTTAATGCATGTAATCTATGTTTATATTGTAGAATTGTTTTAAGTACTATACTATGACTAGGCATTGATAAACATGAAGAGAGTATATACTTTAGACTTATTAATGTTGGTATAATAGAAGGGTTGTAGATGATACACTTTGGTACAACTTTAATTTTTAGGTTAGATTTACGTTTGGTTACAGAGTTTTGATTCTTTTTTTTTTTAATGAAATTATATTAAAGAGTAATGAACTAAAAGTATAATTACGGATAAAAGTTTAATAAATGAATTTCACGTAGCCTGTGGCAATAAATTAATAAAACTGGCACGAAATGAGAGAACTCTATGAGAAAACCAACGATTAAGATGTTGAAAATTCAATAAAATTTAAAAAGAAAAAGTGAAAGACGATATTTCCACCATATATTTACACAGGAGTACTCTTAATTTCTCCCTAGGGGAGGGGGCACAGTGGCTCAGTGGCAGAGTGGGTCCAAGGTTCGATCCCGGCCAACTACCTAAGTTTGTGGTGGACAACATCGTGTACATGGGTTTTCTCGGGGTATTCCCGTTCCTTGTCACAGTCTCATTCCACCAATTCTTCCATCATCATGCACTTAGCTTAATTATCGTCTCCCTTAGCCTAAAGGACATAATCGTAGGACGTTAAACTGAAATCCCACTAATTTCCTTTTCTCCCCAACCCCCACCTCATTCTAACCTCAAATTTACCATTCCTTATCCCAAATATACATTTCTCTCCCGCATATTTATCATTCTTCAGTTTGTACCATTTTAAAGAAAAATTATCCGTCTCTCCCCCAAATGATCTTATGGACACAACCTGTGCTTTAAAAAAAAAAAAAAAAAAAATTGACTAGGAATCCTTGGGCTTACATGTCCCGGGATATTACCCACGACTTGTCGCACTAAACACAGGACATGCAGCTATGAACAAGTAGTATACATAGCCTAGCATGCAAAAATAAATAAATACAATAAAATAAATAAAAAAAAAATAAACATGCAAATTTAAATAGATACTCTTTTTCTATTCTAAGTTTCTTCATAATCAGATGCCATGACAAACTAAATGCTGAGTTTAATAAATATTGCTACTGTTAATTGACACTGTCTTAGTAAGACGAACATATGCAAGATTTACTTGTCGTTTCTTTTGGGAGGAGGGGAACGGAGGTACGCAAAATTACACTATACAGGATGCAAATTGTGAAAAACATGGATTCTTTAAAATGCGTCAGCAACTGAAATGCAGTCCATGCCATGTGTAACCTAATGATGTATTCATGAATTACTATAATATTTACTTACAAGCTAATATATATATATATATATATATATATAAATCGAGTCAGTATCTTCGCATTCCTTTTGCATTGAAAAAGACACATACTACCGACAAATGAAATAATTAAACAGTTGACTAATTTCATGATCGCACCAATATTCACTTTTTCCTGTACAACGGTCTCAATACTATTAATATTGGATTACATTGACTCCTAAACGTCCTTCGGTAATTATATAAATTATTCATACTTACGAACAGACTAGATTGTAATTGCTCCTTGGAAAGCAATGGAAAGCACTACATTTACAAATACAAGTGTTGTAAACTTAATAATCATAATGCATTTTAATAGATATATTTAATAACAAAATTTCCTCAAGAACGGCATTCGTAATTTACAAATACATTGATCATGACTGCAAGCATTTATTATCATTCCTATTCTCAATATTGTGTAGTGGGAAACAGCTTATATGATGAAAGTCGATCTTACATGATAACCTGTGCACCCGACAACTTTACCGGCTTCAAGGCCCGGATGTAAAACAAAAAAATTCAACTAGAATTTGTAGATCAAGTAAATAAGACACTGGCTTAGCCTCGGTACCGGTGCAAGAATGCTATAAAACATTATAAAATAAAAGAAGAAAAAGCCTAAATCCCTCGATGTGGTGCCAGTATATTCTTCCCTTGTACTTACAGAAAAGAAATTTAGAACTAATTCCTTCTATGAAAAACATTCCGTTATCGCTAAACTTGATTTCGAGGTAATAATTACGTAAATAATAACATTATCTAACTAAGCTGCAATTAATTTGAATGGTTTGCCTACAGTTTTGATTGACATAAACATGAATTGCTTAACTTACAGAAAACAGTTCACTGCTTTTGCTTGTTGTGTATTTTTTCTTCCCTCTTATTGTAAAACAATTTCATCTTTCAATACTTTCCTTCAAAAGTATGTAATGATGCGAACTATAATAATCACGTACAAATATTACCGATATATTATGCTTTTGTGTTAGGTACAGCGAAAAGGAAAAGTGTTATAATTCGTGAAGTACAAGGCAAATACTAAAGAACACAAACCGTGATCAACCGCACGCACAGGATTGTATACAAACAAATGCATTCCACGAACACAAACAACCGGTTGGCGTCTGCTACCTCCAATGCATCATTGAACATACATTTTAGTTATTTACTAGATGCACATACAATCGAAAATACCAACGTATCAGTAATACCATGTAGCTACTTCAATTCTAACAAAGATCTCACACGAGAACTAACAGACATGCATCTACAGAATTTACTACGGAAACTACATAACAAATCCCTAAAATATGCTTAAAACAAGGCACCAAGTAATCTAAAGACTACAGCTTTTATTTATAAGTTACGACCATTATTTGATCTCACAAATTACGATGTTTATTCTTGGATGTTGCAGTTTTACATTAGAAATGACTCATATATTCACGCTTACCATAATCATGAATCACAAATATTGATCACAAGCATCCAACACATGCTGCCATATTGTTTCACCCACAATTCCCTGCAAAAGGTGTGACATGCGCAAGCCGCAAGCAATTAATATGTGAATAATTAATTAGTACAATAAAAATATCCTTCTTCATTTGAGTACATTTTTCCTTGCCCGCTTACAGTGATATTTCGCGCCTCCTGGGCTTCAAAGATACTAGCAGACAGCGGAAAAGATGCACAAAACGTCCATTAACACTGCCTAACACTGGAGTCAGCTGAGTAACAGCACGTTTTTGCTGCGGGAGGCGAGGGCAGACTGGCAGTCGGGGAGGTAAGGTTGCTCGGTAACATGCATGCAGCCATTTTTATTAGTTAGTGTATAGGCTAAAAGTGATAATTAGCTTGTGTAATTAAGACAGAAAGGAAGAACAAAGCTTAATTCTGAGTGAATCACATTGTTTGTTTAAATTACGGAACGAAAACAAAAGGTAAGTGTTGTGATAATCGTGTGTTAGCTCAAGTTTTGCATGTTAAGTGTAGGTCTATACGTCAGTAAGCGGTCGCCTCTCTTGAAAATACCTTCGGTGGGGTAAAAAATCGATACGGCCAGAGAATGACAAAAGGACAAGTGATGCATGATTTTTTTCAGACAGAAAACAAATAAAGGGATTTAATAAGACTACGAGAGGCGTTTTAAATGCATGTTTCATTCATATATATTAAGTTGTGTTCATGACAGCTCGCTTCTGTTTGGTTCGGAGAGTTAGATATTTTTGGGACGGGAAGCTTTGCAAAGTGTATTGCAAGCTTGGGGAGATGTTGAAGTCTAAATTTGGATCCAGATGGTCGAGTGAGCGAACTGTTTGAGAAGAATCACATGAAGGCGGGCACGGTAGTAAACACACACAAAAAAAATTACTTCAGTTAAAACGTCAACATTGGCACTACTTGCGTGAGAAACTTCCAATCAAATTAATCACAGTTGACAAAATTGTTGCACTGGTACGTAAATCATGCGTCACAGTGTACGACATCAGTAGTGGATTACTTTGTAAACTTTCGTATCCAACCACGTGGTCAGTTCGAAGTTACACCGGCCAGTAGTAGTCGAGTTGCGATTGTGTGTACAGTAATCAATGACTAGTAGAGAGAGAGAGAGAAGGGGGAGTGAAAGGTATTGAAAACTAAGTGCGCGGGGTCGTCAAAAACAGCTAATAATTGCAGTAAAATGTTTTTCCATACATTTAAATGCCAATCTATGTGAATCAAAAGTTATTTTCTGAATTGAAACCTAAAAGATATAGAGGTCATTATCTTTGTGTTGATGTGTCTCCCCACCACTTCGTAGCAGACGGTCTTATGTTGTGTTGACAAGTCACATGACTCCGATTCTGCGGTAGATAATTTACGCGTTCGATATTGGCTGGTGAAGGTTAATCACCTTGTGTCGTTAACATTGTATAGATTTTTTTTGTTAGTAATCAGATTCTTTGACATATATTTTGAGGAATTAATATGTTTATATGTTTTTAATTATAAGCGATTGAATGGACAATGTAAAATAATTAGCTAATATTTAATGGGTCTTCTATTACTTCGGGAGTATAAACACAGGTGGGTGTGTACGAAAGGTGTGCTAGTGATATGAGGTGCGATTTTCTCCTCCCATTCAAGCAATTTCTGGTTTTTCTTTACATGATAAAATGTAATTCGCGCAAGTAATAAAAAAATGATAAAAAATAGTTAACTATTAGGTAGCCTTCAATATATATAAACATATTATGAACGAATATGAGTTTGAATACGCAAGATGAATAATTTGCTTTTTTTTGTTTTAATTATTGAATGTATGAATAAAAGCACTTATTAAAACTAAACCATTCGTATGTGAAATACACAATAATTTGTCTATTACAAAAAAAAATATGTATGAAACAAAATAAGCCACGATGATTTTAATAATAAGTGCACAGATGTTTTTAGAATGATATCAAATTTGGTCTTCGTTCATTAAATAGTCTAGGAAACATTTTCTTTTCATTTATTTATTACATATTCAGTCATATCTATAGATGTATCGAAAATAATTTGAGAAAACAAAAACACTTACCAAATACTGACTTAAAAGCAGGAAAAAGAATTCATTTATAGAGGAAATCATCGCACCTGCTTAAATGCTACTACCGTGCTTGTTCCAGCAGTGAGTCTTTGTGAGATGACCTATAAATTGAGGCAATGGTTCTCAACCGGTGTTTCGTGCAGTCCCATAGGGTTTGTCACTGAATTTTAGAATTTAAAAATTATGAAGCACTTAATAATTAATTAAAATCAGACTTGAGACTGACTGACCAGCAGCGCTTTTAGCACCAGCTTAAATGCCCAGTACTATATATAGACTCACTACTTTATAGAAACTTACAGGCTTATACTATTAAAATTTATATTAATATTAATAAAAAAGTACAATGAAATGCGTCGCGATGGCGAACATGGAGTAAAGTACATCGCCAGTTTAAAAAGGTTGTTAACCACTTTATTAATGGATATATATATATATATATATATATATATATATATATATATATATATATATATATATATATATATATATATATATATATATATATATATATATAGGGCCTATATAATGATCCCCATTGACGTACTGTCTATTGATTCCATATAACCACATTATCACTACCAACTGAAAGTTCGTATATGACTATTCAATGCAACATACTCACTCAGGAAGACAGTGGCGTAACTAAAGGCTTGGGGGCCACCCTGCAAACAACGTGTAATGGGACCCCTTCTCTACGTCCTACATCACGAATTGGGGCCCCCGCAAGCGAGGTCTGCGGGGCCCTTATTTACGCCCCTGCAGGAAGAGACTTTTTTTTAAGCTACGGTATTCATTCAAGGAAAATTATGATTAATATTGCATTTTTACTTATAAAGGGTTATTAGAATTTGCTTACATATATAATATAAATTTCGTTATATATATATATATATATATATATATATATATATATATATATATATATATATATATATATATATATACTCCTATAATTTGATTCCAGTCAGTCTGTTGATAACATGGAGAACATTCAAGTGCAACGAGATCTCATTTCAGTCATTTTTTGTGTGAAGAGTTGTAATGTTGGAAATAAGTAGCGAAGTATTTCTGAATCATCTGGATAATAAGTGTTTTAATATTAGTGCTTCTTAAATGCAGATCGCCTTTGCCGCGGGAGACCCGGGTTCGATTTCCGACTGGAGTTCATGTGGTTCAGATTCCAAGCTAAACTTTAGGTCCACATCTCATATAGCTTTGCTGCTGCAAGGGACGCTAAACTAAACAATCAATTCAAATCAGTAAATGGGAAGTCCCGACTTTAAATCTTGCAGCTGGCTTTTCTTACTTTATTACTACGTGTTTTCTTGTATTATGCTGGGATGATATTGTTAAATATGCACAGACTGCTGTCGCATGTTCCTGGAACATTGTTGATAACAATAATAATTATAAACCCCGAATCAAATGGTGTCCTATCTGCTGGTCTGTAGCGTGCGTATGCGCCTTTGGTGCAAATGGTCCCAGGTTTAATTCTCAGTTGGAGAACGTTAAAAATTTGATTGCATTACAGTGATTCGGATTTCACTGTAAACTGTAGGTCCACATCTCTCATAGCCTCAGTACTGAAAAAGGACGCTGAACTTCTGATAAAAGTGAATTGTGGCAAAACTTTGCAATGAAACACGAAAATAATTATCCTCACACGAATAAAGGAGCCACCTGTGCCAGTTACGGTGACACGGATGTCACAGACCTCGCAATTTGAATAGGAAATCATCGATAATGCTGTAAATTAGGATTTGTGCAGTATTTGGTTTTACGAAGGAGTAAAAGTGGATCTGAAAAGGTCGGGGATGCATGACGTCATGCCGTCCCCTGTGCCTATCTTTGCCCATTGTATTTTTTTTAGGAAGCGGGGGGACGCCATAGATTGTTTTTGGAAGTGGGGTAATGACGTCCCCCTCGTTCCCCCTCACTTTTACCCCTGGTTTTACAGTAAGAAATGATTGGTTTGTATTTACTTCCTTTTTCAGCCGCCAGACCGAAAACTTAAAATGAGATAAGGACTGTAATGGATTTGATGTTCTCCCAACGGACTCTCATGTACGAAAGGAACGCGCTAGCCACTAGACCTATGAGGAGGTCTAGTTCTCAGCAAGCGTCCTTTAGGAACAACTTCCAGTACTCGAGTTTTGAAAAGAAAAGTACTGTAGAAATACTGTTAACACACGTTGTACATAAACAAAGATATGTCACCAAGGAAGAGTGGGAGAGAATATTGTAGCTGCGGGGGATTCTCCCCATCCATGCGGGTCATCTCCTAAACTCATCATTGGCGCCAAGGAAGGTACCGAACTTGTATCGTTGCTACTAACGGATATTCAGGTGTTAGATTGATTTGAGGCTAAATGTCCATTTAAGCGTAAATTGCGATGGGATCTAATCTGCTTCACCTCTCATCGGGGATCGAATCCAAATCTCCTGCCTAGATTTTCCAAGGTAAATCATCAGTCCAGCTTCCATTTAAATATATATACATATATATATATTATTTATTGCGGAATCCAAAGAATAATCCGAATAGTTCACTTCTTAATTATTTAGTACTAGCGTCGATTACCCACTTCGCTGGGTTGAAATAACTTTAAATGCACAACTCCTTATCTTATCTCCGAAAACTATGAACTCGACACTAATATCGGTCATTTTCGATCATTATATATATATATATATATATATATATATATATATATATATATATATATATATATACCCTTCCCTCCACCATGTTGTGGTTCTGAATTTAGATTTAAATAGCATCTGAATTGTCACTATTCATCTTAGTGACCCCGAAGTTGCACCGTCAATGTGAAATAATAAAAGCCATACCAGGCCCGAACCTAATCTATGTTGATAATTTGGTCAAGATCGGTAGGGTGATTCAAGAGCTATTAGATCACAGACATAGCCACTTTCAATTTTATATATTAGACTAGCCTTAGGCTAGCTGGGGGCTTCGTCCCCACACTCCCGCCTTTGCTCAGCCTACGGCCTTGCACCTCTTAAACCCACAATTCTACTGAATTTCAAGTTTCTTTTCCTATTTCAACTATCTAAAAGATAAGATTTTGTATCGTAAGAAAACGTCCATTTCAATAACTTCATCCCCCTTTAGACCCCTTAAAAGTTAAAAATATTCATTTTTAACAATTTTCCTGTCGGTTAGTGTCGGAAGGCTACAGTCATGCCAGATTTCATCATTCTAATCCTGCCTGGGTAAACATATTGGAGTGTAAACGGTATCCCATATAAATAACATGGGAAAGATTTTTCAGTTCTCCTTAAAACCGCTTTAAAGTTGGACATTTTTATTTTTACTGATTTACTTAGGTAACGCTAACGAAAAGTTACAGGCATACCAAATTTCAAGTTTTTATTCCAATTCCTATTACCTAAAACATGAGATTATATGTAAAAAAATAAATAAAAATAAAAATAAATTAAATAACATGGGGAAATTCTTCATGTCCCCTTTAGAGCCCCTAAAGATTAAAAACGTTCACTTTTGGCAATTTTCCTGTCGGTTAGTCCCGGAAAGCTACAATCATGCCAAATTTCAACTTTCCATGTCAACCGGAAGTTCCCTTTAATTTGTCAGTTTATGTAGTTTTATAAATAGTTAGGATTAGGATTTCGAGGATAGTAGTTCGATTCCCGGTTGGGTCACTCCGTCGAAAAAGTGTAACTCGCTTTTTTTTAGGCCAGCCACCTTGAATGAGGTTTTCCTGGGTTTTCCTCATTCACACCAGGCAAATACCGGGGTGGTACCTAACTTACAGGTCCCAGACGGCTTTCTTCCTTCCCTTTCCCCGGATAGTGTGCTCTCCGAGGGACGTCATCCCTCAAATCGTGACGGGCTAAATGGCCATAGATGCCGAAAGCCCAGAAATCTAAATCCTAAATCGAGAATAGTACTTTGTGGAGTAGTTTGTGTTGTCGATATGTTTCCATTGTCATTTTGATATTTAAGTGACATATAAATATTCAAATTACATATTCATATTAATTGGGACGTCGTAGGTTTATGTAATATATTTTTAAAAAGCTTTATTTTAGTTTGGCGTCCCACAATATGTTCTGAGGCTGAGGGGGACAAGGATAATAATGAAAGAAGTGGTGTAATGGAGAAGGTGGAAGGAAGTGGGGAAGACTCCGGGAAAAGCCATACATACGGTGTTTGTTCACCACAAAACCCATTTGGCGCGAGCTGGAATACGAGCGCTTTTCTACTGAGCCACCTCAAGCCGCTATACGAACTGAGGAAGATTGAAGACCATCCGAAATAAATAAATAAACAGTGTTTGGTTTATTGAGTAATATTTTTGCTTACTGAAAAATTACTCTCCCGTCGCTGTAACAGTCTGAAAGAATACAATAACGGTTCGATATTGCCGGTTGTTTATAAGTCTGTGGTTCCAGTTATCCACATTTATTTTACGGGCAAAAAAATGCTTCAGCTTATCTATATTTTGCTTCTTCGCTTTCTATTTGGCTGGTATACCAGAAGGCATCAAATCACGAAGTAATACGAGCTGTAACGTCAGATTTTAGTTCCCCCTCCCCATCTCCCAGGATTTCACATACTGCCCTACAGTTTAGCGTACGACCCGAATTATCTATCGGGCATCGAATCCAGTACTGGAGCACAAAAGGCAGGAACGTTAACAAGAGAGATCTTGCCTTACTTTTCATTAAAACACAGAAAGATAAGTTATTTTGCCTTGCAGATAAGGTGATACTTTAAAGTATCTAAGATCAATGTTAACACACCAGAACCATATCCACAAATAAATTAAACGTTATTATTCGTTTCAAAATCGTTTTGTCGTCGTGAATTCTGTCGAGGAATTTAAACCTTGAAATGTATAAAACGATAATCATGCCTGTTGTGCTGTATGGTTGCGAAATATGGTCGCTTACTCTGAGGGAAGGACACAGCCTGAAAGTATTTGAGAATAAAATCGTGAGACATGTATTCGAACCCAAGAGGAACGGGAATTGGGAATGGCGGAAACTTGGTTGGTTAAAAAATCAAAGTATCATCTCGACGTATCTGATGATTTACTGCATATGCTTTCTACAGTAGAGTAGAGTCAGTGCTGCTGTGTGTACGTGGTGTGATTGGGCGAAGCGGGTGTTTGGAGAGCAGACGTGAATTGTTCTCCGTATTACTTTAAGGGTTTGGCACTAGTGTTGCCGGCAAGACGAGAAATAATGACTTCTGGTCTTATCTCGTTAATTTTTGTATACTCGTCTCGGTTTGTCAATTTATGTACAAAATTTATGTCCGATCCTTTTTCTTAAGTTCATCTAGATGTTATCAGGATTTTTTCACTTCATGAGAGGTGTGATGTAACAACATTTAAAGCATATTTAGTATTGGAGTATATTGTGCAGACCCGTATTTATATTGTGCGCCCCTATGCTCTAAATAATGTACCGCCCCTTCCCCCGAAAACCTCTTATATTAGAGTTGAATTCACAGTTTTTGGGGTCGCTGAGTTTAATGGTATCAGTTTTCATTATGTTCTAGTTCGTCCTCACCCCTTAGAGTGGGGGTACAAGAGGATGACTTTTTAAAAATAATCAGACAAGGTAGCTAATTAGTAACTACTGTAATTAATTAGAGCGAATTAAACACGTGAACATATTTTCTCGCGCTTGCGCGATAGTCTGCGGGTTACTAGTTTTAAATATTACTGTATTGTGATTTTTTTAAAACATTAAAATTCTGCCGACCTGTGTTGGAGCACAGAATAGCACTTGATATTTAGCACAGAACCTAAATACGCGCTTGATAATGTGTAATGATGCATGTAACGTTCTTGTGAATCATGACTAACACTAAAACAGTGTTTGAGACGTTAAGACTTGGGTGAACTAGTGTTGCAGACGAGGCTAGAGAAACGAGACGAGACAGTTTCCGTCTCGTAAGCAAGATTAGTTGGCGTAATATAGTGCAGTAAAAGTCAGTGGATATAGTCCAATTTTCGCTTTGTGTTATTATATTATACATGGTTGTTAAAATAATTTGAAAGGGAAAACGGAAACTCCAGAAAAGTTGCCAAACAAAGTAATTTGGTCTGATACTACTAAAACAATATATATTGGAATAAACTATTGAAATTATGTAGGAAAAAATCTCTACACTGCACACCAGTTATGTACAGGGTGGCCCAAAAGTAGGTATACAATCCCGTACTGATCAACTTATTGCTTTTTGCATCATTTCTTATTGTTATCCATCAGGTAGACTTAGTTTCTTTATTATTTAGGCCCGAAACAGAAGAAGCATATAAACCTATAAACTAGAATGTTATACTTGATCAATGTAGGGGTGTATACCTACTTTTGGGCCACGCTGTATATTGCTAGAATTTTTTGATAGATATTCGCCCTACTGTTTTCAGAAATATAGTGTCTTGTTATGGATCAAATAATGCAAAATACGGAGAAGAAAATGTACATGGAAAGTAGTAGTTTGGATCAGGATAAGGGAGAGTGAGAATTTGGACCAAATGATGCAAAGTACGGAAAAGAAAAGATACAGGGAAACGAACAGTCAAGATCAGGATAGGAAAGAGTGGAAAGCCGCGTCAAACCGATCGAAAGGTTGGTGATCTAAGAAGAATTTTTTATGTTCATTTGTAAATAATCTTGAGAAACTAAAATGGCTGGAAAACAGATTGTTTTGACGTTAGGCTGTGGAACAGAAAATGTCCATTGAAAACTTTCAAACCTAAAGGGCTAAGTATAGTTAATATGCCATTATCGATCTTCTGTAACATTAGCTGAAGTGCTTGGCATGACGTTTATCGCAAAGAACGTGACAATTTTACTCGAGGTTTCTAATGATTGACTGGTTTTAGTTCCGTAGCAGTAATGTTTCATTAAAAGTGGTTGATCGCAGAAGATTAGGAATAGTTTTGCCTCATTTCTAATGACTATATTTCCATGCTTGTGCGCCTAACACGAACGATAATCATGCTACCAAATTTAGAAATTGCACTTTGTGCAGATAAAACACGATATGGACTGCTGTCGAACCAGGTTTTTTTTTTTTATTTTTTTTTTAATATATATATTCTACAGGCGCAGCTTTCTTTTTCTTCAAACAGTTGAAGCTGTCAATGTTGCACTTCTGTTTTGCTTGTTGCTGTTCCACCTAATCTTCTGGATAAAGGATTTCAGTGTTCTCGAAATTATTCTTGTATTGGAGATCTTCCCATATTCTGCAATCAGTGTGACCCAATGAAACCTAAATAACAGGGTTTTTCTTATAATTTTCTTTAGCGAAATGGTTTCTCTTCGCTATAAATTGTGTATTCACTTGTTAAAATTTAGCGTTTTTGAAAAAAAAAAAATGCGAAGAGATATTTAAGCTTATTAAGGAAACCCGTGAGCTTCTTGTATGTTGTTCTTTGTCCTGCGCAATATATAGTAGGGTGTGGGCTTTTTCGAAAAAGCTGTTTTCCGATTTTCGGAAAATTCGTTTATCGTTTTTCGAAAAAAAAATCGTTTCTCATTTTTCGTTTTCGAAAAATTCATTTTTCGAAAAAATGTGGCCATCCCTAATATGTAGTGTTTGGCTGCAAAGAAATTAAAACGAAGTTCCTGAAACTGACAAAGCAGGTGCAATTAAAATCTAATTTGTAGTTCCTCGTTTGCGATTGAAAAAATCTTTTTAAGTTTTACGTCCCACCGTTCTGCTGGCGAGGCTAAAGGGACAGTGATGATGAGAAATGTATGAAATGGTAGAATGAAGAAAGTGGGAGAAAACGAGAGGACCCCGAGAAAACCGATGCACACGGTATTTGTCTACCACAATGCTCATTTGGCGCGAGCTGGGTAATTTCCATAAAGCAAAAACGGTAATATATATATATATATATATATATAGTGGCGGATCCAGGATATGATCAAGGGAGGAGCTAAACCATAGTTTGACGTTTTATCCAGTGTAAAGCAGGATTGAAGCCCATTTTATTCTGTGTATATCTGAGCGTCAAGGGGGGGCTATAGCCTCCCTTGGATCCGCCCTTGTATATATATATATATATATATATATATATATATATATATGTAAACTGCTTTAGACAGATTCAGTGCCACGAGAATGTGCATTTTGTCGATTTTTATCTGTTTAATAAACCAGAAGTGGTGAAAATTGCGCGTTTATTCGATTACAACACTGATCCATAATAAATGAAATAGCGACAAGCAGGTTTTTGATATGGACTCAGTGCCATGAATATGATTCGTCTCTTACTTTTATTCTTTTTATTGCATTCAGAAGCAATAGACATTAGTTACCACTTCTGTCTTTAATGTTAATCTCCATAGAACAAAAACAATAAGCGAGCGAAACATAGTTGCAGTAGCGTAACCAGGATGTGTGTTTGGGGGGGAGGGGCAAGTGCTGTTATAGGTACATATAGAAACATTACAAACAAAGAAATATATAAACATAAAAATATATAAAAAATTACAAACATCAAAGTACCAAAGTACATTGTCGGACCTCTTTGGAAGGGGGGGGCTCTGCCTGCCCCCTTCCCTACGCCACTGCATAGTTGTAACAGCGAGACATTGTTTAGGTCGAATCCAAGGTTGGATGTGGATTTCTTTTCAACTATAGTTTGACGTTGCAATGCCAAGACTTAGAGGACTTTATGTAGAGTCGTTCTGACGTGTGATTAGTGCCATACTAAAGAGTTCGACTAACTTATGTTTCCTGCAGTAATCAGACCGTTAGTACGTTGCTAATCATACGTTAAAACGACTCTGTATAAGGCCTAGAGAATCTAAATCGTCGTGTGTTTCGACTAATGCTGAGGACATGCATTTACTGTATTTGTGGTGATTTTTTTTATTTCTTTATTTTTGAAGAAAGACAAGAAATCTTCCAATTTTGCAGCAGATCATTTGAGAAACATTGCCATAATAAACGAAAGCTATTTTATGTAAGTAATACGAAAATCGTCAGTAGGCGTGAAAGATAAACATTTAATTTACATACAAAGGTATGCATTTATTTATTATAATTGTTTTTCTTTTTTCTTTTTAACTCTCCTCCCCAATTCTCACCTGTCATCTTGGTGAAAGCACCGATTTGCTGGAGTGTGCCCTTTTCCTTGATTTACGACAGGAAGTCGTCACTCGTTTTATAATTTATATATTGTGACTGGGAAGAACAAGGATTTGATAAAAATCTCAGAAATTTACAAGTCGTTATTATCATCAGAGCTTGAAAACTTACTTTTAATCAGATAAGAAAGCGCCAAGCGTCATCTTCAAAGGCACTAATCGCGCGCTTAACAATGCGCAAAACAGATAGCGTGTGATGAGTAAAACCCACGTACCTTTTTATTGTGTGGAGATAATTCTTATAATGATTATCTCTCATAAGTTCATAAAGAACACGAAAGATTATTTATTTCTACAACGTATTCTTTTTTTTTCGTCCTTACCTCCCCCCCCCCCCCATCTTGTTCTTAGCCAACACATAATTAATTAAGGACATAAATGGTCTTTTACACGCTTTACGCTTCCGCTTGCGTTCTTGCGCTGGTAGTGCATCGTTAAAGGTTTAACAGGGCGTGTAAATAAAGTAATTTACATAAACAATGAAATGGGTGATGTAATCAGATGAATTTTTTAAATTTAAATTTCTCATGCTTTACTTGTCTTATTATATATATTAATACTAGCAGAATTCCGCTTTATCGCGCGAGGAGAATAAGATTTATGAAAAGTATTTGTAAAATGCATGCATTTATTTTTTTCATTCACCTCTTGTGCATGGGGTCCTTGGTTCGATCTCATGTCGCGCCACGTGAACTTTGTGGTGGGTAAACACCGTGTACGTGGGTTCTCCCGTTCGCGGGGTTTTTCTGTTTCCTCCCACTTTCTTCATTCTACCATTTCATTCATTCTCATCATCACCGTCTCCTTTAGTCTAGCCAGCATAAACGTGGGATGTAAAACGTGGGAGATCTCATTTCATTTTCGTTTTTCAAAATAGATTCTTTTCAGTTTAACGGTCTACATTTATCCCCCCCCCCCCTGGCTAAGGGAGACGGTGATGATAATGAATGAAATAGTGGATCACACACTCGCTCACGAAAAGTTAAAAAAAAAAAAAAAACGAGACAACCCCAGAAAATCCACGCATACAGTGTTTGTCCACCATAAAGCCCACTTGGCGCGAGCGACCTGGAACCCCATGCACCAGAGGCGAAGACTCTACCACTGAGGCATTATTGTCGTTCAGTATACTTTTTGATACAAGTTCGATTTCACTAGAGTTATGTAAACATTCATTCCCGTTTTCCAGTTTTAGGGAATACATATCGTAAAATTTCATCTGGGTGCATGGGAAATGTTTTACAAAATTTGAAGGTTCTGTGCTTAATAGTTTCGTAAATCTGGAGAAGAAAAAGAAATACATATATTTTTTGAGGAACGCATTTCACAAAACTTTTGGAAAACAGGGGAAAAGTCAAACTTGGCTTTTCTCGCTTTAGCGCTTACATTTTGTAAAAGTAATCGAACCCGGATTACTTTTGCCGGAAATCGAACCCGGTCTCCCACGTTAAAGGTGCGTGCGCTAATCAGTTAAGCATAAAGGAGCTCCTGTCGGGATAGTGGTGGATAGTCAACGTCATGTTCCAGTATTTTCTTTGGCGTTCTTCCATTTTCCCTTTTTCTCTGTACTTCACAATTCTTCCAATATCATATGCTAATTTTACTCGATGCAGTTTCTGCGTCACTGTTAGGGGTATGTGTGTAACTGTTAGGGGTATGTGTGTAACTGTTGGGGTATTGTGTCATTGTTGGGGTATATGTGTCACTGTAAGGAGTATGTATGTCACTGTTAGGAGTATGTATGTCACTGTTAGGAGGAATATATATATCACTATGAGGGGTATTGTGTCATTGAAGTCGATATGCAATAATATAAACAGGGTGACCCATTTTAATATTTCCATGGAAATATCTCGAAAACGGTTGAACCTAAATGAACCAAACAAAAACTGAAATAGAAAATACCATGGGGCAAATCGAATGGTGATGTCACGGTGCACCTGCAGCCCGAGGACCAACTTTACAATTTTAAATGGAAACAAGGGGCAAATGATACCTCTATAGATCTTTAAAAATTAAAAAGTGTTGTGGCAAGATATTTTTTCATATCTGCCACCGTATTCAAAATATCCGCAAAGATATGTTGCCTGTCAGACAAAATGTCCAGTACCACTAATATGAAAACGGTTAAACATAAATGAACCAAACAAAAACTCAAATAGGAAATGTAATGGGGCAAATCAAATGGTGTTGTCGCTGTGCCCTCCAAAGCCACCCTTCATGGAGGCTCGGGGCCCAACTTTAAAATTTTAAATGGAAACATGGGGCGAGTGATAGGGGTCTGCCTCGTTTGATAGATCTTTAAAAACTAAAAAGCGTTGTGGCAAAAGATTTTTCATATCCGTCACTGTATTCAAAATGGCTGCCAAGACATGGTGCCTGTACCAGATAAAACGTCCAGTACTCTAATATGAAAACGATTGAACATAAATGAACCGAACAAAAACTCAAATAGAAAATGTGATGAGGCACATCGATTGGTATTGTCGCAATGGCTCCCAGGCCACCCTTCATGGGCGCCCAGGACCCAACTTCAAAATCGTACATAGAAAGATGGGGTGAGTAATACCTCATTCGACATATCTTTAAAAACTAAAGAGCGATATTGCAAAAGATTGTTCGTATGGGTCACCGTTTTCAATATGACCTGTATCAGATAAAACGTCCAGTACCACAAATATGAAAACGGTTAAAGATAAGTGAACAGAACAAAAATTCGAATAGGAAATCACAAGAGGGTATTTATCATTCTACGACTCGGGAATGTTGCAACAGAGGAAAAGATGATTAGAATGAAAGTACTATAATGGAAAGGAGGAAATCGAATTCCTAGAAAACTTATCGCTCTAACCTCCCTCTGTAAGTGGGTGAAGTGGTAAGGAACGGTGAAATTGCAAATGAGAACCTTAGTTTTTGCAAATTGTATCTACGAACAAAGTTACCTGATTTTTTTTTAATAAGAAGTAAATGTCTCTGTAATGGGATAAAGTGTGTAAAATTCTTTTTTAAATGGTACCTTCCATTTTGATTGTAGGCAATGATTTGATGCAAAAATGAATCAACTTAAATGCGAAACAAATTTGTCGAACGTGTAGAAACGTTGGTTTTGTTCAACAGTCGTCTGCACGATATTGGTTCGATTCTTTTCCTCCTATGTCTTTTTGCATGTAATAGAATATGAGCTTCACTGAAATGTTGTCCACAGATACATTTCGAATAACTTTCAGCGGTAATCTCAGTTGTGATCCTCAGTAACGAAACGGTACATACCGGTACTGATGCAAATGCCTCCCAAACACCTGATACGCATTGCGTTAAATTATCAGGGGCTAAGGGGTGGGCCAAATACTTGCAAATTCCAAAAATGTATTATTAAAATCTTTGTTTCTCATTTCAGTAGCTTCTTTTTTCCCATCCAATCACACTTTACAATACAAACGGATGTTAAACTTGAATTTCACCTTATTTTAATTCATTACAGTACCAGTCATTTGTACACACAAGTGTTTCAGACAAACCATACCTATTGCAAGTAAAACTGGAGTTCTCATTTCTGATTTTACCATTCATTTCCGCTTCACCCAGTTACGGAGGGAGATCGGAAAGATAATTTTCTAAAAATTACATTTTCTCTTTTCCATTGTGTCAATTATACTTTAATAATCTTTTTCTCCGTTGCATTATTGTCGATCCGTGGAATGATAAATACCGTACCCTCTGTGATTTCCTATACGAGTTTTTGTTCTGTTCATTTATCTTTAACCGTTTTCATATTAGTGGTACCTACTGGACGTTTTATCTGATACAGGTCCCATGTCTTGGTGGTCATTTTGAAAACGGTGAACCATATGAACAATCTTTTGCAATATCGCTCTTTAGTTTTTGGAAGGCACCGCAGTAACACCATTCGGTGTAACCCATGGCATTCCCTATTTGAGTTTTTGTTTTGTTTATTTATGTTCAACCCTTTTCGAGATATGTCCGTGAAAAGATTAAAATGGGCCACCCTGTATAATCTGCTCTTTTATATATTCTTATATACATAGTAACAGTGTTCTTTTATATACATAGTACATAGATACATACATACGTACTAATTGATTAAATAATCTGGTTAATTGATATCTCGGTGAATTATCTGAGTTCTTGACTACAGAAGGTCAGAGTATCCTATATTTCAGAAATAGACCTAATACTTGCAGGGGCGCTAAACGGTGGGCAGGTCTTTACCAAACATTGTTAGGGTTGTCAAGTCTAGGAGGCTCAGGTGGGCAGGTCATGTAGTCAGAATTGAAGAAAGCAGGAACGCTTTCAAAGTTTTAACTGGGAATCCAATTGGAAAACGACCATTAGGGAGATCTAGGCGCAGATGGGAGGACAATATTAAAATGAATCTCGCAGAAATACGGATAAAAAGTTGAAACTGGATCCAATTGGATAAGGACAGAAGTCAATGGAGAGCTTTTGTGAACGCGGCATTTAACTTTTGGATTCCATAGACCATAGAGTTATTAGGTATTGGTGTTGCCCAATGAGAAAACGATCATTCTTGTTTCGTATGAGAGGACACGAGAAATTTCATTAGTTTTGTGGAGAACACAAGTTCACCCAAGTCTTAGGTCTCAAACACTGTTCTAACATTAAATGATTCATATATAAAAAACTGTAAATTTGATAAAATGACTTGAACGAACACAACTGCATTTATCAACGTTTAAAAATACCCAAGTCATTAAACAATATACTTCAGTAATAAATATGGCCTCGTGACACGAAGGATTCTGATAAAGTCAAGATGAAATTAAGAAAAAAAAAATCAGAGAATAAATTTACAAAATGATACGAAAATAATTTCTAGACGACACAACCGTTTCGAGACACCTGATTTCTCGTTTGGTCTTTCTGGTTGGCAACACTATCGGGAATCGAACCTTGGACACCGTGACATGAAATGAAATTAGTTTAACATCCTACGTTACGCCCTTTAGGCTGAGAGAGACGATGATTAAAGCAACTGAATAATGATGGAAGTATTGGTGAAATTATAATGTGGAAGGAAACGGGAGTGCCCAAGAAAGCTCACAAATACGATGTTATCCACCATAAACTTACTTAGCCGGGGTCGAACCAGGGACCCCACGCACCAGAGGTAAACGGTCTACCACTGAACCCCCGTGCACTAAAGTAGCGCGCAGCAGCCACTAGACTAGCAAGGAGAATTGCTCTTTGTTTGTTTGTTTGTTTCTTTGTTTGATATGTACTTGTGTACGCCTTTCCCCAACAGCTAGAGTCTATAGAACGAGACCTACAATTTAAATTACAGTCTTAACTACTGTTATGTATGATGCTCTCCTACCGGGAATTGAAGCCGAGACCTCGTTTATCGAAGGGACACTCTAGCTGGTAGACTAGGGGGAATTATATGGTTAGCATAAGCTTCTTTGGCACTTGAGACCCGACGTCGATTCCCTGCGTGTGCTCGCATCCACGTTAGGTCTATGTCTCAAATAGCCTCGCTGCTAAAAGGAATGCTAAACACTAATCAAGAAGAACAACTAGGCAGGAGTACTTCGTGGTGTTGAACAAAAGGGTCATTAAACTCAGGATAATCATATAATCTTATTGATACGAAAAGCCCTAATCTAAATTGTATCTCTAACATTTTTTTTCCTGCAGTTTCCTCCCAGGCTCGGTATAACTGATATTATTTTCAAACTATGATAAGACTAATTTCTTTCGTGATGTTGCACGTATAGAACCGTTTAGGTGAAGATGGATGAGTATTATTGAATGGTTTGGCCTTACGTGTGTATACGACTTGTGGTCACACCGATTCACATGCATTTTTTAAAACTATTTTAATTTTTATTTTTGAATTGGAGAGAGAGAGAGAGTAGGGTTTTGCGAGTGTATGCGCTAGTTCCGGAAGAATGGCGCCTATATGGAGGGAGTGTTTACAGTTTACATTGTAAAAAATTGATTTTCTTTTTAAGTTTTTTATTTCATGACCATATTTGACTGGTTCCTCAATGCCTTTAATCAATTCAATTTAGCACTTTTTTTTTCTTTTTCCTCCTACGTCGGTTGCAAAAGAGATTTTAAAAAATTGGGTTTATTTTCATAGACAAGTTGGCGTCGATGGATTGTTGGTTCTGCAGGTGCGTGCTGTATGTATTTGTGTAATCCGTTGAGAAGGGGAAAGGAGCAAATTTGATAATCTACTCTCAAAGAGTGTTCTGTACAGGGGTCAAGGACTCCGATCCTGGGGGACCGAGTCCCCCCCCCCAAAGCTCACGTGGGCCCCCTATTGTATTTGTAAATATACAATATTTGGCATAATTTGAGTGCAATTTGTGTTAAAATCTTCATATATATACCTTCTGCATCTGAATGGGCCCCCCAAAAATTTACAGAGAAATCGGCGTCCTTGACAGGGGTGACTATTTACTTCAAAACTCACTCGAACCTCAGCCTCATTACTAAGAATGAAACGAGGATAATCTGGATCCTGAACCCTTTGATTTTGTGCATAGATAATAATCCTAGATTTTATTTTTATAAAATGGGGGGGGCGGTGGCTCAGTGGTAAAGCGCTCTTCTCTCGTTTTCTCCCACTTTTTCATTCCACCAATTCTTTCATCATCATTCACTTGCTTTAATCATCGTCTCCCTTAGGCTAACATGTATAATCGTGGGACGTTAAACTTAACTTTTGAAACCATGCTCTTAGGTTTACAACGGAAGTGACGAAAAATTACTCATCTACTGTGTACTTGTTATGTAAAGTTTTGTTAGTAACGTAATGTCAACATTTCTGGCGGATATACCCAAACCAAACCATTTGGCGTAACAACTCATTTTTTGGGGGGGCCTAAGCCTGCTCCAGCGCCATCTGCTAGCGACCGACTGAATTACATACAGTCTAGCGGCGTGCACGTGGTCAGCATAATGCGACGCCTTAGTCTTAGGCTATTTGAGTAAGCGTTACCCCCTGTAGCAAATGCGGCCAAAGTGGCTATTCAGTAATTTTACTTTCATCAGATGTGCAAATCATACTGTGAGCCAGTCAGGGTTTCCAGGTCTTTTTGCCAGGTCCAGGTGTGTAATAGCAGAGTTCCGATACTCTGCACAAACCATCTTCCAAGCAGCTGTTTCTTGCTACAATCCCTTTGCCTGGCAACACGTCTTTCCTTTTTTTCCTTCCTTTTGAAATCTTTTAAACAGCAGGCGGTCTATTGTTCCGACCCGCACCAAATACGCTCGAGCTGACGTTTTCTCAGCGATTTTATTGCTTTCGCGTTTATGATTAGCCATCTACATTTAAATACATGGTCAGCGTATTCCAAGAGTACGCATGAGCAATAAATACGCTTTGCGATCGCCTCAAATAGCCGGGTACTTATCCCTAACAGGTGCATCAGGAGCTTTCTAGACCTAATGACCATCTTGTCGTGTTTTCACGTGACTCCGAGTTTGCCTTACGAGCTGGGTGGACGCCGAAAATTGGAAAGCACCGGCCGGGGATCGAAGCCAGGACCACGCGAACGTGAGTCCAGCTCTCTAACCACCAGACTACGGTGTCCTCTTTGGTGGATATACGCTAGATCGTTTTCAGAAATATAGCGAATACCCACCCCCATGTACTCACTAAAATTAAGGTGAGTATATGCTGGATTGTAAAAATATTAGGTGGATGCATGCCTTATATTCTCGTAAACGCCTCACTACATCCCTGATTTCTGTTGGTTTCCTGGCTCCATAAACAAAGTTACGGGCACATTTCGATAGTTAGAAAGAAATTTTGAAAATCGTCTGAAATGTTTGCTTGACCACTAAAAGGTAACTCTCATTTAAGTATTGGATAATTCCATTGAGCTGAAGACAGAAACAGTTCCACTTGTAGTAAATTGACATTAATCGTGATTCCAGTGAAAATTTGCATTCAGTAGACTACAACAAGAACTCTGTTATAGACCTACTTATTATGCAGGTACCTATTAGTTCCCTAAGTCAAATAAGTAACAAAGTCAGGTGTACACCACGTGAAGGTGTTTGGTTACAGTGCTATTCAACCTTTTATTCTCGCGTACCCCTAGACACAGTTCGCCATTCAATTGTGTACCCCTGAAGCTGTTTAAAAGAAATTAAATCGAAATGAACTTATTAAACTTAATACACATGTTCTGTTGATTAAAAAGCGGGACAAATGTCACCCAATAAAAGGACAATCAGTGTGCCAATCAAAAGATTATTTACAGGGAAAAAATTAACATGGGAAATTTCAAAATTTTCTTCAACTATGATCATTCAATAAATATTGGAAATATGCTTATTTTAGGATTATGTACCCTCAGAAACATCTTCGCGTACCCCTCGGTTGAATAGCACTGGGTTAGAATATTCAGAGTAACCGATTATTATGCATCCAATCTGACTTTAGGTACGTTTTGGTTGCATACTACTAAGGGGCCATTTATCTATAATAAGTTCCTTGTAGGAATACATGGCGGGGTGGGGACTATATCTTGGGAACAGCTAGATGCATCGCACCCATCAAATAGTTCTTGAGATTTTTGTTGTCTTCTGGACGGACGAACAGACAGACCTGTTTCAGTATTGACTGTCATAGAGCAAAAACTGTAAGAGAGAGCGGATAACTGTTTTTGATGTGGATTCAGCATCACAAGAACAGGTTCCCTTTCCTACCTTTTGTCCCGTCTATTGGAACGGGAAGCGATACATCTACTGCTTTCGGTCCATAGTCTGAAACAGAATCACTTGCTAAAGTAGTTCATCCATGCTTGCTTATATCTATGTATTAAAATACGAGTACTAAGTTTATATGTTTGTGACCAGTTCTTTTCGACAACGAGATCTTGAAAACCACAAACTCTAGAAACATGCCGTTTTCATTGGTCGATTCCAAATTTTGTGATTCATTTTTTTTTTTTTTAATATCGTTATTTTTCAACATTTTAGGAGCTGTTTTGAGTCCATAAGGTTGATATTGCCGCTCTAGGGTGTTGCTTAGGTTATCCTTGTGTTAGGCAACCAGTAGAATAGATACGTGTAGCGGGTTGATGGGCATTCCAGGCGCTTTACATTTAATTTGAGTAACAAAACCTGATGAATTCGAAACTTCTGTAAAGCCTCATTGAAGTGCCTGCGTAGTCAAATATAGATTTATAAAGATACATATACTGACATCAATATCGATGTATTGAAATGCTACATTTATGTTTTTAGCAATTCACTCTCATCGTAAATCCTTTCGTCCTTCACTTGTGTCTGTAAAAGGACACGGTACAGATATACTAGTAAAGAAATAGAAAGTAGATACACGTTATATGCGCTGTGTAAACAGCGCAGGTTCAGCTTGTAGGTATTAATCATAGATTATAGAGACTAAGAACTTAACAAAAATGTTTGCAACATACGATTTAATTCGATTTTCAGTTTAGCGTCCCTTCCAGCAGCGAGGCTATATGAGACGTGAACCTATAGCTTGTAGCTCAGTGGTAGAGCGTTCAACTCTGGTGCACGAGGTCCTTGGTTCGATCCCAGCTCCGCCATGTGAACTTTGTGTGGACAGACACCGTGTGCGTGGGGTTTCTCGGGGTTCTCCCGTTTCCTCCTACTTTCTTCTCATTTAACTCATTTCTCATCATCACCGTCTCCTTTAGCCTAACCGGCATAACTGCGGAACGTAAAAACTTAACGATTTCATTGTGGATTTACAGCTTAATGTCGTATCTGAACTATATGGGTTCCCGCCGGGAATCAAACCCGGGTCTCCCACGCCAAAGGCGCGTATGCTAACCACTTAGCCACGACGAAGCTCTATGCTTGGAACAAAATAATACCCGTTATATCTATTTGTGCTAGAAATTATCTTTCTTATTTGTTCTTTGTTCTTAACTTCATGTAAATGAGATTGAAGTTGACTTTAGTGTGAGATCGGACCTCATGAAGAAGCTTGCTTACTTTAGGTGAATTTTGAGTCTTAACTTCTTCTCATCTTTAGACATCACTTAACGCTTCACGATTTACACGCAGTAATTTCTGGATATCTTGGTTATTAATTAGCCAAGCGATAGGAGAGATTATGTTGGCGAACTGGCTCATGAAAGTTGAAAAAAAAATCGTATCGAAGGAGAGTTATTTGCCAAGATATTTATGCACACTTGTTCGTTTATAGTGAGAGCTTATGAGATGGTACGCTTATATCAACATGTTCATTTCTTTCTTTCTCCATACTTGTACACAATGAGTCTTTTTATCGGTAATTAAAAGTGATTGTTTTTATTCTGTTGCTATTGTTCCCAGAAAGAATAAGAAAATATGCTCTTAATTGTAGTTACGTATAGTAGTTAGCTTTTATTTAATCAAATAAGTATAAATAAAATTCAATCAACATTTTGTTATTGTCGGCGAATTAGCGTGGATTTTTAAATTGATTTTTTAATTACTATTAGCACGCTATGCATTCTTGATTGTTTTCTGTCGATGTTAAGTGACTACATAAGTATTTTTCTTTGTCAAGGCTGTGAAGTAATTTACTGTATTTGATGTGGTATGTTTTTAAACCATATGAGTTGTGGGAAGCAAAATGATTTAACGTATGTAATCTTCGAAATGTGTACTTTTATTGTATTTTCAAATGAAAGTCTGTGAATTTTAATGGATCCAGGATTAGTTTTATCGGTGAACCACACTTCAGGCTTTTCGCTGGATCACTTTTTTTTTTTTATTTAATAGCATTTTATAGATATTACCTGGCTCACTTTCTTATTTAATAGCATTTTATAGATACTACCTGGCTCACTTTTTTATTTAAGTCTTCATCCCGGCGAAATTAAAATACCGCTAATTTTACAGTAATTATGTCATATCTTCAAATAGATAAAAGATAATCGAAATGTGGAACAAGGGCGCCCTAGACAATATTATTTTACATGAGAAACCGTTATCACGACTCACTTATCTGCTTTCGATTTCGAGCCATTTTGAAAATCGGCACTTATTTTCGCGTTTCTAAACGGCTGAAAACGGAAAGCCACTAGGTGACTTGTGGTAACGGTACCTCATGCAAAATAATATTGTCTAGGGCGCTCTTGTTCCATATTTCAATTATCTTTTATCTATTTGAAGATATCACATAATTACTGTAAAATTAGCGGTATTTTAATTTCGCCGGGATGAAGACTTAATAGCATTATTCTCTTTTATATTCTCAAGCATCCAATACATACAATTACAGTACTGTATTTTCTGAGGAAATACTCATACTTATTCGTTTTTAATTCCATTTCCGATAACTCGGCATTTTCACAAACTCGACCACCCTTCGGTGCGTATAAGGCCGAGTTTTCGGGACTGTACTGTATTTTCAAATGAGTCTGTAAATTTTAATGGGTTCAGTATTAGTTTTATCGGTGGACTACACTTGAGGCTTTTCGCTAAGTACTCTCCAATTTCTTTTTAAATTTTAATGAATAACCTAAAATCCATACGAAGGACATCAATAATTTATAAAGTGAGCCAGATAGTGTCTGCAAAATTTATATAATGAGCCAGGTAGTGTACAAATTTAGGTGTCTAACAATTATTACCTCATAAACTACGCATCCAAATTTCTGGTATGAAGAAAAGGTTTGAAACGGTTACTAGTTTATTTAATATCATTTTGTAGATACTGTCTGGCTTACTTCATAGCATTCTGTAGATAGTACCTGACTCACTTTCTTATTTAATAGCATTTTGTAGATACTATCTGGCTCACTTTTTATTTAATAACATTTTGTAGATACTACCTGGCTCACTTTCTTATTTAATGGCATTTCGTAGATACTATCTGTCTCACTTTCTTATTTAATAGCATTTTGTAGATACTATCTGGCTCACTTTTTATTTAATAGCATTTTGTAAATAATACTTTGCTCACTTTCGTATTTAAGAACATTTTGTTGATACTACCTGACTCACTTTTTCTTATTTAATAGCACTTTGTAGATACTACTTGGCTCACTTTCTTATTTAATAGTATTTTGTAGATACTACCTGGCTCACTTTCTTATTTAATTGTATTTTGTACATACTACCTGGATCACTTTCTTATTTAATAGCATTGTGTAAATACTATCTGACTTACTTTCTATGTTCTTCATATTGTTTACTATCGTAAAGTGTTTAACTAAAATTCGGGAAACTGGGGATGAGGTTAGGAAAGATCCTTATGTAGTTAGAACTGTAGAATTGTGGTACGATTGCTCATGAATAGAAGCACTTCTGCTATGGAGAAGGGCTAGGGTAGCCTACAAGACGACACCTTTCTGAGATGAGACAGGGCTCAGCCCTTGTCTTCTGAAAAATCCTAGAGGGGTCCATTCATTTTCTGTCTCTCGTCGTATCAATTTTGTAGTGCAAAACATCGCGATTGTGAGTTTTCTAGAACGTCTTCTGTTTCCTTCCAGAGACGTGGTGCTTCAGTGACAGAAGGCTCATTTTGGTATGAAAAGTCCCTGGTTCGATCCTAGACCACGTGAGCTTGTGGTGTCCGTGGGTTACCTCTTACCAGTTCTATTCGTGCATGTATTTAAAAATACTCATAAAGAAGAGTTTCTTAAATTAAAAAAAAAAAAAAAAAACTAGCACAAATTATGTTAAGTCGTTTAGAGGAGCTAACTGTGATAGTCACCGCTATCTGATAGCAGAACTATAAGAGAGAGATTATCGTTGAGTAAAGAAAATGTTCAGCATCTGAAAACGGATAGATTTAATTGAAGAAATTGGAGGAGGATCAGGCTAGAGGGGAATATCAGATTGAAGTGTCGAATAAATTGTTGGTTTTAGAAGATTCGGAATGCACAAGTGTTGAGGACACTTGGGTTGAAATTAGGGATATCATTAAGGGGACAGACTCCTAAATATTTTTCAAAAGTTAACAATTTTTCTTTTGCCAGTTTTTCGTAAATGAAAAGAGAGAATGAAATGTAACGTACCTCAATAATAGATAACGTTATTCTACACCCGAAAATACAAATCGAAAGAATTTTCAGTGTTGCCATCCATAGAAATTACAGTGTGACCAGAATTTGAATTACCTAAAAATCTAGGTTAAGGCAGCGACTAGAAAAATGAATTCAACGACAATTGATGACCTATCATGTTATCTGTGTTCCTTGTTAACTACTTTTTAAATAATATTTGTATTTATTTTGTAACAACGTATATAAGTTATTACAAAATAAATACTAATATTTTTAAAAAGTAGTTAACAAGGAACACAGACAGCATAATAAGTCATCAATTACCGTTGAGTTCATTTTTCTAGTCGCTGCCTTAACCTAGATTTTTAGGTATACCGAAAAAGTTAGTTAAATTAATTAAGATGTATTTAAATGAATCCCAATGTAAAGTCCGAGTAGGAAAATCCTTGTCTGTTAGCTTTCATGTCGAGAATGACCTGAAACAAGGAGATACGTTGTCACCATTATTATTCAACTTTGTTCTGGGGTACGCTATAAGGAAAATCAAAGATGATAACTAGGGCCTAGAGCTGAATCATGTTCACCAACATGGCGTATGATGATGGTGTAAGTTTAATAGGGGATGATAGGAGAACAATAGAAAGAAATGCAGAGTTCTCATTAAACGCTTGCTGGGACATGGGTTTAGGAATGAATGCAGAGGAAAGTAAAAACATAGAAGTTCGCCGGTATCGTAATACTGCAAGTTACGGATACGTCAAAATATCAGATATATATACTTTCGACAAAGTGGAGACTTTCAAATATCTAGGATCAATATTAACAGACAAAAAACATATTCACGAAGAAATTAAACATTGATGTAAAACAGGAACTTCGTGTTTATTATTCAGTCCAAAACCTTTCGTCTTCGCGACTTCTGTTGAAGAATTTGAAGCTTAAAATATATAAAACGATCTATTGTGCTGAGGGTTGGAAATCATGGTCACTTTCTTCGAGAGGAAAACGCAAACTGAAAATATTTGAGCCTAAAATACTGAGCGAATTTTAGATCCAGAAGGGACGGGTATGGGGAATCGCGGAATTTTGCTAAGAACTGCATAATATATACGGTTTATCAAACATTGTTAGGGTCATTAAGTCAAGAAGGCTCAGGTGGGCAGATCATGTAATCAGAATGCAAAAAAATAGAAACGCTGTCAATTTTTTTTTTACTGGGAACAATCGGAAAGAGACCATTAGGAAGACCTAGGCGTAGATGGGAGGATAATATTAAGATGGATCTCGCAGTAATAGGAAATACAAAGTAGAAATTCAATCCAGTTGGCTAAAGAAGTCAATGGAGAGCTCTTGTGAAGCGGGTATTGAACCTCCAGGTTTCATATACCAGGGATTTAGTCAAAAATTCTTGGAATATTATAGAAATCCCCTCTTCCTTTCCTCTTTAGGAACGAAATTTTCAAAAGTGCCGTATCATGGATTTCCTTATTTTGTATGAATAGTTTATATAACAATTTTAACCTTAAGCGAATCTTCACATAAACCATTTTCCTAATAAAGAATCGGGTATTTGAATATCATAGAAATTTTCGTCTTCTTTAGAGCGGAGTGTTCGAAAATATTTAATGAAACACGTATTCCATTAATTAAGAGTTTATATACCAAATCTCGTACATTTAAATTAGAACATTGTAGAAACCCTCCCCCGCCTTTCCCTTTTCAAAACGGAAAATTTCGGAAACTGTGAAATTACGTGTTTATTTTATTTTTAATCAGGAGTTCATATGTTTAGTTCCATCTTCCTGACTTCAAGGATTCGTCAGTTACTCTAAACTTGACAAACAAATAAATAAAAACTTCCCTTACCATACATAATGTAATAATCCTTTCTCATCCGTTGCTTCCGTAACAAAATGAAACTTCTGTCCAAATTTTACCTTTCTGCCTACAGTGGTGTGGCCTGGAATTGATGTGTGTCAATTGAATTTTTTAAATATGATACTATAGATATAAAGATCATGTTTTTACTGTAGACAAGTTAGCAGTTTTCTTTCTTAGGGACAGTTTCCCCGTTTCTTTTAAATATGGTAGATATTTCGGATGTAGATATCCCTCCTCCCGCCCCCTTATTCTTGTCATGAACGTAATTCGTTTTTTTTTTTTTTTTTTTTTTTTTTTTTTTTTTTTTAAGGCTAGATCAACTTAATCTCACATAAAACATGGCCTTGTCCTTCAAACATGACTTACGTAATTTTATTCGCCACAAATTACACCGAAAATACTATAAAAAAAATGATTGACAAACCGTATTGGAGTTTATAAATAATATATGCATTATAACAAGTTTGGATACAAACTAATTCCCACATGATGCTCTTTTTAATGTAATGTTGCTTATCACGGACAGCGGAAGAATTATTGTATTAATGTACGGATGAGTGTGGACATATCCTGTAATATGAATTATTTTACGTTTTTTTTTTAAATTATTGTTATTACTTTAGTCTTTTTTTTCCCTCGTGTTCTATCGTGTCGTTAATATGATTACTTCCAGTCCTCGTTTTACATAATAATTTATCATGAAACATAGCTGTAGAGCGGAAATAAGAAATAATGTGTGTAGAACGTTTGAGGTTTCTTATGTAAAATAAATATTTCTGTTGTTTCACGTTCACGTTCAGTACGCCCTAATAAAATATCTACTTATGAAACATTAACTTTCTCGTTACAACAAACTAACTTAGGTAGAATTCTTTCTTTACTTTGTCGTGATAGCATCGACAATATTGGTTTTAGTTATTTCTATTGCCTGTGCAGTACGAACTATCTTAGTAATTTAATTGTGTATTTGGCCCACAGTCCATGGATGATTTAAATTTTTGTTGGCCACACCATGAAGAATCATAGTTATGTGATTCTTTTTAGTACTTACCTCATAAAAGATCTCATTCGTTTAATTTATTATTTTGCATACCACGAAATACGCTAGTCGTTTTGTTACTTTTTGAACGTGTCCCGTTTTATCTTCTATACCATAGAAGACCTGGTCGTTTAATATCTTTCTGTACTTGCCCACAGACGATCTCATTTGTTTAATTTAATTTTATCTTGTGTCCCGTGGAAGGCTTTAATTTTTTTTTTTTTTTTTTTGTACTTGCCCCATATACAATCTTATTTATTTAATTTATTTTTGTGTATCATGGAATACCCGTTGTCGTTTGATTCCTTTTTGTACGTACTTACCTCATAAACGATCTCATTCGTTTAACTTATTATCTTGGATACCATGAAATACGATAGTCGTTTATTTTTGTCCTTTCCCACTGATTATCCTGTTAATCTAATTTATTTTTATCTAGTAAACGGGAGGAGGTCACAGCTCCCACGTGACATACGCACTACCCCACGAAATCAGTCATAGAAGCTAGTGGTCATACAAGCCAGTAGTCATATGCGCCACTAGTCACTGCAACCACATTTATCAGATTAATCAACCACACAGGCCACATTCACGATCGGTCATAGCAACCACATAATGCAGACAGTTTGAAATCGCGTACAATGTACACTGTCCTCGTGATGATTCTTTTTTAGATCAAAAGATCCATTAGTTATTTCAATTAGTAATTTTAATATACGCCTTATATCTGGAGAATTACATATAGTGTAGCCAATCCAAACTATCACTTAACTCAGTATGATGTGCTTATTCCATAAAAAATACGAAATCTCGACTTAGGCGCCATTCAAAAATTTTGTAGCCCCTGATCCAATTTTGAATCAAAAGATCCAATATATTTCAGTCAAAAATTTTCTTGTAGACCTTATATCTGGAGAACTACATATAGTGTGACCAAACCCAAACTATCACTTAACTCAGCATGATGTCATTCCGTAAAAAATACGAAAACTCGACTTAGGTGCCATTCAAAAATTTTGTGGCCCCTGATCCAATTTTGGATCAAAAGATCCAATATATTTCAGTCAAAAATTTTCTTGTAGACCTTATATCTGGAGAACTACATATAGTGTGACCAAACCCAAACTATCACTGAACTCAGCATGATGTCCTTATTCCGTAAAAAAAAAAAAAAAAAAAAAAAAAAAAAAAAAACTCGACTTAGGCGCCATTCAAAAATTTTGTGGCCCCTGATCCAATTTTGAATCAAAAGATCCAGTATATTTCAGTCAGAAATTTTCTTGTAGACTTTATATCTGGAGAACTACATATAGTGTGACCAAACCCAAACTATTACTTAACTCAGCATGATGTCCTTATTCCGTAAGATGTCCTTATTCCGTAAAAAATATGAAAACTCGATATTGAGGCCGTTCAAAAATTTTGTGGGTCCTGATCCAAAAACTAATTATTGACCAAGATCGCAATCTTCGATATACTTTTTTGGATCATTCCTAAAATTCTTGTTTTTTAATAACATTTAGCTAATTTTCTAAATGTTATTATATTCCTTATTCTTTGTTAACGTATCTACTAAAATTCAGGAAAGTAGTGCGGAGTATAGAGAAGACCGTTCGTTAATAAATGTTCAGAAACAATGTCCGGAAACGTTTGAAAATTGTTAATGACCCATCTAAATCTTTAAATTGATATTTGAAATCCTAAATGTATTTGGATTTTGTTTCTTGTGTTCAAGGTGCAACAAAAACAAGCTGATCAAGAATTCTTTATAGCAATACTCATAAAGAGGAATAAAACTAAACACATTAAAAACTCGATTTGAATGATTTCTCCTTCCGCGTGGCGGGACAGCATGGTCACTATTTACATACAGTATTCTCTGTCTGGACCGAAATAAATGTTGTTATTTTTCTTCCTTATGGCCTCTGTCTTGGGGAGACCATACACATAAAAAAAAACAATATGTTAAAGAAAGTATACAAGGAAGACTTGAAGGGGGCTTCAGTCAAGGGGATAGAAGGACACTGCTTGGGGTCTTTAGAAAACAGTATTTCCGGTGTATTGTTATTCAAGTAGAAATAACGACAAGAGGGTGAAAGGGGGAGGGTAAAATAAGCAGAACAATACAGACTGTCGTAATCAAACTGGCGAGCAAATGGCGAATTCACACCAGAACTTGTAACGACCCTTTTTGGACTATTGAAATGTCCTTTCGTAAGAAAAAGACCGATCGTAATGGACATATGCATATATGCGTGTGGTGTCTGTATATGTATGCGTGTGTGTAACAAGAAACAAGAGAAAAAGTAACCGTTCTCTATGGCTGGCTATTCATGGGTCAGCTTCTGAAGACTCTTTGCCAAAGACAAAGAAGGAACTCTTTAGAGATAAGGTCCGGTTTTGGTTAAATAGGAAAGAGGTTGCAGGCCAAAGTGGATAGACCACGTACAGTACTGGAATAGGCTTATGTTCTTCTACTGTATACACACGCATTGCTTCAACCGACATTAATTTCATACGGAAGAAATAAGAAATGAAAAAAAAAAAAAAGCAATGAGGTCTTTTATATGAATAAGAAGATGAAGAAGAAAAAGACTTTTGGCAACTTGTTTGTACGTTTAAGAGTAAAATAAGCTGCTGTCTGTATCATGTTATTCTTTCTTGGAATATGGAATGGCATTCTTTTTTTTCCTCTCTGTTCAATCTCCTTTTTGGTGACTATCGTTATTCTGAGCATGCATTGTGTTCCCACGAGTGGCTCATGTCTTTCCTTCTAGTTAGTGAGTCCAGCGAAGATCCTGAGAGGCGGGGCACAGAAGTAATGAGGCATCTGCTGTTGTGATATACTGGAATTAAAATCATGCAAAGATGTTTCTTTCTTTCTTTTATGCCGATACAACAACTATTGCATATATATGTGTGTGTTTATATACATGTGTGTGTGTCACCTACATTTTTCCAGAGAAAGTTGGTGAATGAACGGTAGCCCATAATTATCATTGTCAACGCAACACATATGCAGATAGCATATTATATTCAAGAAGTAAATGGTGCTTGGTGTTCAATGATAGATTACTACTGTCTCTGTCTTTTTTATCTTCTTTCTGTGAAGAATCTCAGCTCAGAATGTGTAGTTATGGTATTGTACAGGGGCGTACCCACGGGAGGTCCACAGAGTCCGGAATTCCCCCCCCCCCCCCGCGAAAAACTTCCTAACTCAACATACATTTGTAGATTTTTTCAATTAAAAACTATACTTATCGGGGAAATGATTAATGTATCATGAAACTTTGATCGTACACATCATCTGTACTCTTTCTCTTATAAAGACAATCTAGTTCTATCATTTTCCCCCCTGAAAATATAGGTGGAAGTATTTTATAATCACTTATCGTCTTTTCGGGTGCAGAATAATACCCACAAATGTACAGTACTACTGTATATCTGTAGATGTTGCTGTTTCATTCCAGTCTCCTCAATTTAGTAACCGTTGTATAGTATTGTATCCCGCAGCGACATCATAATTTGCCGACTTTCAAGAAAAATTACAATAATTTCTCTTGAAAGTGGCAAATATACTGATGTCGTGCGGGATACAATACTATACAACGGTTACTAAATTAGAGGAGATGAAATAAATATACATAAGTATAGTGCGGATAAGTAAAGCTTGCGCCTGATAGATATGGTTACACTGCTATACACAAAAAGAAGAGGAGAGTTGTTCGCCAATAACTACAAGTACTCTTTCGCACAGTTTCTGGGCAACTAAGGTCAATGTTAGTAGTTGAATGTTGAATCTTTCGTGAAATATTCAAATTGTCATTAATTTTGTTTGGAAATGGTAAGTTACAAATCATCGTGTCATATTATTACGGTTATAGTATAGAAATATGATTAGTTAAGCGTTCTAAGTTTATCGCCAGAGCTGGTGTCTTAATTGTTGCAGGGCAACAACACCTCCAATGTACCATGTGTTCTACCCAACTGTCAGACATAAGCTTTCCTTAATCGCACAGTAGCGCAAATTGCATCTAACTGACACCGAGTCGTTGCGGTGGGACTGTGTATTTATCATTCGTGCCCTTTACCTCATAAGGCATAAGCGTAGGAAGTTAAAACAGTTGATTTTATTTCTTTTTTGAAGTTTGGTTACTTTACTTTGTGCTAACAGGAGTATCCGTTTTTCTCATAGACTGAAGAGTATTTCGGGTTGTCTAACTTTAGGCGCTTCTGAGGTACTCAGTACCAGAAGTGGCCAACCGTTTTAAGATTGAGAGCTACTTAGCAACGTTCATACGTTTTCCACCCCTGCTCTGTTCTTTTTGAAACTCCAGAACGAGTGATTATGGTACTGTACAGGGGCGCACTCACGAGAGGTCCAGAGTCCGTCCTGGAGTCGAAAATGAAAAATGGCTTCGTACATGATTAGATCTGATAAAGATCTACCTGTATACACAATTTGGTGGTACTAGACGACTTCTTTTTTTATTATTTTTGCGTGGTGATGCAAAAATGTGATTGCAAACACAACATACACATACATCTTCTTGTATGTATTAGTAAAGAGTAAGGATGTTGCGTTGCAAGTATTAGCTTACATGCTGCGAACAACTGTTGGATAGAGTAGAGTGACATGTTCAGTCCTCGGTAATGCGATTTTTTGTAGTAGGCAATCATATTCTTTTTTTACGTATTTTCGCTGGTACTTTCGTTTTCT
This sequence comes from Thermobia domestica, assembly GCF_964235325.1. Classification (NCBI taxonomy): domain Eukaryota; kingdom Metazoa; phylum Arthropoda; class Insecta; order Zygentoma; family Lepismatidae; genus Thermobia; species Thermobia domestica. The sequence goes on along the minus strand of NC_137471.1, from coordinate 66,757,124 downwards.
ACATCTTTTGTATCATTACAAGAAATTTTCCAATCATTGTTAACTTAGAAATTTCCCATATCAGATCCTTAGAATAAAATTCATCTTGAAAAATAGTATAGTCGTATCTTTTAACCTCCAGGATACAATTACGGGACGTAAAACAGAAGCGGATTCTTACTGCGCTCCGTCGCGTTGTATCGAAATGACTAGCATTACTGGTTTTTTGGCATGAAAAGTATCAAGATTTAGATTTCTGGGTTTTCGGCATCTTTAGCCATGTTAGCTCGTCACATATGAATGATGACGTGCTTTGGCGATCACACTATCCGTGGGTTTATTGAGAAAATAAAAGAATGAATGGGGAAGCGATCTGAGTACCATTATGTTACGTACCATCCCATCATTTGCATGGTGGGAACCTCACTCAGGATGACTGGATTGAAAAAGTGGCAAGTGAGTTCACCGGGACTCAAATCCAGGACTGCTTGCACCAAAGACGATGGCGGTAGCAACTGCGCTACGCGGGGCCATTATTTTGGCACGAAAAACCCAGTCTCAATACTCAATAAAAATATTTCCGGTACGGACTCCACATTAAATTGTAAGTTTCCGTCCAATAGATATAATACCGCTGCTGATAAATGGTACCTTAATATAATATATCGATGACCTCATTCTCTGACCCAGCTATTTTGGAGGTGACATAGTAGTGAACATCATTAATTAGCTATAATGTTCTGCAGTAATGGCGCAGAACCGATATTTTGGCTCCTTTCGCGTCACCGGTTCTGTCTAGATCACCAAATCACATTGGCCCTGGATGATCCGAGCAAAAGCCGGGACTCAGGTGACCGACTGATTCATGCTCGTTCCATCATTGCAAAAGAATAGGCTTTATCTCGACCTTTCTCTCTATATTCAAACTGGAAGTAGTAAAAACTAAATATACAACTTCCAGTTTGAATGTTGATTGCTGTATAGTAATAAGCATAAGAGAAGGCGATAAACTGTTTTTGCTATGAATTCAGCGTCCAAGAAACATGTTTTAGCTCTGACCATATCCCCTTATTTCAGCCTGAAGTTGTTGACCCTTATTTCAGCCTGAAGTTGTTGACCCTTATTTCAGCCTAAAGTTGTTGACCCTTATTTCAGCCTAAAGTTGTTGACCCTTATTCCAGCCGTAAGTTGTAGACCCTTGTTCCAGCTGGAAGTTGTAATGTGCTACTTCCGGTTTCAGTATTAAAATGCCCGTTTGTAAGTCTCTTATAGTTTCAGAATATGAAACAAAACTCGTTTAAGAAAACAATGAGCAAAATAAACGGAAGATTAATAATAATAATAATAATAATAATAATATGAAGCTGTTTACGAACAACTTACAAGGTGTTGCAGGGATTAACCATCGTGAATTATCCCTCAGCAACAGCAAATGTACTATGAAGCCCACTGGGGCAAAAGACTGAATGATTACTTGCTAAAATTGGGAATATGATGAAGAAAAATGACTTCCCTGTGAGTAGGAAGGGAGAGAAAAAAAAATGTAAGAGGAATCGATATTTTGGGGCTGGTTGTGCGAGAGAGGGACTTGAAGACGGCTGGGGCTGAGAAACTAAGGGAAGAAAAATAAACAGTTTGGCACATATACAAAGAAGACTAAAAAAGTATAGGCAAAGGTAGCCTTTTACCATAATATTAAATGGAGGAACAAACTAAACAGAAGGGGAAAAAGTTATCCAGTTTTCGAGTTTGGTATGGTCTTGGTTTCTCATATTTAGTCTTTTCATGAATATAGTATGTATATTTTTAAAATATTGTCGCAGATCATTATATAGCTAATATCTTTAACTTTTATTTCGTAAGCAAGCGTAACGTTTCTAACGTATTGTTGAGGAAAACTATTTTGTTCCTAGAAGTGTATCCCACGAGACGAGACGAGAAGAAATAAGGTCTTCTAATTTTTTACTGTCTCGATTCTCGGAAAGCTTTTAGTCTATCGTTTCGTTTTTTTTTTTTTTTTTTTTTTTTTTTTTTTTTTTTTTAAACCAGAATCCTTACATGTCACGAGAAGTCTACGAAGGGTGTGATATACCAACGTTTAAACTGTATTTATTATTGGAGTATAGTGTGAAATGATTTGCGTTTCTTCAAACTTTGATAAATGCCCTTCAGCCCTTCCCGCTGGTCTAGTAGCTAGTGGGTATCAGAGATGAAAACTTGACCCACGACCTATTAACCCACCACCCACCGTGACCCACACATGAGATACTAAATTATTTGCGAAAATTCGGTCCCCCCTTAGAATATGTTATAAAAACGGTATGATAACATCCCAGTTGGGATTGTGGCCTAACTATATACCAAAAACCATTTCATTTGGGGTTTGACATTTGGCCGTGATGATCACGCACACATAGTTACATTTATTTTTTAAATATAATAATTCATATGTTAGAGGTGATAAGAATATATATATTTCGAGTAGTCACCTCTTCTAGAAACGCACTGGCTGTGTCTCGAAAGCCAAGTACTAAGTCCTATTGCTACTATTACAATTACAAATATCAATATCCAAAAATGCCTGAAGTTCTTTTTTACTTAGATATACTCATCTCAGATAATAAATAGAAAGAAATGAAAAAGGAAGAAAAATGGGGTCCTTTAAAGTAAAACGTAGAAAAATCTACCAGTGTTCAGAAAATGCTGTCTACAATGCACTGAGCAGAGTGGTCGGTGGGTCAGAGTGGGTCATGATGGGTCGGTGGGTGGTTGGTCACGGCCTTGTTAATCCACTGACCCGCTTCAATTCTGTTCGAGAACTATAGTAGGAAGAATCGCTTGAGCCATTTTTTTTTAATTTTATTTTTATTTTTTTATTTTTTTATTTTTTAGAGGGAAGGATAAATGGGTAGACCACGAACTGTATAATTGGAGCTAACTTCTTATTTGCAGCATGCACCTTAAAAAGATATTTCTTCAAATTGGAAGTGAAAACAAATAAGAAAAAAAAAATCACTTATACTTCTAACGTTAATGTCCTATAGGCTAAAGGAATCGCATCACAAACGGAAGTGAATGATGGTAAAATAAATTGATGAAATGAGAAGTGTGAAATGAAATGATAAAACCTCAGAAAATCAAAGGACACGATTTTTTTTTTTTCCACCACAAACTTACATGGCGTTAGATCAAAACCACGGACCACTAACACCAGAAATGAGCGCTCGTATCATCGAGCTACCGTCACTATATTCTGTGAGTATACTGGAATATGTTCGTTAAAAAAAAAAAAAAAAAAAAAAAAAAAAAAAAAAGTAAAATTTAAACATTTACAGTACTAAGTATTATTATGATTGTTATTATATTATTAGTGCGAATAATAGTTGTTTAGTATAGTGATAAAAATTATTATTCGCATAGAAAGTGGTGCACAGAATAGAATACTCACGAAATCAATACCTTTAGGAGCAGAACTGCTAACCATTATTCGTCTAGTAACTAAGCGAAACAATGATAAAATCACGCAGATATCAATAATTCAAGAATAATTATGATAAGAAACGTTAAGCTAAGAATATACTCCGGAGCTAATAAAACTATACAATACGCCCATTGCATTTGTCATAAACGAATTATGCCTATCTATATAGTTCTTATATCGGATTTTTTTTTTAAATCTTAATGTGAATTTAATAACTAAGCTATTACAGAATTATTACCCGCATATATTTTGACTTCTAATTCATCATAAAAAATCATATTATATTCTAAGCGAATAAAAATTTATTCACCTTGGAAAAAAAAACTTAACAGTGTCAATACTGGTTATTTATTATCACGCGATCTTCGATAGTCTCCATTTTACCGTTCTTTTCTTTTTTCTCTCTCTCTCTCTCTTTTTCATCCAACATAATATCACTCCGCCCTCACCACGTTCTTCAATGTAATTGTATTAGTCTTGAAGACAATTCGAACTTGAGGATTTCATGCTACAATATCTTCCAATATTCCAACGACTAATACGCCTCAATTGTCACGATAGCTGTTTTTTGTCGTTGCTGCAGGGCAACTGACCATAATACTACAATATGGTACCCACTTGTGTGCAACAAAGTTCAGAAGTGCACTTTGGAATATTTATTATTTCGCATCGATTTTTTTACTAAATCTTATATATATATATATATATATATATATATATATATATATATATATATATATATATATATATATATATATATATATATATATATATATATATATTATATTCGCTTCTGTTCGTTCAGTTACGTGTTTAACATACACCAGGGTGAAAAGTTTACATGTGAGAGGTGACCAGTGCATGTCTTCTTATGATCTCAACAACCCTTGCAGACGAGACGGACTTTAAAAAGGGATACAGGTCAACTGTGCTAGATTTTCACGCCTTAACTTTTCTTTATAACTTCGCTGTGAAACGTTAACCTTGTGTAAATGTCAAAATACGTCATGTGACGAAATGTTCGTGTCAGTAGCGGCGATAGAGCTTCGACCCCCCTTCTTTTGCAGTTATGTTCCCAAGAATGTCTTAATTCCTTACATAGGCAGTTCTCTGTACTCCCCTTTGGGGCGAACAATACTAGGTTCGATTTCCGGTGAGACATTTGTTCAAAAAGTGTAAGAGCTTTTTCAGGACAGCCATCCTGAGGGGGAGGTTTTCCTTGGTTTTCCTCATTCACACCAGGCAAATGCCAGTATAATTTCTAACATATAGGTCTCAGGCAAGGACGTACGCAGGAATTTATTTCGGGAGGGGTCTAAAGCGTTCGGGGGGGGGCAAATACAATTTAAGCTTAAATTATATGAAAATTTCTAAAATTGCCCCTAAAAGTAGACTACATTTACAAAAAAGTCGATTTCGGAGGGGTGTCCGGACCCCCAGGACCCTATTCCTGCATACGCCCCTGGTTCCAGGCCTCATCTTTCCTTCCCTTTCCTCGAATGGTGTGATCGCCGAGGGCTGTCATCCCTCATACGTGACGTTCTAACATGGCTATAGATCTAATTCTGCCAAAAATCTAATACCTAATCCTAAGTTCTCTGTAGTATGAGACATGGTCTTGTAACTAGGTCTGTTGGAGGCAAGATATAATGTGGTGGGAAACGGTCTGTCTGTAAGGCAGGGGTGACCAACGCTTAGACTAGCAAGTCGTGAGAAGCAGCACAGTGTGGTTTGTATCACAATGTTGTCAACAATATTTCGGCTAAGTCCAAACAGCCAAGTTAAAATATCCCTGCTTTTCACCGGAAAGTCCCTACGAGAAGTTTTAACTTAAATATAATATACTACTAAATATATGATCATGCATTACAAATGTCATTATGCATAAAATTATGTAATAGTATGTATTTTTACTCACTAGAAATTCTGGGGGCACGTGGCTCAGTGGTAGAACACTTACCTCTGGTGCGTAGAGTTGCTGGTTCGATCTGCGGCCAAGTAAGTTTGTGGTGGACAACCTTGTGCCCGTGGGTTTTCTCGGGGTACTCCCGTTTCCTTCCACTTTCTTATTCAACTAATTCTTCGATCAACATTCACTTGCTTTAATAATCGCCTCCCTTAGCCCAAAGTGCATATTTGTGGGATGTTAAAGATTTCATTTTATTTTATTTCATTTCATTTCACTTCACTAGAAATCCTTTATAAATACTAACTAGAGATGCGCACGAGACAGGATTTTCCTGACAAAATTCGAGTCGAGACACGGCTCTTCCAATAGAAAAATATACATTTTTCGAGTCGAGACATCACTTTTTCGAGACGAGACAGTCACAAATCATGTCTCGTACACATCCTTAATACTAACGATGTTTCGTTCCATTACGAGCTGAAAACATTAAATGCGAGGTTCTATTTCTCACACAACTCCTTTCCTAGTATCATTGAAAAAGAAGTGACAATACGTACTTTGGTTTTGGAAGAGAAACATACTGATCCGTTATATCAAAAAATTCTACAGTCTTTCTTGTGCCTCCAGGGAGGAATTTATATATATATATATATATATATATATATATATATATATATATATATATATATATATATATATATATATATATATATATATATATATATATAAGAAGCTCTAGCCCCAATTTTGTTCCTCATCTTTATTTCGGTGTCACTCATCATAAAGGAGATTCTGTCATAGAGAACTCAATTTCTGCGGTATGTTTCTTCTTTCTTTTCAGAGGTTAAAATTTAAATCGATCGAAACCAAGGTTGGTAACTCAGTACAATTATAGCTTTTATTAGAATAGTGAGAAGCTTGGAGATACTGACCAATTAATATTACCAGTATGACGGTTAAGAGTACTTCATTTTCACTCATTAAACTTTTTTTTAAAAAATATTTTTACTTTTCCTACCAAAAGTGTCTGGTTTTTCCTACAGTTGGCAACACTACTCTATCGTATTTTTTGTATCGATCACTGGCATTGTTTTATGATTCCATCTAGCAAGGTACTGAACTGATAAGCAGATCGTCAGTGATTTCTGAAATAAAAAGTAACCCTCAAACTCTAAAGAGATTGGCCTTTGCTGTAAGGATTGGCAAGAGCGCCGATCCTGGAGGGACGATTCCCCCCTGACCCGAAGCTCATGTGGACCCCACATTGTATTTGTAAATTTACAATATTTGGCATAATTTGAATGCAATTTTTCTTAAAATCCTCGTATATGCTTTCTGCATCTAAATGCCCCCCCCCCTTCCCAAATTTACAGAGAAATCGGCGCCCTTGAGGATTGGTCTTGCTCAATTGTATTCTAACCCACTTACTACATCGGATTCATGTCCCCTGGCGTGGATTCGAAGCTCACGTTAATAAGTCATTTCTAACTGAATGCTTACTGCTCACCTTCTCAGTGAGAGGGGAAAGGAGCTGGCAGTTAAACCTGACGTTGATAAAAGACAGCGGTGACAGGCAGACAAAAACGTCGATATCGTAGTCGAGTGTTTTGCAATCGTGGATCTATGACTGCACGCTGTCCTTCCTTAGCATAAAAACAGAAGTAGAAGGCACTTAACCCATTTAAGATCCTGGGTTTTTGGGATATTTTTTAGACTTTCAGTCAATCAGCTACTGCATCGTCACTATTTATCCTAGGATCATGGTCCACACCTCATACTCTTCAGAATAGAGCAGGCTTTCAAATGGTACCACATTCCCATACCATATACCATTGAAAAATTGAGGGGAAAGGGAAAATTTCCGGGATTTTTTGTCACACTTTGGGCCCCTCTAGAACGGCCCTGTGTAAACATAGAGATCTGAAAAAATTTGATAAATAGTACTCAGTAGACTAAATGGGTGGGCCCCTCTAGAACGGCTCTGTGTGAACATAGAGATCTGAAAAAATATGATAAATAGTACTCAGTAGACTAAATGTATGTACCAAATTTCAAGCTTCTATCTTGAATAGTAAGGGCGGGAAAATATTTATTAATAATCCCCACAATGCCCCAGATTACCGCAAAAGACCCCGATCTCAAGTAAAAAATTTCCTGAGACATCCATATTCATCTTAGAATCATGGTTCGTCCATCATTCTCTTCAGAATAGAACTGCCTTTCAAACGGTACCATTCACCTGTCTCTATCATGCATCTGATGCGTGAAAATAGCAAAAAATGGACTTTTTAGTAACAAAATATCCCTTTTTAAAACCCTTCTCCCCTCTGAGCCCTCCTCCCCTGTGCTAACGCAAAGATCTGAAAAAAAAAACTGATAAATATTACTCGGTGGACTGAATGTTTGTGCAAAATTTCAATCTTCTAGGTGTAAAAGTAAGCCCACCAAAAAATAATGAAAATAGGCCTAACAAACGAGATCTTAAAATGGTTAAATTTATCGTTTGGTTTTTAAAAGGTGAGGAACGTCGATGTCTACGATACCCTGAGAGCCGCTGTTTCCAAAGCTCTTATTCGTCATTGCAGATTCCATCTTATCCATCCACCTTATTACCCATATTTGGCTCCAGGTGACTTTCTCTTGTTTCAATAACTAAAGAAACAGTTATACCGAAGACATTGATTTTTTATACCATATAAGACTGGTTGACGGCGTGACAAAACCTTTTTTCTGCTGGTATTCGTCTTCTTGCTGATCGATGTACTTTCAAATATTCATCTCTTTATATGTTAGGCTTAGAATTCATTGAACACTCCTCGTATGTAGTATCATCGTTTGTGGGAGCCTCTGTTTTGTTATTCGAAGACATAAAATAGTTATTGACCATAGGTAATCGAATAGACTGTCTGCTCCTTGTTATTAATATTTCTTAACTATGTCTTTGTCATTTCTGCTTTATTATGGCGTGCTCACTTTTACTCTTTTGGTGCTTGTTCGAATCTTTCTGTCTGATAATTAATGACATAATCAATATGTCGCGATGAGTATATTTGTCACGTTTCTGTTATATACATTCAAAACATTGCAAGGATATGCATTCTTTGCAGGTTTCTCCCCCCATAGTTCCTTATACTTCCAAACTAATCTATGCATAAGTTGAGTTGAGTTGATTTTGAGTTTAACGTCCCTTTCAGCAGCGAGGCTATATGAGACGGGACCTACTGATTAACATGGAATCCGAACCACGTGAGCTTCCGTCAGGAATCGATGGCCAATAGTGCGTACACTAACCACTTAGCCAGGAATGAGCTCTCTATGTATAAGTATCGGAAGTCTTATTAAAACGGTTATATCCGTCTGTCTCTCTGAATGGTTGTCCGTTCGTCTGTTAACAGGTATCAGAACAGGAAGAGTAAAAAGATATCGAGAAACTATTTTCTGGAATCGATTCAGCGCCGCAAGAATAGGTTCCATTTCATGCGTTAACCCTGTGCTCAGACAGGAAATGGTAGTGTTTAACGATGATAGTCATACAGTAAACATGGTAAGAGATATCGAGAAGCGAGTGGTCTTTTGAAATAGATTCAGCGTCCCGAGGATAGGTCTTATCTCACCCCTTAACCCTATATTCAGACAGAAAATGGTAGGTATTAACGATGATCGTCATAGAGCAAAAATGGCAAGAGATATAGAGAAGCGACTGGTCTTTTGAAATGTATTCCAAACATATGCGTGCCACCGGATGGAATATTGTGTTACAACATATTTTGTAACATAAAATCTACAAAGCTGGCAAAATAGTTTGAACAGGGTCACTTGTTCGGAAACTGTTGGGTAAATGGAAAGCTCGGCGAACATGTATTCCATCATTTTCAAGGACACACTTTTGGGGATAAAAAAGTTTGCCCCATGGTCCCCCGCAGGGTCCCAGATGGGGTCCAACTCTAAAATTTCAAATAACAAGAGGGGTTAAGTAGCACGTCTTTTGAAAGCTGTTGTAAAATGAAAGAAAACTAAGCAAGTCTCGACTCTACGATAACCGTCTGCAAAATGGTGGCGGGTCAAAATGTAAACAAAAACAATTGAAAAGTCCGTGGCCACCTTGAATCCAAGATGGCTTCTTAAAACCTATGTCATTAAAAACAGTACAAATCTTAATCTCTATTTTTCTCTATTATGTATTTAGAAGTGATAGGAAGACTAAAGAACAATTGAATTTCGATTCACTTCAATTATTATTTCATTCCATAACAACACATACATGTTTTGTTCCTAATGCACGTTCTTCACGGTTTTCTCGATATCATTTACGTGAATATAACGAATATGCGATGAACACACAACTCTGACTTCCTATTCATACTGCTTAACAAAAGTTGAATAGTTGAGTACCGTAGGGTATTTTTCTAATTTTGTCATACGTAGTTTATACATAAAGGACTTTCTGCACTAGTCAGGTTGGGGGCTCTATTGTAACGTATTCGTGATGGTTACTTTTGTATGTCATTCGTTGGTTTGATCGCAATTTTTCAAGCAATTCCAAATATACAAAATTGGTAAGCAGTACCAAACCAAGTGTAAATCATTTCAGTACATCAACCTGCGCAAACTTTGTTGGTTTGTCACAATATTCCAAGAAATGGCATATTTATATAGAAATTCATTTTCCACGCTGATAGCCATATTGGATTACAGATGATGCTCTTTGATATTTTCTGGATATCTGCTATTAACCATAAACGTAAATACCACTTTTAGCTTCTCCAACACCACTGGTTTGAGCTAGACATTCATTCGATACATAGTTCGGCATTTTGAACTCAAGATGTCGCGTTTTTTAACATTTCTTATCTTTTCGTCACCTACTGATCAACATTCATGCCAAATTTGGGTTTCCTAGTTTCAGCAGTTTGATATACCTATCCTTTCGATATAGGTTTTAAGCGACCATCTTGAATTCAAGGTGGCCGTAGATTTTCAATTAAGCTTTTGTTTACATTTTGACCCGCCGCCATTTTGCACAGGGTTGTCGTAGAAAGTCGAGACTTGCTCCACTTTCTTTTATTTAACAACAGCTTTCGAACAATGAGCTACTGAACCCCCCTTCCCATTTGAAAATTTTGAGTTGGACCCCGTCTGGGACCCTGGGGCAAAGTTTTTTACCCCATAAAGTTTGTCCTTGAAAATGATGGGATAGGTGTTGGCCGAGTTTTTCATTTACCGAACCGTTTCCGAACAATTGACTAGGTTAAAACTATTCTGCCAAATAATTTTTTGTAGCTTTTACATTACAAAATATGTTGTAACTCACGATATCCTGCCCGGTGGCACGTATAACTTTGGGATTCGTCTAGTTATCAAATGCAAACACAATTGTCTCGTTTGGATCTCAGCAGAGCAACTTCGTGATCCTCCCTTGTCAGCTCATTAGCGATTAACTTTCACATTCCTACAATTCAATAAGTAGAAACACTTTTATAGATTTTTACTTTATTATGTTCTAAAGAATTAAACAATTCACCATTGCTTTATATGCTAATAAAATCAACGATCCTTGTGCTGCTTCGCAAAAAAAATGACGTACTACATATTCAATGTGCGTGTGTGTTCTTTTATCTATATATTTTGTGACATCTTTTTTTCGTTTGAAAGCTTCAGTTAAGAGTAGCAAACAAACGAAGCTTCTTGCCGACGCAGTGAGTCTCCTTTGAATTTCATCTCATGTCCGCCATCTTAAGAAAGTGGGAGGGTCGCTCAGCAGACATGCTAACTGCAGGTGAAAGCACTGGACCGAACAAGCATCGTTGTGGCAGAAAGTCAATTCGAGCAGAGAGGCAAATGATTAAAAAAAAAAAAAAAAAAAAAAAAAAAAAAGGAAGAAAAAATTGGAGAAGAGAAGGAGAATATGGCTTTTGGGACAAAAAAAATTGATTATTATTTGAAAGAATAATAATCATAAACATTATATGAATATATTAACGTGCTTAAATAAACGTATCTTATCTATATCTCAGTTAATAGAACTCTAGAAGGGTGTCTTCTGATTGTAGACAATGGAGGCTACGCTTTTCCCTCCTTATACAGAATATATAATATATAGCTGGTTACGAAGCAGTTATAAGATGGAGTTTAGCTATAATTAAAAAAAAATACAGTTAAATGCTCTGACAAGTTACTTCTATTTTTAATTTTTTAACTTGAAAAAATTCATACTATTAATGTCTTTTTTTTATGTATGTAAGACCTTCCTTCCTTCACGTTCCTTTTCTGTAAAAGAAGATAGTTTTGTTCATATTCTTTTTCCGTAAAAAAGATCTCGTTCCGTTTACGTTTCTTATGATTAAGAACAATCTGTTGCGTTTACAGTTCCATGTAAGAACTTGTTTCGCATCACGTTCCTTTTATTTTAAGAGAAACGTGTTCCATAGATCGTTCTCTGTAAAATAAATATACGAATACGTACAAAACTTCGTTTCAATTCATGTTCCTTTTTGTAAGAAACGAATTCATTTAGTTCTCGTTCCTTATCAGTAGAAAGAACTCGTACGTTAAAAAAAAAAGTTCGTTCTGTTCACAATCTTTTTCCGTAAAAGAAATTCGTTCCCTTCACGCTTCTTATCAGGAAAAAAAGAAACGTGTTACTTCCATAGATCCTTCTCTGTAAAATAAATGAATAAATAACAATTCGTTCTATTCCTTTTTATAAAGGAAATAACTTGTTTAGTTCTCAATCAGTCAGAAGAAATCGTTCCATTCACGTTCCGTTTCTGTAAATACAGTTCGTTTCGTTCACGTTCATTTTCTGTAAAAAGAACTCGTCTCTTTTATATTCTTTATTTAGTAAAAGAAACTCCTTACTTTTCATAATACCATTTATGTAAAAAGAACTTGTTCCTTTCCACGTTTCCCTTTTGTATAGTGTTTCTATATACTTTCTTTATTCTCCTTAGGTACCTTACTCCTCCTCCTTCTGCTACCCTATTCCATTTCATTTAGCAAAGACACGATTATGTATTTTGGTAATTTCTGCAGCCTTCATTTCCAAATTAGTGTTGGTTTGCAAAATGTATATTTCGACCTTCCTCCTCCCAGAAAAAAAAAAGAAGAAAAATTTGTGATACTGGCTGTGTCCAGTGGAATGTCCGTGTCCGCGATAATTTGAACTGACGGAACCAAATTAGCCGCCATCCAGCTAGGAGAAACACGTGGAAAGGTTTTTGCAGATGATGGATGCCGTGACCAGCTTGATGGAATGAGAGCGGGAGAGAGAGAAAGAGAGAGAGAGCTCTGCCGCAGTGGTTCTAATTATGAAAATCACAGAAGTGGAAATAATGGAAAATGGAAGACCTCTTCTTGTCTGTAACTTGGGTTGTATTGTACTGTACTGTACGCTGCTATTTTCTACGTGGACGAGGTCGCGTCCCCTCCCATTTTTTTAGTTGCTTGTCTGTCTTCTTTCCTTGTAGATTTTTTTTTTTAATGTATGTTTGTGTGAAGTATGAAGTATGTGAGTTGGGTTTATCTGATTTGGTAAATGTAATTATGATTCTGACAGAAATGGGCTAATAGTCTAAAAATGAACATTGTGCTCTTAGTAATGCGTGTAAACAGAACACAATATTTTACTTTGCTGCCCTAATGTAAATAAATGTATGTATATCAAGAAGGGAGAGACCCAAACTTGACGTAGTTCAAGCATACCTTCCATTTTCGTTAAGCAGTCCCATTCTTTACTTTCCTAGAACAGTGTTTTCCTTGATTTTCAGCTATTGTTTGATCGTATATTTACCGACATTATTCGCCAATGTAAATGACTGCGTGGGATTTATAGTCCACTAGTTCGTGTCTACTGTACAGTGGTGGTTTCTTTTATGTATACCACAATATGTTCTATGATTATTATCCTTGAATGTTTTCACTACGGATCCTGGCCAGCTATTGCTTTCTCCATCCATCTTTTAAAAAATATGTATTTCTCATACAGTAGGAAAGAATGTTGAGTATTCTGTTTGATTGAAAGTAGACATTATAGGTAGTACCCTACTTCACTATGTAGCGTTTATACAATTTTCAATATTCACTTGTTTGTTACTGTCTTTTATCTCCAAGAACTTTCCTTAAGACCTTATCTTCTACCTGTTTGGTACTGGTTTTTATCTCCAAGAACTTTCCTTAAGACTTTTTCTTCTACCTGTTTGTTACTTGTTTTTATATCCAAGAACTTTCCTTAAGACTTTTTCTTCTACCTGTTTGGTACTGGTTTTGATCTCCAAGAACTTTCCTTAAGACTTTTTCTTCTACCTGTTTGTTACTTGTTTTTATCTCCAAGAACTTTCCTTAAGACTTTTTCTTCTACCTGTTTGTTACTTGTTTTTATCTCCAAGAACTTTCCTTAAGACTTTTTCTTCTACCTGTTTGTTACTTGTTTTTATTTCCAAGAACTTTCCTTAAGACTTTTTCTTCTACCTGTTTGTTACTGGTTTTTATCCCCAAGAACTTTCTTTAAGACTTTGTCTTCTACCTATCTTTAGTTTGTATCCGTAGAGTAAAATGTCTCAACTCTCGAGAGCGCCGTAAGTGAATAGTGAATTTGAGACCAACTCTGAGTGAAGGCGAACCTTACTGAGGTTAGCGAGTCCGAGCTCAAGTGAGTGCAAGCCCTGAGTTACCGAGAACATGAGCCCCCGAGTACGAAATAACCATCCAAAAGAAGTAGTATGAGCAATGTTTTGCTGTTATTAGACTTCCAAACTGTGTATGGAGTGTGGGAAGTCTGATGGATACGGTAATGGCTGTCCACTGACTGTCTGTCGACAGGTGGCAGAGCAAAACCAATAAGAAATAGTGATTTTTTTTTTTTTTTAATCAGTTCAGCGTCCAAGAAATAGATATCACATCTTATCAACCCTCTATTTCAAACCGAAAGTGGCAGAAATCAACTATTGTCCGTTTTAACGTTGATCATCATCAGAGAAAAATAGTAAGGGGTAGTGAGAAGTGGTTTTCTGGAATCGATTTAGTGTCCAGAATAAATTCCATCTTACTTCCGTATCTCTCTACTAAAACTGGAAGTAGTCAAAATCTACAATTACTTCGGCTTTCAATATTGATCTTCATAGAACAAAAATGGTACAAGATGGCGAGATGAGTTCAGCGTCCGATCTTTTTATTTAAACTGGAACTCTTGATAATCTACGGTTTTCGGTTTCCACGCTGATCACTTAATGAAAAACGGTAATAGAAAGCCATAAGCAGTTTTCTGATATGAATTTAGTACCGCAAAAATGGGTTTTATCTTCCACTTTATTCTTATATTGCAGCCAGAATTTGTAGAAATCTCCTCCTTCCATTTTTAATATTGATTCCCATGGAGCGAAACGGTAAAATAGGATGCCACGAAACTTTTTTTTCGATATGGATTCAGGATCCAGAGAATACGTCGATTTCATCTTGGCCCCTATTCTCCTATTGAAACCAGAAACTAACGCTCTCGCCTTTGGTGCGAGCGGTCCCGAGTTCGATTCCCGATGGAGCAGTTGGTTGAAAAAGTGTAAAAGCTGTGAGGTTTTCCTGTTTTTTTCTCGTTCACACCAGGCAAATGCGGGATGGTACCTAACATATAGGTCCCAGACCGTTTCTTTCCTTTCCCAATTCCTTTTTCCTCGGATAGTGTGACCGCCGAAGGACGTCGTCTCTCATACGTGACAGGCACGGGCGTCTCTGGCGGGGGGACGAGGGGGACGCGTCCCTCCAATATTTTGAAGTACAAAATATTCAATATTTTATTCTAATTTAATTTATTTACTAACGACAGAATATCATATAAATAATAATAATTATATTTATTTGGAATATAATATTCAGGCTGTGAAACTATTGTAATCGAGTTCTTGATATACGTTAGGGGGTCCGTGAAGATAAGAAGAAAGGCAACAAAAAATAATCGAAGTTAATAAACAGGTTGGGCTAGGTAGTAACATTTAAATCACTTTCTTTGATGTCCCCCCCAAATTTTATATGCCAGAGACGCCAGTGGTGACAGGCTAACGTGGCCATAGCTGCTGAAAACCCAGAAATCTAATTCTTAATTCCTGATTCTACTGAAACCAGAAGTGCGTCATGCTTATTGGTAACAAATGGCACCTAACATTTGTAAATAACAAACCTCCTTGTACTATTGTATTATGATTTACTCAAGAACAAAGTGTTGGAGATAAGTTAAAGCATAAAAGTTTTTTTTTTTCTACAATAATATTAGTACACTTCTGGGATGCTTTCCACTTGAATACAAATAACTTTGTGCACAAATTTTAATTTAATTTACTTTAGAAAAAAAAAATCTAGTAGCAATAATGAAATGCATTGACGTGAACACGAGATTCGTTTGATGTTCGGTTTTGGATGTATTGACTTTCTGGTTATGCAAATGTCACGCATGTCGAGCCATGGACGCTTATTACGTTAAACCAATTTTGGTTAATTATCACCAACCCTTACTAGCATTTATGGGCACGTGTATTTAAATGTGGGTTTTATGTACTCAATAGACCCTTTGTACTAACAGTTACGAACTAAATGCACTTACACATAGCTATATGGTTTTTCTTCATTTTGCTATTTAATTATCATATTCTGTAATTCGATTACGAATAGATTTTTTTAAAAGTTATCTTCTAAGAATAATTTATTTTTATTACTTTCTCATCTATAGGTGTCGAACATGGTATTCCAATTTGCAGCTTACTATGAATGTCTTTTCAAATTGCTAGCTTTGAGGTTTGGTCAAACAACTAACTCTCTTCTGAGATCAGTTTACGCAAGTTTACTGTCAATTCTTCAATGAATTATATTAGTAATTTTACCATTAATGGCCGTAGAATTGTACTAATAATTTGTATTGCAGATGTCACTACGTACAATATAGAAACATACTGTAATTAGGTAGTATTAAAAAGTTGATCAAATTTTTAAGAGTTTGACATACTAAAATAATACAAAATTTACCATTTCTTTTGCTTGTTTTTCATAAGGGAAAGGAGATAATGAAATACAACTTACCACAATCATAGATAGTGTTATCCTACAGCAGAAAATATGGACCTGAAGAATTTTCAATGTTGCCACCCATAGAAATTACAGTGTTGTGAGAACATTTTCCCCCAAAATCTAAGTTAAGGCGGCAACTAGAGGAACGAATTCAACTGTATTTGATTACGTATCATGTTATATCTTTTCATCCTGTGAACCACTTCTTAAATAACATTATAATTTAATTTTAATAACTGTATGTTAAAACTATTTTGTTTATTACAAACTAAATACATTATTATTTAAAAAGTGGTTCACAGAATTCCAATACAACATGATACGTAATCAAATGCAGTTCATTTCGTTCATCTAGTCGCTACCTTAACTTAGATTTTGGGGGGAATGTTATTCTGGCAACACTGTAATTTCTGTGAATAGCAACACTGAAAATTCTTCAAATTCATATTTTGCTGTTGTAGAATAACATTATCTATGACTGTGGTAAGTTGCATTTTATTATCTCCTTTCACTTACGAAAAACAAGCAAAAGGAAAATGGTAAATTTTGAATTATTTTTAGTATATCAGTCTCTTGAGCTGCTTAGACAGTCAGTCTTATTATGTTAAACTGTAGTTAGCCAATGTGGAAGCATAGGTACAATGAAAAAGCAATGACTGTAGAGAAGAATAGAAAGATTTGGTATGCAGGACAACACTGAGAAGATTTTAGACGGACATGTTTAGGAGAGAAAGTAAGAGAGCAAAGTAATTAATAAAATAATAGTTGGTAGAGCTTATTTATGGTATGGGGGCACTATAGTGATGGAGGGTTGGTTTATTTTTCGCCATACAAAGTGGCTTTATTGTGCATTTGAATTTGCCTTGAATTTTGCATGTAGCCTTGGCTCTGAGTAGTACTATTTGTGGGCCAAAGAACAATAAGTTTCAAGAGAAAAGAAACGAACTGTTTCATTAATTTGTTTTGTGTTCTTTGCTTGCTTGTGATGATTTAGTTTGTAAACAACATCCATTATTCCTTTCCAGGGTTTTTCACGTTGACTCAAAGTATTGCCTACCTTTAAATCAACACAGAAAAAGAAAGGAATAGTTAAGCCCTGACAAAATGAAAAGCAACTCCTCATAGAATCGTTAGTATCAGTCCCTGGTGAGAATGTTGTCAACTCAAACCAAGGATGTTATAAAATAGAGGATTTGCCCATATGTATCTTCATCATATGAACATAATGAAGCCAAAAAACAACCGAGCATCGTCTGAACCGGCACGTCTGATTGGCTACTCTCGTTTCCGCCATGATTGTTGGCTCGAAACATTGCGATCTTAGTGGCGCGGAGTGGGCATAGTAGGTGTGGCGAAGCTGTGACGTATGACTTCATGATTTTGTTGTATGGGCAGATCCTCTATTTTATAACATCCTTGACTCGAACGGTGTGCGTCTGCAACAAGCAGGAAAATAGCATCAAGTGTTGCTGCAACACGATAATGCACGCATGCATTGCGCTTTACATGACTGGAGTTGCTATCCAGAAACTTGATTAAATCAGTGTTCCATATCCTTGTACTCTCCTTATCATATGTCGTCAGATTTCCATTTTTTCGCTGTCTTTCTCATAACTTTCAAACAAACGAAAATGCTTTTCAAATTGTTCGACGTTTTTAAAAACTAGAAATTAGTTGATTTCTTCAGATGTTGAATCCTAAAACTGTCCCTGTTGACACCCGTCGTTTATCTATCTATCTATCTCCATAAATGGATCTATGTACCTAGGTATATGTGTGTGTTCCAGTATAACACTGACCCCCTGGAGCAATTTCAACCAAACATGGTACACGTATGACTTACAATCTGAAGAGAAAAAGTACTGTGGCGGTAAGACACTCCTAGCGCTCTTGGGGGGGGGGGGTGAAGGTGGGAAGGAGATTACGTTTAACAGCAGTCGCTGATTGATTAGGCATAATTTCGTGGCTTAAAACAATATTGGTTACCTTCACAACAAGGGGTAACTTTTTCATTGAAATGCATATCTTACTGATGGAAAAGGTTCAGATGTTTTCCATAAATCTCAACATTGCTTGTTACGACTTATTCTACTTAGTTTTATATATATATATATATATATATATATATATATATATATATATATATATATATATATATATATATATATATATATATATATATATATATATATATATATATATATATATATAATATAAACTTTATCCCGTGCGAAAACGGACATTTCAACTAGTAGACAATAAAAGAGAATACTTAACTATTTATTTCTATTAATCTAAAATGAAAATCAAATAACAAATTTGAACATTTATTAAAAAAATGCAAATGTGTTTGTGACTCGTTCATTGAAAATTAATTTGATTATTATTGTTAGTGAATCATTTAATTTTTATCGTCTCTGATAGAATATAGGCATCTACGAAGCATCGCTGTTATTTAATAGTATTGTTGATTTTAACATTCATAAATGAACCTCTGTATGTTAACGCGTTTCCCTGGTGATAATGGTATTAAAACCAATGAAAGATCGTTAAAGTAGAATGAATTAAACAAAAATACAAAAATGTATTGAGTTAGGTGAAATTTTTAAGGCGTTGTTTAGAGATAAACGAGAAGTGTATAAAAGGAAAAATAATAATAATAAAAAAAATATTTCGCCACTAATGGATGGCGTTCGGAATTCAATTCTTACGCCAAAATGAGTGATTCACAACCAAGTGAACCATCTGTGATGGAAGAATTTTTGTGATGACAATAACCAGGGCTTAAACGTTTCGTGCTCCAGGTCACTATTTCGATTAGAAATATGAATCTGATCTGCTTCTTTATCAAGTTCAATTTCCAATTTACTGTGGATCTTCACAATAGCCCATCATTAGAGGATTTTCATCCATCCAGAATAATGCACAATTAGTATTTTAGTGATCAAACTACAAGACATATTTACAGTACTTGGATATATATAAAAAAGACACATACTACTGGTTTGTAAAGCTTCACTTATATTGTCTTCAATTACTGTTAACTTTGATGAATAGCCTGCGCACTAAGGTAAGCATGTACTTTTTTATACCAGTAATCAGTGGCGTATTTAGGGGGAGGGCTTCCGGGCTTAAGCCCTCCCCGAAATCTTACTTACTATAGTAAAGTATATGAAATATCTTGCAGAATTTTCACATTTTCAGGCAAAGCCCCCCCCCCCCCCCCCGAAAGTTAGCAAAGCCTCCTCCGAAACAAAATCATAAGTACGTCACTCCCAGTAATTATAATTTAAAAGCCAATACGTGCGGGTCTATATATCCAATTAGATTTGTATTATTGTGGCGCTTGGTTTTGAGAACTGACTGATGATAATAACTAACCTGTAATGTGGGCAAAGTAGCTCACATGCCAGCAGAGTTTGCAGATTTCTGTTGGGTTGAAGCAGTGGTTTCTAACCTATTTTTGACTGAGAAACACTTTCTAAACGTCCAAAATTCGTGACATACTTGTTTGATTTTTTTTTTAAATTATAATAATGTGAATTGTAATAATGTAATAAACCTATAGGTTTTAAATAGTAATTCTACGTAGTACTGAACATTGCGCTGGAGGCAAGGGCGCCCATCAGGGGGCAAGGTCGGGCCCTCGCCCCCCTCCTCTAAGAGGAAATTATACTTGGGAATGTCGCAAACCCAATAGAATTTTTACATTAGTTACAGCAAAATTTGTAACTATATTTGAAATGTCGCTTATACTTGCCCCCCCTTGGAAACCACAACATGGGCGCCCTTGGCTGGAGGCGTTTGACTGGTACAGTCTGTCTCAATCTTCGTGCACATTTTAAATTCTTAAAAATTCTGGAAGTAGATTTGAAAATTCAAGTATTATGATTAGTGTTTTTTTTAGGTACAATCTTTCGATAGAATGTGCAAAAAAGTACAAATTCCAAATGTGAATATTTATATAAACAGTACCAAAACTAATAATCATATATAGGTACTCGTAATTCAGTGGTGTATTTAAAAACGACCTAAAACATGGTCCAGAACATTGTTATTGAAGCCACAAATCCGGAAAACTCATTTCAATTTTTTTTTAAAGTAATACTTCGTCTCTGATCACTAAGAAAGGCGCCTGGCGCGGGAAACCCGAATTCAATTCCCGATGAGACGTCATGTGGTCCGGATCTCACGTTAAATTGAAGATCGACGTCTCAGATGGCCTCGGTACTTAACGGGATGCTAACGTCCAAATCAACCAATCCATCCATTTACTAAATGAATATTTGTATGTACCCAATAGCATTCAACAATACCAATTGATGATAGGCCATGATTGTTCAGTTTGACGTTGCCAACTCCTTTTACTTTCCATTCGTTAGCTTTCGCTTGTTGGGACTGCGCTGAAGAAAAAAATAATGTGATTCTGCATACGTTCGGAATGGCATAAAAAATATGCGGGAAAGGAGCCAGAAAACGTACAAAAAGTTCAAAAAGGTGATGACATTCAGAAAAAGGTGCAAAAAAGGTGCTTGTATTGAAAAAAAAAAGTTGCTACCAAAACACAGTTAGCAGTGTTTATTCAATGCTTTCGTTGCAGGACTAGCTAATTTGGACATTTTAATAGAAAATTAATGTGCAACATAAAATTCTTAGTTCTGTTTATGATTCTACTAATCGCAAGTTAATTTTGTAGAGTGTGTTAACACATTGTATTGTGCTCGTGAGTACTGTAATGATTAGCGTATTGCCAGAGGCTGTGTTCCCAGTGGAAGTACAGAAGTTTCTCTGTTAACCCATCCTAATAAGGATCTTCTAAAATTAAAGAGTCAGCCCCGAATTTCGATATAGAAAGCAAGAAGTTAATGATAGTGGAAATCGATGTTCTAACCACACCTCACTTAACTAAAAATAATATATATATATATATATATATATATATATATATATATATATATATATATATATATATACATATATATATATATATATATATATATATATAAAATAGTCAGACCTTCATAAGATGTAATGCTAGTGTGTTTTACTGTAATTTAGAGTGTCAGTATACAAGAGGAATATTTGGCGTGGCGTAGATTTGGAGCACCATTTTCTTCTTGTACGTCAGACATTTTAGGCTTTCAAACTCATAAGTATTGGAAGTCTTTTAGAACAGTTGTGTGTCGATAGTGTCAAAGCTAAAACAAACAATAAGAGAGGACAGAAAGCAGTTTTTTTTTTTTTTTTTTTTTTTTTTTGCTATTTATACAATGTCCCAAGAATAAGTTCCACTTCTGTCTTCTATTCCCACGAACGTCTATTTAAACCGGAAGTGGGAATCTTCCATTTCCGGTTTCACTGTTATCACTCTAGAGCAAAGACTAAAATATATAGCGATTAGCGTTTTTTTCTTGTGTTTTTGACGTCTTAAGGAAAGAGTCCATATGCGCCGTCCCTCTCTCTAATGAAACAGGAAGTAGTAGATGTATGGTACCACTTCCGGATTTAGTATTGATCTTGATAGAGCAAAAACGATCAGAAATACCATGAAATTGCTTGCTGAAATAAGATTCAGCGTCCCAAGAGTGCCCCTAGCGTTCTTAATGGGTACACTCCGTCGAAAAAGTGTAAAAGCTTTTTTCAGCATCCTGAGCCAGCAGCAGCCATTCTGAGTAAAGTTTTCTTGGGTTTTCCTCATTCACATCAGGCAAATGCCGGGTTAGCATCTAACATAGGTCCCAGGCCACTTATTCCTGCCCCAGTCCCTTTTTCCTTCCCTTTCCTCGAATAGTGTGATCGCTGAGGTACGTCATCCTTCATGCGTAATGGGCAACAGGGTTAGTATGGGCATAGATGCCGAAACCCCAGAAATCTAAATCCTAAAACCGGAAGTGACTTCTGGTTTCAAAATCGATCACCGGTAAAGCAAAAACAGTAACAGATAGTTTTTTTTTAATTTTTTTAAAGGACTTTTCGAGATGGAACAGCGTCTCCAGAATAAGTTACGTCTGTGGTCTGATCTCTCTTCCAAAACCAGAATTGGTAGAAATTTACTACTCCACATGTTGATGTTTAGTAATCCCGTATTTTGGAAGTCTACCGTAATATCATAATGTGAAACAGAATCTAGTTGTTTGAACAAAATTTTATGTGTAACTCAGTGGCGGTTTTAGCGGGTAGGTACGGATCTACCCAAAACTTTTGAAAAATTTATAAACGCTAAAAGATACAATAAAGAGTGAATATGTTTTCCACTGTTTATATTAATGGTAGATAATTATTTAACAAATAGCATCAACAACTACTGTAAAAGTGATTGATTAATAACAGTAGGAAATAACATAGAGAGGGAGCGGGCCTACTCAAAATTAAAATTCTAAAACCACCCCTGCTGTAATTCAGTGTGTGTGTGTGTATGTGTATGTAGATATATGTATGTGTTAGATCTATCTTTAAAAAACAGCCTTCCTTTGTACTCATAGCAAGTTCATTATCTGAAGCTTGTTCTGTTACAGTGATTGACAGGCTGTCGTTCTGGTCTGAGTACAATAAAGCAAAGTTGACTTATTGCTGAGTAGACCTGACTGACTATTCAGGTTGTATTGTCCTTTTGACTTTCATAACTTTGCTTTTTGTTATTCTTTATAGAACTAGTAGTGATCTGGTTCTTCTTTTGTACGTACGTATATATATGAAAGAATTGAATATCTATACGTATTAAAGATCATTTTAGTTTTAGATATTGTTAGTAGGAACGTCGAGGTAGTAATATCAAAGCTTACTTTATACGTTCAGGATCAGGTTTACAGTGCCAAGATCAGCTTTCAACAGGGTTTCGGCTAGTCGTTCGCTGGTTTCTCTCGACTCAAGTCAGACACAAGTATGGTCATTTTGCAATCGGGCCAACTTGCGCTCTCGCGGGCTCTGACTTATTAGCCTCAAAGGCGCTTGCGCTCACTAATCTTAATAAGGCTGACACTACCTTAGCCCATTAACAACGTCATTTCAGATTTTGTTTGCGGAAAGTGGGTGGAGATACTTTTTATCATTATAACTAGTTTCACGATTTTCATTAATACGAATGAAACTGAGTGAGACAGTTGCTCTCCGTCCTCCCTAAAATGACTTCTGTCCAGGGGCGTCATTTAGGGGGGGGCAGGAAGGGGCAATTGCCTCCCCCCTGAGTTTGAGATTTATATAGATTTTATCAATAAAATAGTAGTAAATCAGTGAAATACGCGAAATTTTACTTATATCAAGGGGTTTCCCCCCCCCCCCAAGCAAAATCTGAAATGACGCTCCTGCTTCTGTCGCTTGCATTCACTCGAGCTCGGGCTCATTATCCTCAATGAAGCTCACGATAGCTCATCTCGGGCTCGCTGTCCTCAATGAAGCTCACGATAACTCGATCTCAGGCTCGTTATCCTCAATAAAGCTCACGATAACTCGATCTCAGGCTCATTATCCTCAATGAAGCTCACGATAACTCGATCTCAGGCTCGTTATCCTCAATGAAGCTCACGATAGCTCGATCTCGGGCTCGTTATCCTCAATGAATCTCGCGATAGCTCGATCTCGAGTTCGCTGTCCTGAATGAACTCTCAATTGCTCGATCTCGGACTCGCTAAGCTCACGATAACTCGATCTTGGACTCACTATCCTCAATGAAGCTCACGATAACTTGATCTCAGGCTCGCTATCCTCAATGAAGCTCACTATAGCTTGATCTCGAGTCTCACTATCATCAATAAAGCTCACAGTAGCTAGATCTCGGGCTCGCTATCCTCAACAAATCTCGTGATAGCTCGATCTCGGGCTCGCTGTCCTGAATGAACTCACGATAGCTCGGTCTTAGACTCGCTATCCTCAATGAAGCTCACTCTAGCCCGCCGGTCTCGTAGTCAAATAGCTTGAAATGATTCATTATCGATCAGTTACTATATACTCAGTTTATAACTCCCTGCAATTTCATCATGTCAAGATAAGCTGTATTTTTTTTTTTTTCGAATCCGACTTAATAATTTGTATTCTTCAATAACGAATATTAGTTAATTGGATTGGCGTTTAGCATTCCGTTTAGCACCGACACTATTTGAGACGTGGACCTACAGGTAAAGGTGGAATTCATTTGAATTTCATTTGAATTTCAACTGCATCCCACCGGGAATCAATCAAACCCGAAACACCGGTCAGCAAAGGCGCACACGCTAGCCATTAAACGAAAGGAGGGGCGTGACGAATAGTTGTTCAAATTCGAATAAGCAGATAATTGGTCTAATATCGGAAGGAAAATTATTGTGAAAGTCATTTACATATTTTTAGCAGCTGTTGTTATCAGTTACTCTATTTCAGTTAATCAGGAAAGTCTACAGTAGTTAAAATTCGGATTTTGTCGAGACCATAAAAATGAGTCTATGAAACTCTGAAGATAATACTAAGTAACCTAACCACTGGCGTGACAGCCCTTTATGGATTTGCGCCGCTCCAACGCCATCTGTTAGCGACCGGTTGAACACGTCGTTAGTGTGTTGCGTCGCTCTATCTCTTAACGGGTATATGACGAGCTTTCTGGACCTAGTGGCTGTCACATCGTTTAGTCACGTGACTCCCCAGTTTGCCTCACGACACTGGGTGCACGCCTAAAATTGGGATGCACCGGCCGGGAATCAAAACCAGGATCATGCGGACGCGAACCCAACGCTCTAACCATTAGATTACGGAGCTCTCTAAAGATGATCTACTTACAAGATATTTTACTTATTTGCTCGACAAACTTCAACTACAGCATGCAAGATCAATTTACAATAATCAGATAACATCAATTAATTTACAACAGTGGCAGAAGGAATGGGATTAAATGTGCCATTTTGAGATTTTTCTGGGTAAAACTGAGGAAAATCCTCAATCAAGATTGCCAGATACCGGATTCAAACTCAGGATCTCCCGATTAAGAAGCAAGAATGTTTTCTTTTTAATCTTCTTTATTCTTTTCACTTCCTTGTAGTTTTTATTTCCTATATTTTATATTATGTAGCCCATATATTTATTGCAGTCTTGGTCTTCCTCTGGTCATTGTTCCTTCTGGTATTTCCTCGATAGTCAGTAGTATGATCCTCCATGCCCCATAAATCTCCAATCTCTTCAAAATAGTCCTCAGAAAAATACTTTCTTTTTTCTCCTTCCGTTTCCAGACTCTCATTTGATATCCTATCCATTCATCTAATTTTCATTACATTTCGAAAGCATTCAATTTGTATTTTCCTTGTATTTCTAGAGTGCATGCCTCACATTCATATTACCATACTCGACACATATGCTTTTATCAGCCTTTTCTTTAGTTTTATATTTATATTTCAGGTCAAATACCTTCTTCGCCTTAGTCTCTTTTCTTTTTTCTATGTCCGAGATTTTGTTTTATGTTCTTTCAGTTTTTCACCCGAAGATACGTCCTATTCAATTCATCTGATGTAACAGTTATCTCTCTTCCATGTCACACATACACGTTTTGATTTTGTATTTTCTACAGCATTCCAGTTTTACGTTGATATTCGACAAAATTTGGCTCACCTTTACATATACATTATACATATATATTCTAAAGTGTACAAGGTGTATCAAAATTCTAGGGCCAAGGTGAAAAAATGGGAAAAAAAAATGAAAGTTGTTAGAAGTAGATGCTTTTCAGCCTAAGATGGTAAAATTTCTCCAATCGCATCAGCTGTTTGGGGTCTACATTGATAAAACGCCCTATGTTAAATAGAAAAGCAAAGTTACTAGTTCAGCAGGCTGCTCTTCTATTGGACCATCACCACACCAATAATACACCACGGATTCGAGATATTTTACGTTCCCTCGCACAACAATATGCACGTTTCCCTATTATTTTTTGCGTGCTCGTACGTTCTGTTCGAGAAGACTGCTGAACTTGACAAAGTTGCTTTTTCATTTAAAGCAACCAGTGTGGAGTCCAAACGGCTGGTGTGATTGGAAAAAATCTTTACTCATAATCGGGGATGACTTATGGCCTCTGACTTTGGATATACCCTGTATATACGAAAGCTGAAAGATAGAAAGTTGGAATGAAGGAAGAGGTTCAGATTCTGAATTAGAAATCTATGTATCAAGGAATTCGGTAATAATGGCTATATTAACAATACATTCACTTCCATATAGAGATTAGGACCCTAATATTTGTCCGATAGAAAGTACCCTGCTTCCTGAAGTGCCAAGAAGCCGAATGCTTTACAGAGATATATACGAAATTTTAGCTCGCTAATTTTCATAATTGAATGTGAAGCATGAAATAAAATTTTCCAATATTGGCCAATGTTGTACCGTATCTAGTAAGAACTTGGATTGCTAATCATAAGGTCCCTAATTCTATTTCAGGTGTTAGGACTTTTTCAATCTTCTTGTGTTTCATAGGAGAAACCTGGAAAAGCTCGAGTCGGAAATGCTGACATTGCTATTCGAATCCAAGTGCTGTCGATCATGGAGCGTAGGGTTCGAGTACCTTCATGATCTTGGAATATAACTATAACAAATTTCGATTGCATTATAATTTATTTTTGTTTGTCAGGCTTGTTGATCAACACTTCGTTTCCCATTGCTACAATTTTAAGTTCCTTATACTGAAGTTACAGGTTCTTACCAAAGATGGTCATTTTGCATCGGCCTGAGATTCGCTAACCTTAGTTTGACTCTCGGTGTCTTGAGTTCAAACGCAGTAACTCAATGGCACTTGCGCTTCCTTGGGCTGTCCGTAACATTCAAGTAATATAAGAAAGTTACCATATATAGAGAGAGGTTGCCTAATTTGGGAAATTGAATTTGTCAATAATAGGGAAAATTTGTTTGAGGGAAGCTACATGAACGGCTACTTTTTTGTTTTTGTCTTATAATATTTGGTGTTCTATTCAGCGGGACTTTCTATCTCTCCCCGTCTGTCTTGAGGTAGTCTGATTTTGAATATTTTTAGTGTCTGTTAAGAAATCACTTGTGCTATATTCTCGATGTAGCTCAGGATTTCTACTCTCAAGTGATGCTCGCGCTAGTTACCCTTGTGCCTCGGGCTCGCTATTCTCAGTAATCCTCGTTTTCTCTCGAGCTTACAAAATTTGACATCTCTGGTTCTGCTTGCTACCAGATACAAGTGAATACCTGCACATTTGCCCCGAGATGCGAATAATTAACCAAAAACTTGTAACGCATGCTATATTTTACTTCTAAACCAGTTTGTAACACCAGCTGTTTTTGCTGAGTGTTGATATGTTCCATTCTTTTAAACTATACTGCTAAAATTTCGACCATTGTATTGACATCAGTACATATATTTATTTATTTTTTTTTCTGCTGCTGTTTGTGAAACACTTACATTTAGAATTCTCTGACAGTTCAATAAGATAGACTAGATTAACTGGTCACTAACCATAGACAGTATCTTTTAATTGCTTTATGTTACCTTTTATGCAGTAAGTTCTCGTTAACGAACACTCTGTCTACTGGTCTTAATGAGTGGTCTACTGTCACAAAACTAGCAGTTGTCATACGTTCTTACGCTGATAACGAAAAACAGATTAATTGTCCATTGGTAATTGCTTTGCTTCTTTTCTGGGATCTCGTTTATTCGATATTTAATGAGGGCGTAGTCTCGATAAAAGCGAAGCTGACATTCAAGTTAAAAAAAAAAAAAGAAAAGGCTGTAATTTCTTTCTCAGTACGGCTAATTATTTCCGTGTTTTCTAAATGGACATATATGTAGTAGTTATACGTGTACAAATATATGTATGTTGTTGTTGGTGCATATTTTGGAAACATTACTTCGTGCTTGAGGTCATCCGAAATGACTTTCATTTCTTTTTCTCGTGCTAACAACACTTAATTCTCACGTTATGTACTAGATAGTGACTTTTTCTCTATTTGAAATGGTGCGAGAGAGAGAGAATTGATGAATTTACATTAGATTAAGAAGAACATAAGTAGTTAACCGTATAATACAGAGGTCTTCAGTTGAAATCTTGATACATTTAATCATCATCTTACACTAGAAGCTTAATTTTCTTTTCCATTTCGGTACTTCACATGATTAAAAACCTTTGAGCAGTCCTGAGTTCGATTCCCAGTGGGGGCACTCGGTCGAAAAAGTGTAAAAGGTTTTTTTTCAGGCCAGCCAGCCTGAATGAAGTTTTTCTGGGTCTTCCTCATTGCTACCAGGCAAATGCCGGGATGGTACCTAACATACCAATCCCAGACCACTCCCTTCCTTCCCCAATCTTTTCTTCCTTCCCTTTCTTCGGATAGTGTGATCACCGAGGGATGTCATCCTTCATATGTGACAGACTAAATGGCCGTAGATGCCGAAAGCCCAGAACTCTAATTTCTAATCCTAATCCAAAAGATGAAAAACTATCAAAATGTGAGTATGGAGAGGAATAGAGAAAAATTAGCATTCGTCGAAGAATTTTATTCTTTAGAGAGTTGGAGGCTGTTAGAATTATGTGCGTATTTGGGCAGTGAGATGTGCAAGTTTTCAATTGCAGAGGAATTAGATATTTCAAAGAATCGGAGAATATTAGAATTAAGAACATATTTGAACTGCGGGATTCGTAATTTTCATTTGTCGAAACATTGGTTTCTTTAAAGTATTAGGAGCTTTACTTGTTTGATAAATAAGAACTGAGTTCACGAGAAATTTGGCGGAAAACACGTGTTAACCACTCAGTGCCAAACATTTTATTGTTGCGATTACTGTCGAAGAACTTAAAAACAAAGAACGTCTATAAAAATATGGTTTGATTTGGTCTGTTGTTTATGGATACTAAAGTTGGATGCCAATATGTAAAAGTGTTCCAGAAGAAAGGACGTACGGCAATAATAGAGGAGAAAGCGGAAGAACAATTACGGACGTTAAGCTCTTGACCATAGACCAAGTCTGATCATGCTGCACAGGCTTATCCAGAATTGTGGAGAATGATAGCAAGGACGTCATTAAAATGTGGTGGTAGGGAGAAGAGGAGATATTTCAATCAGTTGGTGAGTCAAAGATGTCGATCTGTAAAATGTCCAAAATTTATTTAATAAAAATACGTTTAAACAAGGCTCTACCATGGATTATTCAAGATCAAGACCACTGAGGTAGTTTAGCAGTAGATATTTGCTTTGGTAGGGTCGTGTATGAGGAGAATTTAGAGCTTGAAGGATGGACATTCCTGATACACTTCAATAGCTGTTGGTCACTTAGTCACAGTGTAGTTCTAAGATGCCAAGCACTATCTTCGCTTTCTCTCTCGTGTTCCGGTCATTACAACGCAACCTTTTAAATCATAGTTGATATTAAACCGCCTTCATGGTTGATGTAGATTGATTTGGAATTTAACGGGTCTGTGGACCTATAACTTCACGTGGGGATCTGAACCATATATACTCCCACCGAGAATCGAAATCAGATATCTCGCATATACTACCCGTGTTGGTACGACGGAGCCTCTTTTCTTCTCAATCCTATCATCTGGATTTCTGAAAGTGTAAGGCTATTCATTCCCATCTCTTCTTTTGTGTTTTTAATTGCTTTTTGGTTGGCAATACTCCAGAGTTTATAATTTTAACTTTTTAAAATTTTTTGTTTGCCATTCCATATTCATGATCTTCCTCAAGCATCTATTTATAGAAGTTCAAAGCTATATAAAACATCTATTTTATGTGATTCACACCCATATAACACTACTTTTGTGTTTGTTTTCCATATTGGATATATAGGTGAATAAGTACTGTATCGTTTTTTTTTTTTTTTTTTTAATTTCTCTCTGATATCATCTTGTATTCTTCACTGTCACTATTCACTATTCATCACAGCGACCCCAAAAACTGTGAATGCAACTCTAATATTGGTCGTTTCCGATTATTTTTTAAATGTCCCATGCTATTCTTTAGCTGGTATGTTTGCAAATCAGGGCTTGTTTCCTTGTTTGAGACATGAGTTTATCCTGGGAAGAAGGGGCGGCAAATTATTTACAGCACAGGGTCGCACAATTTATAAATACGGGCCTGCCTGCGTGTACTCCACGTGAAGGAGTTTGGTTTGTATGACGTGATACTTTCTCGAGTAATATTGAAATCAGAAGATTTCGGTTTTGTTTTAAATGATTGTAGAAAACCGCCTCTCGTTGTTTGTTACCGTTTTTGCTGTATAGCGATAACGATGAACATTAAAACCGGAAGAGATTAATTTCTGTTACTTTCAGTTCGAATAGAGGATTAAGAAAGAAGATGGTGCCAACTTCTGCAGTGCCGTGAAGTACGGGGGCGACGGCCCCGGGCGCCGAAGTAAAGGTGGAGCGAAATTCGGAAGAAAAAAAGAGAGGTAAAATTACTGAAAATGCATGTGCACATATATAAAATGGAAGGAAGAAAGTAATAAAAAGTGCTCAAAATCAAGCAAAACCAGGTTTTTTAAAATTTCTTTTCTTTTCTTTTTTTCCTTCTTTCTTTCTTTTTCTTTTTTCTTTTCTTTCTTTCTTTCTTTTTTTTTTTTTTTTACACTTCGCACCAAAGATTGTGGCGTTTCGCGGCTGGTCTGTTGACCTCACTAATATATACGGGAGCGCCATCGTATACTCTCGCCCCGGGCGCTGAATTTCCACGGCAGGGCACTGAACTAGAACGCTAAATCGATTTTTAAAAAAAACTGCTTCTCGCTACCTCCTGTCGTTTTTGCTCTATGCAGATCAATATTGAAACCGGAAGTTATGCTGGGTTTCTATCATTTCCGGTTTTATTAGTGTGTCAAGGACTTAGATGAAATGCATTTTGAGACTTCATGCCCCTCAGGGGTCGCCCTTCTGGTTAGGAACCACTGATCTAGAGGTTGAGAGTTCGATCAGGGATTTTATTCAAATATTTCGAGATTTAAAAAAAAAGCAGTACAATAATTCTTTCATTGTTGCAATCATATAAGATAAGCACCATGGATTGATTGTATTCGTTTTTAAATAGTAAAACATAAATTTTAGTTCAACTTGAACTTTCTCACTCCACATATTTATTTGTTAAGTCATTCTATATGAGGATATGTTATTACTAGTAGTCCGTAAATTGGGCTGTTTTGTGTGGAATTGTCGGTAACCAACTTCAAGGAAATTTCACATCATCTGGAAAATCTTTAAACCTTTCGTCTCCGTTTTTTTTTTTTTTTTTTTTTTTTTTTTTTTTTTTTTTTTTGTTGGGTGTTGTGCTATTCTAATACTGAATTAATTCTCTTTCAGGGCTGGGAATGGCAGCAGCCGGAAGAATTTGGAGGAGGCATGCCCAGAGTTGGTGGGTGGAGTGGCTGACTCAGGTAAGACGTTTTTGATCCTCATGACTTAAGAACAATTTTTTCCAGGAGAGACAAATTAATTTGATATCATTTCTAGCCTCGTAACCTGGTTAAACACCAACTTTCCGAAATCTTTTAAATGTATCTATTGGCGTAGCTATGGGGTACGACGTAATCTGTGTACCCCCTATTATAATAGTTTGATTCTTGTTTTTCTTGAATTTTCATACCTAAAATTCTGTTAACTGTGATTCGTCAATTCATTGAGATAACATTTTATCTAACATTTTATTTAGATAACGTTTTAAATACACTTAAAAGCTAATAAGTGATCACGCAAGAATGTTATAGTGAAAAGGTAGGTGAGCTTTAACTATCTTTGTGTGTGCCCATATGAGACGTTCTGTTTTAATTACTTTAGTGCATACCCATATAAAAAGTTCTGGCTACGCCTATGACCACATCTCAATTTCTTTACTAACAATGAGGATTTAAAAAAGTTTAAGACCTGGTGGTTGAGCTATATAGTTTGTTGGTTGGGTTAGAGTCTGGTTCAGCACCGAGCCTATATATTAGACGTGGACCTACAATTTTGCATAGAAACTGAACCACATGATCTCCCACTGGAATCAAACCCGAGCCTCCTGCGCAGAAGGCGTATGCGCTAACCTTAGAGCTACGAGGGGAGATCTCCAGCTATGGTTTTTCAAATACATATTAATCTTAGAAAGAATAGCAAAGGAATTTCAGGATTTTTTTTTTTTTTTTTTTTTTTTAAGCATTTGGCAGCATTGTCTATCTACCACTTCCGATTTCAATATCTGCTCCAAAATTGGATTTGAATTTTAACTTTCGTTCCTCTGCATTGTGACCAAACTTGGTGGTAATCCATTAAGAAGTTCTTGAGATTATTTTTTGGTCTCCCGGAGGTACAAGATAGATAAAGGAGTTGGGATTGGTACTAATGTCAAATCCGTAGTTACCGGGGTCGTTAAACTGGTTGGTGACAGCCCCAATGACATTTCAGCCCAAGTTCAGTCGGACGGCCCTTTATTTATTTATTTTTGCTTGTTGGAATGATACATTGAGCTTCTGAAAACACTGTGGGCACATACTTCTAAGAGCATTCTTATTTCTGTCATTTTATCCAGGTTCTGGTTTAAAACCAGGTAACAAGGGGCACTTCAGCTATTATATAAAAATATATTAAATTGTAAATAATAATAAAAAGAAGCTCTACAAGTATGATTTCATAATATGTTGTGTATTAGTGTTTGAATCGCATTTTGTAGGTAGTAGAGAACGTTCTTCCTAAATTTTCAATATTCTTACATTGCAATATTTTCAATTGACTTCACATTGTTCACATAGGGGGCACTGTGGCTTAGTGGTAGAATGCTTACCTCTAGTGCGTGGGATCCCTGGTTTGATTCCTAGCCGGAAGTAAGTTTTTGGTGGACAACATCGTTTCCGTGGAGTTTCTCCGCTTACTAATGTTCCCTTCTACATTTTCATTCTACCAATTTTTCCATAATCATTAACTTGCCTTAATCATCCTTGCATAATCGTGAGACGTTAAACTGAAATATTTCTTTGTTATACAGACGCATATATAGACATAGAAGAAAAGTGTTGGGTGTATGGAATAGATAGTGTGTAATTAAATCGAAGAAATTGTTTTACTAAAGGAACCTAACTTTTGAACGCCGAAGGACGCAACTGCTGCGTCAAGGCTGTAAACCTTAATCGCTCTGCCCCTAATTAAGCTAAGAAAATAATTTTGATATCAATGTGTTCCTGAAGGATGAAGCTTGCCGACGATATGCATTTTATGTAGCGGTACCAAAGCAGAGAGGGAGAGGGTAAAGTTCCTTTTTTCTTGTTGTTGTTTTATTGCGCCAGTTTTGGGTGTTCCCTCCCCCTCCTTGGGGATACAGTCATAAAAATTGATATGTGAAGCAATGAAGTAGTCCGCTACACGCTGATACCCTGCAAAAATACTTGTTGCTTATATGGGGGAGTAGGAGAGGAGCAAAGTTGACCAATTTTTTGAGTCTCAGCTTTTTGACGTAAGTTACATTTATTTTCTGGCCAGATTCTTTTTCTTTTTCTACGAATAGGGCGGGAATTGCACAAGTGTGAATTTTCATCTCGCTTTGTATTGCAGGAATGGCTACCACTTTAATATATATATATATATATATATATATATATATATATATATATATATATTGTCGTAAGTGCATTGCCTACACATTAGCTTCATTTTATCAGCATAGAGTGATTGTAAGAGTTACCAGGGTCCCCTAAATTCTATTTTTTCATACTTTTTAGGAATTTTTGTTTCTGCTTCTTCTTCTTCTTGTACAAATAGGGAGGGAATTGCGCAAGTGCTACATCGTTTGAAGTAGTGTTCCATAAGCTTTCCAATGACGTATCAAACACCACCCTATGATAATTAGGGGGGTCACCAGTGCCCCCCAATGTGAGAGTCTATGATTTCATTAAAATCCTTGCCCGGTATATAAAGGCTAAAGTTTAGTAGTGCTTACGCAGTGGTATACTTGCAAATATTGTAACTGTTTTTCTTTTTTTTCGATGAATTAATGTTTAGTACACAAATTGTCACATATTTCCATTTTTCTTACTGACCTATCTTCGTAAATAAACGTTTCCATGTAACAGTACAACATGACCTTGTGGTGTGACGAATCTATGTTAAACTCGAAAGCTATACTACTAATTAAAGACTTACGAATTACATAGGAAATAATGTCAACACCATTCAAGTCTTAGTACTTGACGTATAACTTGCAAAGGGTGTGTACCCTAGACGACAACAATTAATAATCAATATATTTTTTCTACTAAAGTCATTACATATGAGTATGAAGAAAAAAAAATAGGTTCATTGAATACGTACAGACGTTAATGAAGTACACTTTCGCGATGTTATACACTATATGGACAAAAATGATGGGACGTTATGTTGAAATGGAGCATTACCTTATTTTCAACCTTCGTTTTTTTTAAAGTCACTGTACTTTTTACAGTGTGATTTTTTTTAAAAAAAATATAAAATAAAAAGGTCACTATGAATTTTGATTAAAAAAATGGCATGGTGGTAAACCTTGGCGTGCTTTACAAGCTTTTGATTTTTTATGGTGTGCAGACTTTAGGTTCCCGAATTATGGGTAATCAAAATTGGAGTTTGGGCTTAAAGATGCGAGAATTTGACCACATGGTATTTAGAACAAAAGCATATGTAACAAAACCTGTTAAACGTTAACTTGAGGCATAATAAAGGACGTGATGTGTAGTTTTACCCACGTATAGTCTCATTTGCGAGACGAGACGATAAATTCCTTGAAGTCTAGTAAACAATACTATAAATATACCACATTGACTTGACACCTAGTCTTCGGTTCCAAGCGCTGCTATCGGCTGAAGGAATTCCACTGCCTTTAGCGCAGATGGCTACAAGGCTCTCTCGCTTAGCAGTAGCTGAACTCTTATTTGTTCAACGCGTGGGTGTGTTGAGGGTGTGAGCTTTAGTTCACATTTTTGCCACGGCTCAAGACATTTTGGAAGCACTATAGTTCACCTAAATCTTAGATCTCAAATACTATTTCAGTGTTACATTATATATATAATATGGGGTAAATTTGGATAAGGGCGTAACTAGCAATTCTTCAATTTTTCAACAGAGCAGAAAAACAAACGCCCTTATCCAATTAACCAACGTATTCACACATTATTTTTGGAGACAGGCGTTCGCTACGGAGCAGAGATATTACCTTAACACCACCTAGACACATACGGACATGCTCAAACTTGCAGAAAATATGTGTATCTCATTTTACCGGAAATAGGTCGATAAGCCCTTATCCAAATTACCCCTTCAGGTTGTGCTAACATACTGAGGAGCATTTAGCAATGTTTAAAGATACCCAAGTCATTTCACATAATATACTCCAATAAAAATGTTGTTATATCACATACTTCGTGGACCTCTCGTGACGCGGATGGATTGTGATAAATTTCAGATGAAATTAAGGAAAAAAAATCAGGGCGTAAATTTGTACATGAATTTGCAATACAGAAGGAGAAAGAATTCTTTGAGAATCTAAACTAGACGAAAATTTGAAAAAAAAAATACGAGACGAGCTTGTTTGTCGTCTCGTCTCGTCTCATCTCGTGGACAACATCAGTGATGAGAAGTTGATTCGCTATGTTGTAAGTGCATGTACGTACAGCGCCGTAACTTAAATTTTTTCTGGGGGGGGGGGACAAGCATTAATACGCGTATTTGGGCCCCCTACAAAACGCTGCTTTTCTAATTTTTGGGCCTTCTCTTTCCATCCTTTTCTTATTCTTTATGGGCTCCCCGGAGGCTGTGGGCCCTCCCGCACGACATGTTCTGTGGGGTCGTTTGTTACGCCTCTGGGCCCGTTCCATACATGACAAATTAATTAAGGGGACAATATTGAAAAATCTCAAAGCCATACGAATAAATATTATTTCTAGGGCCCCTAATAGGAGACTTTTTTTTTTTTTTTTTTTACTGAAATGGGCCTACAACTCATTTTCGTTTTATTTGCCTTTTGTGTGCTGTTTTGTTTATGTAGTAATGAACCTGTCTGATGCTTCATTTACAATTTAATGTTTGTATCGTATTTGCAGTAAGAAAATTTTGTCTTAAAATGGGCCCACCTCGAACGGCTGGGAGCTTCCCTGGGGGCAGTTGAACCCTTCCCTGCCCCCCTTAAGTTACGGCCCTGTGTATGTATAATATAGATTTGCTAACAAAATGAACGAAGGGTATTTTTTCCGCTATAAGGAAATACAGGGTACGCAAGGAGTCGTGAAGCATGACTCAGTTGTAACTCCGAATAGGACACAAGGGTGTGCTCCGGTTGCCAATCCCCATCCGTAAACTTTTTGCCAGTGTCATCTCTCCCGCTACACGGAAATCATCTTTGACGTTATGATGATGTGAGATTGTCGATAAGTTTCGTTTTGTTTTTTATTTGGCTTTGTTGTTGTTTTATATTTTCTTTGTTGTTATTGTTCGTATTATTGTTACCGTTTAATTCGAATAACTGTTACAACTCATGCTATAATTATTTTTTTTATCCTCATTCGCCATTTC
Source organism: Thermobia domestica (assembly GCF_964235325.1). Lineage (NCBI taxonomy): Eukaryota > Metazoa > Arthropoda > Insecta > Zygentoma > Lepismatidae > Thermobia > Thermobia domestica. The sequence continues at coordinate 66,720,244 of NC_137471.1, read as the reverse complement.
TTCAAAATTTAGCAACATTGTTGGTAAACTTACGCTGTTTAACGTTTTCTCTAGTGTGCGTTCACGAGGCGGCTCCACGGAAACTTCCGATGCATTGGAGCCGAAGCAAAATGCTTTTATGACTGGTATTGAATAGGGATGGCCGGATCCGGATCTGGCCGGATCCGAAGATCCGGATCTGACTGGATCCGGATCTTGAATCTCGGATCTGGATCCGGATCTCGGATTTCGGATCTGGATCCGGATCTCGAATCTCGGATCTGGATCCGGATCTCGGATTTCGGATCTGGGTCCGGATCTCGGATTTCGGATCTGGATCCGGATCTCGAATCTCGGATCTGGATCCGGATCTCAGATCTTGATTCTTATCCAAATCCACATCCCACCCAAATTGTGATAAACTTGAATATCAAAAATTCACCGAAAGTAATTTCACGAAGTCCTGACAGTGAAGAAGAAAACAGAAAATTAAGACGGATATTGACAAGTCTATTTGTCTCCTTCATTGTACACTAAAGATCAAATGCTTGCCTTACTAAAAAATAATCTGATTTGACTCGGATGAGAATTCGAATGTCGAATCTAGGTCCACCCGGTTGCAGGACCGAGATGAAATACACACATATTTATATTTGAAACCGGAATACAAAACTCGAATATTTAAAATTCCTCAATACATCTATTTCATTGACAGTTAAGAAAACAAACAGTTAAGACAAGTATTGACTAGTTTTTATGTATATTTATCTTGCTCAGTCTGCTCTAAATATCAAATGTATACCTTACAATTAGATGTAATAATTATTTAGTAAATCACAATATGAGCACCGAGAATAAACTATGAATTTTGGTGCCCCTTATCTAGATTTGAAATTTCGGATTCATACATAGAATCAGGCTGAAAGATAAATATTTGAGATCTGGACACCGAAACAAATGCTAGTACCAAGATCGTAGCCGTTTTACCTAGGTAATGCGAGCGGAAGGCGAGCACTAATTCCCCATGTACCGGTACTTTGGGGAATACGAGAAACTAAAAACAGATAAATATTCTTTTTAAGGGGCAAGTTGCGCTTTAACATGACTTTTCATGAGTGTTGTGTTCAAATACGAAAACTGTAATGGAGACTTGTTTGAAATAAATGCCTTTTATTTTTTAGCAATAAAGTTAGGTACTTTCACATTGAATAAAAATTAGCAAAGCACATTTCACTGATTAGAGTGCTGGTTCTTATGGAAGCTTTCACACTGAACCGAAGATTTCCTCATGTGGGTATCGGATTGCCACAATTCACCTTGCTGAAAAACGTGGTTTATCAGGAGGTCGGCCAAGATTCTTTTGGACTTAGCCTGTAGACTGCTTCTGGTCTCAATTATTCCCATACAACAAGACTAACCATATATAAAGTTGGTTCGAAATGATTTAAAATATCACTAATTTTAATCGCGATTTAAATATTCGTAAATCAGAAGAGATGTAAAAGTTAAGCGTTAAAATAAATCCGATAATTCCTAATGCAACCTAATGATAGCAATAAAACTCCTTATGTAACATTTTCAAAGCTAAGATTAACAGTTTTCTTCCTGAAGAGGGTTTATGGCAACATTTATAAATCCAATTATCATAAGTAATACCTCTGATAGCCCCGCATTTCACATCACCATCGCCCTTCATCCTGACAAGTGGGCAATTCACTTACCCACAATGACTTTTCAGGCATTCCAGTGACATCAGTATCTCAGTTTGGGTTTGGGATCATGCTTCGGTGAACCTTCACTATCACCATCAGCAGCTATTAGAGAATCAGAACTTATTTCTGTATTAGACAATGCGTGTAACTATAGCTTTTCGTCTATAGAAGACAGAGAGCGCGCCTTAGGTGCCCGTGGTCATGGGTTCAATTCCCGGAGAGGCTCTCAACAATTTCGATGTTGACCCAGCAACGTGAGGACAATTGGGGAGTTATCTTAAGTAAGAGGTAGCGGACTGCAGTCTGGAAAGCCGGCATTAGGGACTTCGGGTGTCGATGCGTTGACTACACATCCCCACTTTCAACGTAAGCCCGCTGGTAGGAACCAAAGGACTGCCGTGCCAAGAATTTAGTTTGTTTTAATTATCATAAATGCCTTCTTTATTATTAAATTTTATCCAATATTTTCTTTTCAACTAGTTTGGGAAACTCAGAGCTAGCTACTTGTTTTCTTTTTAATTCATGTTCATAGTTAGCACAACTAATCACTAAGCAAAAACAATCTTTTCAATAAAATTCGCCTCGCGTCTTTCGTAGCTCTAAGTTTAGTTATTTTTAGTCTTCTTTTTTTTCAAGTTGAAGGGCGGTTTATCATTTTCCCCTCGCTTTCCCTATTTTTTTCTAGTTTTACCTATGTTTCTTTGCACGGACATTGCGCCTATACGCACGTGCTTAGTGTGTTCGTTTACAAAAGCGGGCCATTTTCCTGCCACTATAGAAAGTAAGAGTGCACTGTATCAGAGAAATATTAATTGACGTATGTAAGTGAATATATCTGTGACGAAGTCATAATTACTCAGTTTTTGCATCGTACATAATTTCCTCATCCTTATTAATCTCTTCACCCTCGCTTCCTGAATTCCAGTTCTAGTATTCTTTCTTAATGGGGGACTGATGTCTCATGTAGGCTTATTAACTATAACATCAGCAATAAAGAAAGTACGGTTTAATTTGCACTAATTTTAAAACATTACGTTAATTAAATAATAATAATACGGAGCAAGCTCAGGCTACTTGTTAGGATTCTTGCTTCGCAATTGGATAATACCGGGTTCGAATTCGGAGACCATCCATCCTGACTGAGGATTTTCCAGGGTTGTTCCTCAGTTATACTGGGCAAATGCTAGGTTAGTACCTTGATCTAAGGCTCTGGAGACCTCCCTTTCATTCCTTTTCCAAGGTTTTCATCTGTTGATTACTACAGTGTAAAATGGCCTCTGAGGATGTATCTGGTAGCTTATAGTAAATAAACAGTAACGACGTAATACATCTTCACGAAACATGTGGGTTAACTACAGTCTTACAATCCCAATAGATAGCTAAAGTTTTAATATCAATTTCCTGACTTTTATATACTATTTTCATATTGTTTCAGCTTTCAATTTTCTCATGTATGTTCCCACCGAGAATTGAACCTGAGACCACATGAACAAATGCGAATATGTTAAATATTTTTGAACACTTTAATATACAAAACACAAAACGCTTCAATGATACGATGCATGGATATGTTTTGGTTACGTCCTGCAATGTATGACTAAAGAAGCCAGGAGGGTGAAGAAAAAATAACAGAAATCTCTTTCATATTTACTCCTTCAACAAACTCCCGACCTCAGAAGGGCAAGCCATAAGTTAGGTAATAAAGTCGTACAACGGACACAACCATATCGCTCTCCTGAAATTCTCGTGTGTATGTTTAAAAATCTACTGTTGTTCTACGCCAACCAGTCTATATTTTTTGTTGTATATACCTTCGAAGTGAAAGGTATTCATTATTACATTTGTTGGTGGTTGGACTCGTGAGTCAGAAACTACTATTAATAAAGAGTTTGTTTTGTCTACTATCCCTGCGATTAGAAGGGCCTTATCTAAAAGATATTTCATTTGTATATGAGAAAAGAAGAAATTTTATTTTCTGAGAATAAAATAAACATTTTCAATGTGAAGCTAACATTAAGTTTCGAAGAGGAGCTAAACAGAAGAATTTGTTACTATTAACATCAGTTTTCAGACAGTTCACTATACTCTGAAATGGGAAGAAATCAAACTGGGAAACATTTTACTAAAGAGACTTCGACAGAAAGTGCAACATGTAAATATTGCAAGGTTAAAATAAAATAAAGAACAAAGGTAACACAAACGTGTTATGGAAACATTTAAAAGCACAGCAACCTACTATATCAGTGAATCCGAAAAAAAGTTTTAACGAATTTTAGATATTCAATTTTATCATCACAATTTCAGATGTAGGTTTGGATACGAATCAAGATCTGAGATTCGAATTTCGGATCCAGATCCGAGATCCGGATCCAGGTCCGAGATCCGAGTTTCGGATCCAGATCCGAGAACCGGATCTGAGATTCGGATCCGAGATCCGGATCTGAGATTCGGATCCGAGATCCGGATCTGAGATTCGGATCCGAGATCCGGATCCGGATCTCACTGGATCCGGGATATCCGGATCCGAAAATTTTTGGCCATCCCTAGTATTGAACCCAGGCTTCACGAGTCGTTATGGTCACTGTAATTTATCTTGTGCACTGAATATGGTAACCTCCTTAGTAGTCTATGAAGGATTTTATTGCATTACATCGTGAATATAGTGATTAGTACTTTGAATCAGATGTTGTAAAGACAAAATCTATCATTAATTTCCTCCCAGAAATTGTCGATGAGATTAAGGTTGGGATTCTGAGCAGGCCAGTTTACATGAGACACCTGATTTTCCAATTTGACATTTGGTACTGTAGTTCTGAAACCTGTTTTGTAGACCTCGGAATCATGCACTATAACCAATGAATTTCAGCGTGTACCAAAAGTCCGCTATGTAACCGTGGGAGAACACCTCAAAAGTGTTGAATAGTTTACTTAGATATTTACTTGTTAGAAATTTCACATATGCATAAAGAATATTTTATATAAGCCTTTGATTTCTGCAGTATTAAAAAAAGCAAAAGATTTAAGATAATACCACTGTACACTTGTAACTTTCTTTATATAAAGCACTCAAACTTCTTATATTGTCAAGAAAAGCTTGGATACCGTATATCGAGAATATTACAAGTGGTCACTGTTCCTATCCCCCACTTATCCACCTTCTTTTTAAAATATATTGCATAAATTAGAATTTCTTAACGAAATTAAAGTCGAAACAAGAAATACAGGGTGTCCGAGAAGTCCTTCCCTGATTACAGAAATTGATAACTCAGGCTAGAAATAAGATAGAAATATGAAACTGGTGTTGAATTGTTTACAAACTATAAAAGTTTTGGTCACATCAGTACACTTCCACATGAGCACCCTTGGTAGCACGTAGCACATCTAGGCGATATTCAATTTCCACCCACACATTAGCCAACATCACTGGAGGGATCGATGCAACGACTGTGGTTATTCGTTGCTGCAGGGTTTCAAGATCTGGTACACGTGTTCGGTAGACCTCATCCTTGACATAACTTTTATAGTTTGTAAACAATTCAACACCAGTTTCATATTTCTATCTTATTTCTAGCCTGAGTTATCAATTTCTCTAATCAGGGAAGGACTTCTCGGACACCCTGTACATTTTTAAATTCGGGCCGAAACGAGAAATTACACGAATTTCGTGGACACCACTAGTTCGCGTGTCTTACAGATCTCAAACATTGTTTTAATGTTAAATGATTCATAGTATTAAAAAAAAAAAAAAAAACTATAAATTGATAAAATGATTGTAACGAAGAGCATTTATCAACGTCTAAGGATATTCATATTATTACACAATCTACTTCAATAATAAATTTGATTTAAATATTGTTATATCACATTCGGTTGGGACTACTCGTAATACTAAAGGATTCTGATAATTTGCAGATTAAATTAAGGTAGATCACTAGGTGTTCCTGGTATTATGCTAAACACTGCTTGAATAGTGCGGCGTTGCCAGTTAGTGTCGAGTTTGCTATTGCCAGATAATAAAGGAAGTAATCATGGGATTTTGCTTGGATACTTACTGGAGAAATTAGTTTTTTTTTATTTTTACCGCAATTCACAGCTAAGTTCCGCTTCTCGAACTGCAACGCTAGAAACCAGGAATTAAGCGTATAAATTTGGCAACAACGCATTATGGCGTTCTGCGCAAGTTTCTTCTCAAAATCCATTTCCTTAAATGTAAATTAATATTTAAATAAAATGTGAAACATAACACGAAAAACGGTCAACCAATATATTTATTTCGCAATAAGGTCGTTACTTTTAAAGTACTTTACACATTCAAATAAACATTTCATAAAACGGAGCACTTCTAGTAAGACCTAACAGTAAGTGCCATCTTGTGTGCTCATTGTAAATCGAATCAAATATTTTCTTTTATTTACATTTTTCGATATCAGGAGAGACAACCAAATGAATCAGTGTCTTGTGCTGTAGCTGAAACAATACTCTATCTTATAGTGCAATATTTATAATATGTAACGTTTCATTGCGCAGTAGTTAAGGGCATGAGCTAAAATATGTACTGACTTCCGGGTGGTGATCCATCTTAAGAACAAAACCAGTTGAGAATGCTCCAAGAGCATTGCTAGAACGAATTTAAAAAGAAATAAATTTTTCTTAACTTGTAAAGGCTTTATACCAATTGTTCTCTTATACTCACTAAACAATTCTTGAAATACTGTATATCTGTCCATTTATAATTTTCTTGAGTACTAATTTTTTCCCACGTGTTTTGGTTAAGAATTCTGTTAAAACGTTCTACGATATGTTGTTTTACGAAGAAATTCTCAAAATGGATGGCTCGAATTTGGAAAATTCGCAAAATATCATCTCTCTATGACTTACGCTTTCCGAGATATGTCTCTTTAAATCTCCCGAAATCCGAAATTTTTAGCCAATATCTAGGGAACGGTGGCCAGTTGACCAGTGGCCACCGGTTACTATTTGGTACCAAAATGTTCACCACATTCTTTGGTATTAATCAACAAAAATATCATCTCTCTATGACCTACGGTTATCGAGATATGGCTCCTTAAATCTTCCGAAGTTGGAAATTTTTGGTCAAGATAGAGATATCGGGAAAGATAAGAGTGACACAAAAAATTCCATCACTTCGTTCAGGTAGTTTTTGATGTTCTATCGAATGGAGGACTCAAAATTTAAAAATTCGCAAATAACAGACACACACACACATACATAGAGAATTCAGTAACGAACTTTTTAAGTTCGTTGATCACGGGATAAAATTTGTGTGTGTATACGAAACAAGACGAGACGAGTAAAAGTCTTTTGAGAAGCGAGCGAGCCAAGACTCGAGCTGAGAAGCGAGCCGAAATTCTTTGTGTAAAATTTCTTACAAGTACAGATTCTCAGTAAAGTCGACCCACTTTTCTATATCAGCTAATAACGATAAAGTTACACCCACATGTTTGCGATATATTACTACACATAGTCTAAAGGTAATAAACATGTTCTATTATTATTATTAATAATAATAATAATAATAATAATAATAATAATAATAATAATAATAATAATAATAATAAAAGCAAACCTTTTGTTTGTATATTTACATTGCATTCGTGATGACATTGAGAAAATAATATTATGCTAGTTCCCTTTCCCGTTATATATATTTTTCATATATATATCACATATTTTTACACACAATCATAACTATAGACTGACATAATAAAACCTAATCAAGCGTACACGATAATGAAATATACACACATAGAGACAAAGTCAAACGAGGCAGGAAACATAAGCTATTGTAGATCTTCAAATGCAGATAAACTTTGATGTTGTGGTGCAGGGGTTTCGGGAGGAGTAAGACTAGGAGGGAGTCAAAGAAAATGAAAAATAAAAAGAACGGGAGAGTAGAAATCAGAAATTGAAAACAGTGATGTCAAATGCACGCAATTTCTCAATTAACGAACGTTGGTAGAGAAAAAAAAAGTTAATAATAGAAAGCATGCAAAAGGATTATATGTACGATTGTGGTCGTACATTTATTTTCAGGATTGTACAGATAATGAATTAATGCTGCTTGTTGCTTGCTTCCTACACACATTTCACAGCTTCACACGCAGGTTGGGTTGGTTTTTCTCCCAAAAATCAAATTGTATGATGTGATATGGTGTTTCTATTTTTAACATACAGTAGATCCATTATTATTCACCGGTAATTGTTTTTCGCCATACACGCCACTGTTAAACAACTCACGCTCTGCTGTTAAACAGTATCCACATAATTCCCGCGCACTAATTAATTCTGTTGATTATTCCTCAGTGTGTATTAACAAGGTCAGATATTGCGTTCTAATTATTTCAACAAGACAAGAGACTACATGTATTGTGTTAAGATAGATTAATGATTTTGAATTCTAAATCAATTAAAAATAAAGTGGAATTTCTTGTAAGGGTGGTGTGCAGTGGCGTGTACAGAATGTCATCAAGGGGAAGGGGTTCAAACATCTAAGTTGATATCATTTCAGGATAGGAGTGTTTTTTTATATACCTTAATGTCGCAGATCTATATTTTTTATAGTATTTTCTAGAAAGAGAGAGGTAAAACCCAGTAATGGAAGAGAGAGGAAGAGAGAGGAAGAGAGAGAGGAAGAACTGACAAGATGGCGGAGGTGCTGGTTGGTGTGTAATTTCGCTCTCTCTACTATTGTCAGTTTCTTGTGGTAAATGCTGCTACTCACAATTATATTAGTTCAACGTCTGACCAACAGTGATGGCTCAGTATATAAATAGTGTTTTTGCTTTCATATGAACTGATAGCCGGGTATTTATTAACAGATATTTGTGCCTAAGATCTGAAAAGAAAAAAACAGTGTTTTGCTTCATTTGTCTTCTGTTGGTGTCTTCATACAGTGTTGCAAACTTCGTTAGCAATGGTGAATCCAAAGGGTAAAAAGGTGGAAAAGTCTGTGGAGAAGTCACTCGAAAATAGATGTGATTCCCTGGAGAAAACAATTAGCAAATTAGAAGAAACTGTCTCAAAGGCACTAGAATCTCCGAAATCATCAGCAAGTGTACAGGGCAGTGGACTGCGGAGCGACGAAGACAAGAAGGATGCGGACTTGGTGTCTGTATTAAGTGAGATACAAAAGATTAAAACTGAAATCACGATACTGCGCAAAGATATTGACAGCATAAAGTCGTCCCTTGCTTCGAATCAGGACCAAATTGATGAATTGGAGCAATATAGTCGCCGTAACTGTCTGCTAATCCATGGGCTACCCGAGACTCCTAATGAAGATGCGACCACTATGATCTTAGATGTTTTCAAAAACAAATTGAATGTTGAATTAGACGTCGCAGTAATAGATCGGTGTCATAGGGTGGGAACTCCCCGTAGAAGAAATGCTGCTACAGTGGTGAAAGAAGGTCATCGACCTCTCATAGTGAAATTTATCTCCTATCGCTACAGGGACCTTGTATGGAAAAGCAAGAAAAAACTGAAGGGCTCGAAAATACTTGTAACGGAGTCCCTCACCAAGAATAGACAGAAGCTGCTTAGGAGTGCGAAGGAAAAGTTTGGGATTCGGAATTGTTGGACTTCCGATGGACGAATTGTAATTTTGTGTGGACGGCAGAAATACACAATTAGCAATGCAAATGAACTTTCCATGATTCAGATGGGGGAGGAACAAACTTAAACAGTGTGGAGTGCAAATAAGTATCTTAGTAGACTTTAAGCACAAAGTTTGAGCCAAGCCTTTTTCATAAAAAAAAAAAAAAAAAAAAAAAAAAAACTACAGACGATGGTAGTGAGGAGGACAGAGGGTGTAGTATAAATTACGTTCAATGAAGTGTGAAGATGAATGTATTGTGCATCAATGTTTGTTTGTGTCTTTGTCAGTGTGTGTTTTTTGGGTGTTTATGTATATTCTTTTATGTGAGTTTCTGGTTACCTCAATGTTTTTATCCATTAGTGTGCTAGGTTCTCAGTATGAACTAGATATAGTACTAACACTATTATTTTCAAGTGTTATTCGCAAAGTTTATAATAGCCTCGTAAGAGTTTATGTGCTTACGTCTAACGTGAAGTTTGAAGTGTTACTGATGATAAGTTATAAAGTCCGCAATGTCCCGAGACTGGTAAGTGTTGATGTTCTGTTTACTCAATTAATCTCTCTCTCTCTTTTTTTTTTTTTTTTTTTTTTTTTACATCGTGATTTCTAAGTAGCATGGTACTTGGTGATATCGATATTGAGTTAGAAACACTGTTCCCTGAATAGCTGTCAAAGTTGGGTGATGTCACGGTGAATGACCTAGAAGAATCCCCCTCGAGAGACAATTGCGGTACCGTAAACCCACCCGCTCTGAGACTTTCTCTCCAACTGCAGGGGGCGGTTGGTAAACATCCACAAGCTATGCACATTTGTCATCTGAATGCTCAGTCTCTTTTGAAGAAAATAGACGAATTCAAAGCTACTTTTAACTCCTTAAACATGCATGCCATCTTAATATCGGAAAGCTGGATGAAACCATCGTTGAGTAACGCTTTGATCGAACTCCCAAACTATCAACTTTTGAGAGTCGATCGCACGGGGAAGGGGGCGGGAGGAGTATGTGCGTATCTACGAAACGACCTAAAAGTGAAAGTGGTGAGTCAATCGCCTAATATTTATACATGCGAGAGTGAATTCCTTATATTAGAAGTGAATTTAAACCACCAAAAGGTGCTCTTAGCAGTGGTGTATAGACCACCTAAAGCAAAATTTGACAACTTCCTAAACGAGATATCTAAATATATTCCCGTATACCAACATATCATGGTTTGTGGGGACACAAACTATGATTTACTTTCGACGAAAGATGAGTGTAAAAAGTACAAAGAATCCCTTCTCTCACTTAACCTTTCACTGTGTGCGTTGAAGGCAACGCACCATACAATAAATAGTGAAAGCCTCTTAGATCATATTATAACTGCAGACCCCTCTAGAATTGTCAGTCATGGGCAATTTCCTGCCCCCGGTTTTTCACGTCATGATTTAATATACGCTAGCTATTCACTAAAAGTTCCTAAATATAGACCTAAAATTTCCACTTTTAGAAATTTAAAACACATAAATGATGAAGCATTAGATAGGGACGCAGCGCAAATACCCTGGAATGACATCCTAATTATACCTTCCACTGAAGGCAAGCTAGAATTATTTAATAGCTTTATTCACACTCTCCTCAATAAACATGCACCTAAAAAAACCAAAAGATTTAAAAAACCTGCTAACCCATGGATCACACCAGACATTTTGCAGCTCATGAAAGAACGGGACTTGGCATATCAGAAATTTAAATTGTCCAAGAAAATTAATCCTAGTGGTTCTGCCAATACTTTTGAAGAATATAGAATCCTCAGAAATAAATGTACACAAAAAGTTCGAACTGCTAAAATTAGATTTGCTGCTGATCTATGCACTCAAAGCAATAACCCCAAATACCTTTGGAATAAGTTACGCATGTTCGGTATAGGAAACCGTCAGACTGACGTACAATCTATACACATTCCGCTTAACGAACTAAACGATCACTTTGCTCAGGTCCCAACTATAGACGGTGTTACAAAAGAATCTACTTTGAAAAACATACGCGAAAACCCAAGCATTCACGAAAAATTTAAATTTAGAACGGTTTCTGTCCCAGAAATAGAGGTAGCTCTGAAAAAAATTACATCCAATTCAATAGGGGCTGATGACATCCCACTACAATTCCTTAAGAAGATCATGAGATACATTCTGTTCCCTTTAATGGACATATGCAATTCCTCCCTACTTTCGGGTTGTTTTCCTAGCCAGTGGAAATTTTCTCTCATTCATCCCCTCAAGAAAATTGCACAACCAATAACGGCGAACGATTATAGACCAATAAATGTGACGTCGTGTATTTCGAAAGTTTTGGAGCATATTGTATTAAATCAAATGTCAGATTTTATAACTTCCCATGATCTCTTATGTCCATATCAGTCTGGTTTTAAAAAAGGACACTCCACACATACGGCTCTTATAAAAATTACAGATGACATTAGAGAAAGCATAGACAAGAAACAACTCACAATACTTTTACTTTTAGATTTCACTAAAGCATTCCAGTCGGTCGATCACGAAATTCTTTTAACAAAACTTAAGTCATTCTTTCATTTCACAGATACGTCGGTTAAATGGTTTCGTTCGTACATTCAAAATAGATATCAGCGTGTTTCTGTTCTGGACAATCAAAGTTCATGGACAACAGTGCACTGTGGAGTCAGTCAAGGAACAGTCTTAGCACCGATTCTGTTCTCTATATACATAAATGACTTGTCTCAACAAATTCGTCACCTTAAATATCACTTATATGCAGATGATGTACAAGTATATACTTCGACAGATCTTGGAGACATAAATGACACTATCTCACTCATAAATTTAGACCTGGAACGCATAAGTGCCTGGGCCCAATCTAATAATTTATATCTAAATCCCAATAAATCTAAATGTATCATAATTGGTTCGAGAAATATCCTTTCCAGACTGCAGAGCACTGAGCTTCCTAAAATTACATTAAATGGCACACATATAGCGTTTGATGAAAAAGTGAAAAATCTTGGCCTCATATTTGATCAGAATCTTCTATGGGCGGATCATATAAATCATGTATGCAAAAAGGCGTTTGGTGCACTGCACTCTCTATACCGTTTGAAAAATATGTTGCCTTATCCAATTAAGGCATCTATAGTACAAAGCCTCGTACTATCACATATTGATTATTGCATTGGAGCTTATGGCAATGTAAATAAAGAAGCGCTAAGAAAGTTACAGAGGGTTCAGAATGCATGCGTTCGGTTTGTTTTTAATCTCAAACGTTCTGATCACTTGACGCCTTTTTTTAATGAATTGGGCTGGTTAAACATCCAAGCTCGCTACATATACCAATCAATGACAATTTTATTTAAAGTTTTGAAATTTGGTGTGCCTATATATCTTTACAATAAACTGCAGTATGTTAGAGATAGCCACAATCGTGATACTCGCTCTAGCAGATCAACACTGTTGTCGATACCTCGTCATAATACGAATCAAATGGCTAATTCATTCACAATCTCTGGTATTAGAGAATGGAACAGACTTCCACCAGATGTAAGGAATTCACCCTCAATTGCGACATTCAAAAGAAATTTGAAGCAATATCTGATAGCCTTAGCCAATGTACACCAATCTCGGGAATGATGTTCTTTTTTTTTCTTTCTTTCTTTCTTTCTTTCTTCACAAAGATGAGCAGTAGCAACCAAATGTAAACAGAAACTTGAGGTATGTATCTATAATACTAGGTTTGTGGGAAGGTATGGGGGAGGGGGGAATATAAGGTAATATACTTTTAAGAATATATATATCGTTCTGTGTATGCTGTATGTATAGTTTTCTTGTTTTTATGATAAATAGTATGAGGATATGGGGGGATGGGGTATGTAAGGGAGTATATTCGTGTGTAGGGGTATATATGTGTGTATATACATATGCATTAATGTAGTAATTGTAATCTTTATGGATTAGATGATAATGGTAGTATGTATATCTTGTATACATTTTAGTTGGTTGAGTGTAAGAAAAGGCAAATATAGCCTTAACTCTGCCGTTAAATAAATAAATAAATAAATAATTCCTCATTGGTGTACGCCATTGGTGATATGAAATTTGTGCAAAAAGTAAATAAGAAAATTACACAACGTAAGTGAAATTTTATCCACAAAGACACACACTAAATGCAAACGGAGATCATCTGACCCATCTTCGTTTCTCTGATATTGTTCTCTTCGCATACAACTGATAGAAGTCAAAGGAGTTCGGCTTGAAAATGAAAATATTTGAGTTCAACGTACCACGATTACTCCAGTTAGGCTAAGGGAGACGATGGTTACAGCAAGTGAATGATAATGAAAGAATTGGCGGAATGAAAATATGGGAGAAAACGGGAGTATCCCGAGGAAAACCAGGAGCACGATGTTGACCACCACATATTTACTTGGCCGGAGATCGAACCATGGGACCCCACGTATTAGAGGTAAGCGCTCTACTAGTGAGCTGTGTCTCACCCCCACCTCCACCCCCCGCCGGGCTTGAACATGGATATGGAAAAGACGAAAGTAATGTTCTCAACTTCGCAAGAAATTCAAGTATTGAAGTCTAATATACAAATTAGAACTGAATACCTACATCTACATGAGAGAGAAGATATTCATAGATAGCAACATTAGAGAAGAAATTAACGAACGTATTAAGCTACGCTAGGTATGATATTAAAATGTAAAATACCAATGTGTTTTAAGGTAATATTTTCAGTGAATGTATTGGTTCATTAAGCATGCAAGTTTCTCAGAGTTGCGAACGGCTAACATCGGAATTGTTACAAAATCAAACCTGCAAGAGCCAACACCAAGAGCAAACGGAATGGATAAGGCTCTGGCAATAGCAGGCGTATGAGCTGAAGAAATTGCTATTTTGCAATCGAGGATCACACTGAAATGCGATGTCTCCGTAGTAGAGTACTCACCTCTAGTGCTAGGAGTCCGATTCGATCCCACGCCAAATGAGTTTGTGATGGACAACATCGTGTCCGTGAGTTTTCTCGGGGTTCTCCCGTTTCCTTTCACATTCTCATTCCTCCAATTCATTCATAATCATTCACTTTCATTAATATCCCATCACCTTTATCCTAATGAGTATAACGTGAGACGTTAAACTAGAATTTTCACTTCATATAATTTTGGGCGGGTTCAGGCTTACTATCATAAAAAGGATTCTCACAAGCGTCACTCCACATTCACAAGACCCTAGAACAATCAAAATCAGATCCAAGAACCATTGTCAGATCAAAATAATTTTTAAAAAAGTGGAAATTCGCTCCATAAACCAAATTTGAGACCATAAATCTTCGTCAAATCACAATAGAAAATCAGGCCGGCTTCATCCGAAGTATCATATTATGCACTAACATCATTCTCACTTGCATTTAAGTGATCTACTCTCCCCCCCAACCTGGAGGACCAGGGCTATCGCAGTTCCAAAGAATTAGGCGATGGGGTCGCCATATTCCCGACGCTGAGTCGAGTGATTGCGAGTTTGAGCTATGCTGAGCCTCATTCAGATTGATGAGTGATATCTCCTTTGAGGATATGTAGTAAGTTGAACGGAGTGGGAGTCTGAGATAGTGTAAGTCTCATTCAGATTAGTGATCAAGAGTCTCTTTCTGGATAATGCGCTTCAGAGCGTGGGATTCTGGGCTAGCGTGAGCCTCAATCAGAAGTGAGCGAGAGTTCCTTTCAGGGTAACGAGCTTGTGAGCGTAGGAGTCTGGACTAGCGTGAGCCTCATTGAGATTAGTGAGCGAGAGTCCTTTTCAGGATAATGCGCTTCAGGGCGTGAAATTCTGGGCTAGCGTGAGCCTCATTCAGATTAGTGAGCAAGAGTCCCTTTCACGATAATGCGCTTTAGAGCGTGGGATTCTGGGCTAGCGTGAGCCTAAATCAGATTAGTGAGCGAGAATCCCTTTCAGGATAACGAGCTTAAGAGCGTGGGGAAACTGGGCCAGGTGAGCCTCATTCGGATTAGTGAGTCTTGTTGGCGCCTAGCTGTACTGGATGGAGTGATGGCCTGAAAGAGAAAGCTAGGAAAGCAGCATGTTGAATCTCCAAAGAAGTCTGACCTCTACCATGAGCCGGTGGGACGGTCTCTCATCTCCTTAAAAATAACCAGTCAAGAATAGAAGTGGCATGGCTCTTAGTACATTGAGTCTGGAGTCATCGCTCAGCTTCCTGATAAGAGTTGTAATAGGTAGTACGTGTCCTCCTGTTGGTTCTTCAGAACGATGACGGGGAAGTGGAGACGATTGTTATATTCCATAATTTTACT
The DNA here is from genome assembly GCF_964235325.1 of Thermobia domestica. Lineage (NCBI taxonomy): Eukaryota > Metazoa > Arthropoda > Insecta > Zygentoma > Lepismatidae > Thermobia > Thermobia domestica. The sequence goes on along the minus strand of NC_137471.1, from coordinate 66,704,621 downwards.
ATGCTTGGTAAATGAGCGTAATGTACTGTAAATAACATATAAAATTATTCTGCGAAGAATCACCGTTGTCACTTGGCATGAGTGGCAGAATAGTGGAGATTGTACAGTTGAAAACTCTGTATACTTATAATGAGATAACTAACTAAACCATTTTTTTTTTTTTTTTTACCAGTAGCAAAATTGTCCTAAGAAAATTAGTGCTACGTGCAGACTGTCAATGAGTAAAATGTTGCTACCATCACAAAAAAAAAAAAAAAAAAATCAACGACTTGGCTATTGTCATCAGGAGGCACAAGATGATTGCTTCCTCTGCTTTCTTTTTGAATAATGTGAGCTATAGATCTGGCTTCGAAAATAAGATTGGTTTTATTTCTATGCAAACTATAACAGTATACTTTCGCAGTAATTCTACATCTGATCAGACCGCCTGGTCGAATTATATTGTTCGTCATAATTTACACGAAGTTGAGAGATCGTTGAATTTTACAGAATATTTTCATTTTATTATTATTATTATTATTAATTCTGCCCAAGAATGATATATTACGTTTTTCAAAACGTAGTTTTTTTTAGTGATTGTCAAATACTCTGATCAAAAATAATCATCTTGTCCAAGAAGTTCTCCATTATTGAGCAGTCAAAAGTATTATTTAATATTTTAATGTATCCATAATTTGCAGTATTGATTTCTAAACCCGTGCCCCTGCAACCGTTTAATCAAACCTGTACAATTATGTGTATTTTTCTCATATCTTCATCTACCAGATTGAAATCATCAACAGAAGCTTAACATGGTGAACCGCATTCACCTCTAGGATCTTTCCCGTGTAGTGTATGTCAGAACAAAAATTGAATGATGCGGAACAATATAATTTATTAAAAGACGAGAATGGTACGTCTTTTCAAAATTCTTGCAATACTAAGTAATAATGGTTGAAGAATGAAGGAGAATGAAATAAAATGAAATCTTTAAGTTTAACGTCCAACAGTTATGCCGGCTAGGCTAAAGAAGACGGTGATAATGAGAAATGAATGAAACGGTGGAATGAAGAAAGTAGGAGGAAACGGGAGAACCCCGAGAAAATCCGCGCACACAGGATGGAGAAGAATGTGATGAATAAAGTTGTCATCACATTTCTAAAAAAAAAATCTCAATCTGATTCGAACTATAGTACTCGCGCCGAGTCGTGAAGCTTGACCTAGATCTACCGATTTCACCACCCAATAGAACGCGAGGGTGTGTTCCAGTCGTCAACCCTCACCCATCAAATTTTGTCAGTGTCTTCTCTCGCGCTACACAGAAAACATCTCCCGAGAGTACAGTGTTGTCGAATTGGCGTCAAGTTCCGTTTTGTTAATTGTTTTTGTTGCGTTATATTTTCGTTGTTACTATTTGTGCTATTGTTACCATTTTAGAATAGTTGTTACAGTAGTTATTATTGTGCAGTGTTATTATTGGTAATTTTTAAATGCCTTTTTTATATACTCGATTACTATGTCTTCAAAGTTTGGCAACATAGTTGGTGAATTCAGCTGTTCGACGTTTCCCCAAGTGTGCGCTCGGAAAGCGGCTCCACGAGTTGTACCGAAGTTTTCCGATGTGTTGGAGCTCAAGCAAAATATTTCTATGATTGGTTTAAAGCCCACGCTTCACGACTCAGCGCGAGAACTATAGGATGCACTGTTTGCAGGAGTGAAGTTAAATGCTCATCTGTCAGTCTTGTTTTTAATATAACTCTTTCTATTGAGTCTGTTGAGATACCAGCCGCTTCCAATAATAGAAGAGCAGAGAATAACTGAATAACAAAAATGATACAAGAACTTTCATTGGATGGCTGAAAGTAAGCAGTGGTCTCTTAAACCAAAAGATAGTAAAGATACAGGAGGGACTGCTTCAAGTTTAGGACCAAACAACTCTATTTGGTTGCCCGTTTTGAATAACAGGATTTTATATCAAAGTCAAGTTGACCAAGTATACGCATAATCACAACTTGATCTTCGTTTTATAGTTTCGGGATAAAGCATAGCATCACCATCTCCATAAATAATCATACTACCTAAGTAGTATTATTAGTGATGATATGAAGTGTGAGCGTGAAATAAAAGCAAGGATAGGAATGGCAAAAGAAGCCTTTAGGAGGAAGAAAATTTGTTTTGTGGAGAGTTGAGAAAAGGACACACAAAAGTGCTTCGTGTGGAGTATTGTACTGTATAGCTCAGAAAGATGGACATTACACAAAAAATGATGAAAAAAAAACTGGAAGTTTTCGAAATGTAGGTGTGGAGAAGAATGGAGAGAGTTAGCTGGGTCGCCCGAAAAAACAATGAGAGGGTGTTAGAAATGATGGGGAAGAAAAGAACAATTTTAGATAGTATTAAGAAGAGAAAAAGAAACTGGTTGGGACATTGGCTAAGAAGGAACTGTATTATAAGGGACGTGCTAGAGGGTATGGTGGCAGGAAAGAAAGGGAGGGGCGAAGAAGACTACAATTAATGGACGATATCAAAACAGAGAAATCGTACGTGAAGACGAAGAGGTTAGTAGAGAACCGTGGAGCATGGGACTCTGTTAGTTGCAGCAAGTAACCTGCTAATAATAATAGAATACCTATGATCATGATTATTATTATTCAATCGTCTAACAATTACATCACAAAACGCGGTACATTTATAATCTTTAGCCCAGTGGTATTCAACCAACGGTACGTGATGACTTCTTAAGGCAGTGATGGGCAAATTCTTTTAGGAGGGGATGCAGAGAAAAGAAAGCAAACTTTACAACAATGGTACATTTTACAAAATTTTTGTAATGCTAAGCCCTTTCAATAACTGAAAGATTCTGAAGCAGAATAAGACTAATAATATTGTGACTGCATTTCTAAAAAATTCTGATAATCTTGTTCGAACTGGGATGCGCTGATTCTCAGAAGTGAAATTAAGTGCTCATCTGTCAGTCTGTTTCCAATACAAATCTTTCGAGGCTTAATTGTAGGAAACACCTGTTTACATATAGTAGGATAAAGCAAACATAGCAGTAATTTTCTGGGCATCAGATATTACATTTGGGAAACTTGATTTCCACTAGTGGGGTTCTAATTTTGAGTTGAGTATCACATTACAGCTCAAAGTCCAGTATCACTATTCTTGCCCTTCTCATTAAAAAGCATACTGAACATACAGCCAGAGCTTCACTTTGACCTTTTAATACAACTTTCCAATAACGTGGATTAATTAATTAATCAGTAGTCACTAAGCTAAACATAAAAGCGGAGGAAGAAAGAAGAAAATAATCCTCAATTATGCATTTTCCATTTCTTTTCATTCGCCAGATTAGGAATTATGTCACGGACCGAATAGAACCTTTCAGGCGACCACGTCTGACCAGCAGGCCGTAGTTTGCCCATTACTCTCTTAGGAAGTACGTAAAAATTAAAATAGCAGTTCTATTCCGTAACATAGTTCTAGTAAATTTATAGCATGATACTCCTGATTATAGTAAAACTGGGATATTCAATAAAAAGTTTGATATAGTTAACTTAATTAAGTATAGCGTGCATCGAGACCTGCTACCAGCTGGTCAGAGCATCAATGCAACTGTGTGCTGTCAGCACTTGAGTCGTGTTCAAGAAGAACTCAAAACTGGAGCCAGCACTTCTGGATCGCAAAGGGGTCCTCCTGTTACAGGACAACGCTAAGCTCCACATGACTAGGATGACCCGGAACACCATTGTACGCCTTGGATGGAAAACACTGTTGCATCCATCATAATCCTCGGATATTGCACCGTCCGATTACTACCTGTTTCGTTCCTTGTACAACTACCTTAGAGGACGCCAGTTCAAACCCTAGTAGAGGTGGAAAATGCACTTGATACCTTCTTCGCTTCACGGCCCACCAAGTTCAACCGCAATGGAATCCGTGGCCTTCCAGAACGTTAGCAGAAGGTCGTCGAGGGCTGATGGGGACTATTTTTGATCTTCCAGGTACGTCTTAGTTGACATATTGATGTTCGAAGGTGTTGGGTGAAAAAGCGACACAACTTTCTTTGTTACCTTTATATATATATATCGTTAGGGGTGCACGAAACAAAGTTGAATACTACTGCTTTAACCTATGAGACTCTACCGTGAGGATATATTTCATTTGATTTTAATTTTATTATATTAAGAGATTTGTTTAAAGAATCAAGGAAGTATTAAGAGGAGAAACATTTATTTCGCCTAAGACAGTGAAATATACCGGTATATGCTATCTGCAATTTTCTTGATATCATCATGCAATATTTCGTTAGGCGAAATATATATAATTTACTGAAAAACCTGAACACGTTGTCTGCAACCCAGTAGTTGAACGATTTAGAAATACTTCGAGATTAAGACAAGTTGGCTGCGACATGCCAAGGAATTTTCGTGTTTTATTTCTCTCTCTCCTTTTTTTTTTTTTTTTTTTTTTTTTCAGTGGCAGAAATTCAGATTATTTCAACGCTGCATTGATTTGCGTAGTAATTGCTTTGATTCATGCTACACGCAGATGCTTTGCAGTAACAGAAGTTAAAGGCATGATTTAGATGCTCGTGCCAGAAAACACAGCACATTTTGGCGAATTAAGAAATGACCAACCAAACCCATGAGGAAAATTGAAATTGAGATCAGATAGCATACATAATAATGCGTGTCTCAGTGTACATGAATTCCCTCATTTTGACGTTTTGAAATATGTCTTCATATTGTTTGCAAGGCACCGGGTGGTTCTGTGAGGGGGAGGGGGAGTCAGAAGGAGAGAAGATTGACTTAAAGTGAAGGAGACTTCGACGAGCTCCTCCCCTCGCCCCCTCAATCCTTATTTCCTGCTTTTTGAACCCAATACTGCTTTTAAAAGCGGTGACTTCCAAAGCATGCACGAAATAGTTAGTGTTTATTGATTCTCCATTGGATTAAGACATTGAAAAAGTTAAGATCTACATTCCAGCTGAGATAGCTTAAACGTATAGCGTGTTGCTTCCGAGATATTGTATGGTCAATCATGTCACTAAAAGCGAGACTTGTGTGTATTTTGTAAAATGTTATGCGGTTTAATGTATAATGTAGTTTAAAGTAGGAAATATCTGGTTGAGCCACAAGTGTTCATACAGTCTGTTTTTAGGATAGGAAAAAAAAAACAAACAAATTAGTTACCTTTCACACTGTAAAACCGAATTTGGTAAATGCGTCACGTCCGGTTGCAATAGAAAAGTTAAATCTTTCAGGTCTAACGTCCCACAAGTATACATTTTAGGCTAAGGGAGACGATCATTAAAGCAAGTGAATGATAATGAAATAATTGGAGGAATGAGAAAGTGGGAGGAAGCGGGAGTACCCGGAGAAAACCCACGGGTACAATGTTGTCAACCACAAATTCACTTGGTCAACCAGGGACTCCATGCACCAGAGGTAAGCCAGACTCCACGCATCAGTCCTTACAGTTGATGCTGTCCTACTGCATGGTTTGTCTTCAATGTTGGCTTCCCTTTCTGTAAACTTTTTCGACCTACTTGCACATATTGCTCTTGCCAATGGTGTCATCTCCATAGACCTTCTGTAGTCTTTTATGTATATCGAATAGTCCTCCCCTCCTCAAGTTCATCCCTCCGTCAAGAACTCGATGATAGCACGTTGCTTGTGTTTGGAATCCTTTATTCATCTGCAAGCAACAAAAATATTATGAAATACCAGTATAGATGAAGAATCACTCAAATTAGATGTGCAATTAAAACAATCTATAATACGTAATCAAGAAATTATAACCATTTTTTCATCCTTTTGATTATTTTCGGTACACCCCTCGAATATCACGAATAAGTATAAAATGAAATATTTAAGTTTTAGGTCTCACGGTTGTGCCGGCTAGGCTAAAGGAGAGGGTAATGATGAGAAATGAATGAAATAGTGGAATGAAAGAAGTGAGAGGAAGCGGAAGAACCCCGAGAAAACTCACGCATACGGTTTTTGTCCACTACAAAATTCACTTGGCGCGAGCTGGGAACGAACCAAGGACCCTGTGCACCAGAGGTGAACGCTCTACCACTGAGCCACCGCGGCGCTTCACGAATAAACAATACGAGATAGAATTGTACTAAAAGAAAACACCAAAATAATGTAACGAATTAGACATCCTGTATTTATTTCTTGTTACGGTATGCATAATTGGTAAGTGAAATAATTTCTTCACTTCCGCAGGCAAGGAAAGTGCGAAGCTCTAAAAGTACTATTTTGAAGTTCTAAAATCTTTAGAGCATCGTTATTAAGATAGGTTAAGAATTTGGATTAGGAATATTACATATATAACAACTAAGTACTTGCTGCAATGACGAGTTGTCTCCAAATTGGGCGGTTTGCGGTATTTACCCGTCCTTCCTTCCCCCCCCCCCTCAAGTATCTGAAGCAATTGGTTCAAAAAAGTAGTTAGCTACTTCTATTCTAAATAATTGAGGAAAAAATTCTACCCATTATTTAGTAAGTGCATTTATGAAAACTAAGTGCACAAAAAGTAGTTTAGAGCTGGAATAAAAATTGAAGTTTTAAAGCATTTTTCTCTCTCTTTTTTTTATTTACCAAAAGATCAGTAAATATGAAGCTTACTCCTTGTTTTATCAGGGCCCTTTATTACTCCGATATATTGATAATTAGGATTAGGTAATAGAAATATAACATGTTGATGTCAGTCATTATTGCTTCGTTATACTGACAGACAGATGCTCATGCCAATCAGTATTCTTACGTTAGAAGCCACTCTTAACTTTGCATAATGTCAGTGCAATAATATCAACTTATATGGGGAGGGGCACGGTATCTCAGAGGTAGCGCGCTTATCTCTGATGCGTGAGGTCCGTGGTTCAGTTCCCGGCAAGATAAGTTTGTGCTGAACAACATCGTGTCCGTGAGTTTTCTCGTAGTACTCCCGTTTTCTTTCACATTTTCATTCTACTAATCCTTCCATCATCATTCACTTGCTTTATCGTCGTCTTCCTTAGCCTAACGGACATAATCGTGGGACGTTAAACTGAAAACAATTTCATTTCAGTATCACCATACTCGTACATTTAAGCATGTACTTTAGTAGTGTTAATGTGATTTAAGTTTTTTTTACTTATTTTTTTTAAAAGCAAACTAGCTGAATCTGCGTTATCTACACAACACATTTTTCTAATATGAGCATGAATCTCCTCCCCACTTTCTTACTATGTGGGCGTATGTTTCTTCAGACGTAAGTGAAGAATAAAGGAGTTACAAAGGGAATTAATTGCTGTAGACAAATATAATTGTAGCAGTTTAATATATAGATGTTCGTATGAGTTTGTGGACAGCTTGGAGAAGTGATAAATGATGCCCAGTGGAAATATTTTTTCTGGTATAAACCCATATTCGAGTACACCTTATTACGACTCTACTTTAAAGTTGAAAGCATGCAATAGTTTTGCTATTCAGATTAAAGCAAAACGCCTGCAATGTCTCTCAACCCACTATACGTAGCGTTTGTACTGGATGCCTAACGCAAGGGTATCAACCTTCGCTCGCCGTAGCACCAATATTAATCTTGTGGGCTCAAAACGACCCGCTTAAACGTTGAATAGAAAAATAGTAGCACGTGTTTTGAAAATTTCAACAAAAATTGGCAAATCTTAAAAATAAATACATAAATAAACTTGGAGACGACACGTTTCTAGACCTTGTGCTTCCTGAGATCTCATTCTTGGGATGAATAAGCCATAGACATAGAGCATTTTCATATATAGATACTTTATGCAGTGCTAATATAGTTTTTTTTTTTTTTTTTTTTTGTAGACACGCAAATATTTTCTTCGATTTATTTCTTTAAAAAAGAAAGAAAAGAAAAGATAACGTTATAAAGCAACAGTAGTTGGAAAAACGATATTATCTTAAGTTGAATCTGTTTCTAATAATGAAAACAGAAGAAGAATATCTGCTTTTGTTAATTTAGAATGTCTCTACGTACAAGATAAGAATTGAAAAATAAAAGATAGAAAAAAAGAGGGACATTTTAATTTTCGTCGAAAAAAGTAAGATTTGTATATTGATTAGATTTTTATTTTAATATAAGAAAAACCCTTTTCTCCAAACCAATGTCTTTTACCCATATAGAATAACCTTGCTTAAAAAATTAAAGAGAGGGGGGTGGGGGAAAGAAAATCGAAAGAAAGAAAAAGAGAGAACTGACTATATTGACTTCTTAATTGACCTTTCTTTTCGTTCTTTTTTCTTAATTCTTCCGTTTCTTTTGCCAGTTTTTATTTCTCTTTCTTTTTTACCCTTCCCCCATTTCTTTATTCTCTTTTATTAATCAAAGGGCGATCTTCACTTGGCTTATACAGAGACCAAGAAAAGTTGCACACGATTAGGTTTTAATTCGATACGACAATCACGAGCAATTAAAAGACTTGAAGCAGAACATAATTATTAAAAAAAAGAGAGAGAGAATGAGAGAAAAGGAGAGAATACTGAGTGGGTGGGGAGAGAGAGATTTCAAAGAAAATTAAAAGAAAAAAAGGGACAAGATGTTATTCTGAACCATAATACCTACTTGGGAAAGATTTTTTTTAAAGGAAAAATTGAGGAATATGCTCTCTCTCTACCCTTTCTCCATGTTCTGTCTTATACATAAAAGAAAAAAAAAGCCAATTTCTTTTTAGAACTAATTAAAAGAAACGCTGTGATAACGGTACTTTATCACTTTATATTAACAGCTATAAAAGAAGTTCTTTTTCCTTACTTCCAACTGGCTTAAAATTTGCTGCTGCTTCAATGATAACAAAGAAGAACATGTCTGTTAATTTTCCTTTTTACGAGCATTATATACGTATCCTTCCTTTCCTATTTGGGTTTTTCATTATAATTTTTTTTGTAAAAAAAAGAAAATTAATAAAAGGTCTTTAAAATCTTTACTATAATGGTGAAAGTTTTTTTTAAAAAAAGAAAGTATATGCACATTTAAAGAAAGTTTTTGTAAACTCTCCAAAAACAATCACATAGTATATGTATATATAATAAGCTTTTTAAAAGTCATAATGTTGAAAAGAACTTTTTTTTATTCTTCTTCTTAAATATTTTTCTTCTGTTTTTTTTTTAAATAATTGATTAAAAGATACCTTTTTTTCTTTTCCTATGTGTAGAAAATATCAACTTATCGGTCAAATTTTAAAATAATTGGTGAAGAAACGAGTGTCCAAATTAGGTTTGCAAGGTAATTGTGTTTCTACAGAGCTTTTTTCTTTTTTTTTAAAAAAAAAAATACCTATTTCAGGTGAAACGAATGAGGAACCAATAAACAATGGGCATAAGTATTGCAATTGGCCAATTATAAACTTTAATTTTGATTATACTTTGATTTCAAATTTTGTATTACTTGTCAAAAAAATAAGCAAAAAAAAAAAAAAAGATTGCTACACATAATTTCGTGTTAACAAATCCATTGTAAAATGTTAAAAATTATTATCTAATTTCGTTTGTGTTCGCTTTGTGTGCTGGGGACGCGGTGGCTCAGTGGTAGAGCGTTCACTTCCGGTGCTTGGGATCCCTGGTTCGATCCCAGCTCGCGCTGTGTAGACTTAGTGGTGGACAAACACCGTGCTCGTGGGTTTTCTCGGGGTTCTTCCGTTTTCTCCCACTTTCTTCATTCCACCATTTCATTCATTTCTCATAATCACCGTCTCCTTTAGCCTAACCGGCATAAGCGTGGGACGTAAAACTCAAAGATTTCATTTCATTTTCATTTTCTTTCGAGCGAATGGTTTCTACGTCATAATCACGGGCATTTTGGATACAACCTCAATAAAAAAAGTATAAAACTTTAAAATATTTCCGGGATAATATGGTGTGTAGCCTAATTTCATATCGTTCGTTTATATCATCTCAATGTCGCTCTGAAACTGAAATTATATCTTAACTTCAAATTCCAAACATCTTCGTCAATGTCTGTTAAATTTCAGAAGAGTGACAGTTACTGTCAAACAGCAGTCCTCCTTGTGGACTTCTACTAAATCAAATACAAAGGAACCAAATTAGAGAGCAATCATTTCAATCGAAAATAAACAAGCATGCGCTCAAGTGAAATCTGTCAACTGCCCTGCATGTTATATCACATAAATAATTCCTAAAACACCATATAACAACAATGAATCAAAATTGGGAAATTAATTACAGATTAAGACTTGTATCTTTTATTCACGCTTAAAAATATCAAGTTTAATTCATGTCAGAAAACTCTACCATCAGGAGTATATAAAGTTTGGTTATGTTTAAGTTGCTAAAATCTCTTGCAATGCAACCCAGTAAAATTTCACAAACTTAACCACATGGTGGAAAAAGTGGTTCGTCACTTTTGCAATTACTTCTGTACTTAAGAAATATAAACTTATTTTTAAACTTTTGATGTGTGTTACTTAAACAAGCAAAACACAATTGGTCAAATGAACTAAGAAGCTCCTGGCGTGCAAAGGTATGGAACACAGTCTCTGTTGCTAGGCTACTTGCTCACCAAATTCGAACTTGGCCACCAAATATAGCGATCATTATTCCTTTGACGATGACCTAGTTGCCCACTAAATTTCGAGCTCGGCCACCAAATATAGCGATCTTTAATTCTTAGACAATGGGCTACTTGCCCACCAAATTTCGAGCTCGGTCACCAGATATAGCAATATCTATTCCCTTGATGATGAGCTGCTTGCTCACTAAATTTGGTTCGGTTTATATTCGGTCAGTATTATTATTAAATATACCTTTTGGTAGGTATAAAGTGCTTTTAATTTTAGATTTGGGTCTTCCACGTTTCTCGATTTCAGCTTCCTCTTTTAAATCCCAATATTTTCTTCGATTTCTCAAATCATTGATCAGTTGTGTTGTTCTTCCTACTCTTAATTTTCGTTCTTCCATCATCTTAAATCGCTTCACTATCCATGGTTTCCTCGTTGCTCTTTCCATCCTGCCAATGTTACTGTGGAGTGTGTCCAGTAGAACCTGTTTAACGTTTCCCTAACTTTTTTCTACATTGCCTACCTTATCACCCGTTGCACACAATTTTTCTTTAAGCTCTTCTTTCGCACCACTGTCCATACTTTTTAGTCACTCTAAGTTTCATTTTCGATTTTACCTCTCATTTCTCTTGATTGACTTTAACCAGATTTGCACTGTCGCCACTGGGAGATTGTGATCCGAATCGATGTCTGCTCCCGGTAGTGTCTTCACATCTCGTACACAATTTCTGAAACGTTGCTTTAAAAGAACATAATCGATTTGGTAGTATTTCTTATTTCCTGGACTTTTCCACGAGTGCAGCTTGTTTCTTTCTCTTCTTAAATCATATCATGTTGCCCACAGAAATCGATAAGCATTTGGCCTCATGCGTTTCTTCTATCTAGTCCAAATGGTCCTACCATCTTATTCGCTTTTTCTCCTATTGCGCTGTTAAAGTCTCCCATTACTATGATGTTGACCGTACCTCTTCCCTCCAATGATGCAATATGTCACTAATCTTATTGAGCTGAGCGAAGCGAAGCTCTTATACTCGGGTTAGCCGTTTGGTTGTCCGCGAACTCCTCCTAGACCGTTTGGCCGATCTCAACCAAATTTAGCACGCTGATAGAGTATGTCGTGCTGAGTGACAACATAGGTCGAAATCAAAAATCCGATGTACCATCGAGGAATAATGACCGAAAAACGCTTCCTCCTAGACCGTTTGGCCGATCTCAACCAAACTTAGCACGCTGATAGAGTATGTCGTGCTGAGTGACAACATAGGTCGAAATCAAAAATCCGATGTACCATCGAGGAATAATGACCGAAAAACGCTTCCTCCTAGACCGTTTGGCCGATCTCAAGAAAACTTAGCACGCTGATAGAGTATGTCGTGTTGAGTGACAACATAGGTCGAAATCAAAAATCCGATGTACCATCGAGGAATAATCACCGAAAAACGCTTGCATAGACTTAACATGGGGAAAAAGTTTTCACGCGATTTTTTTATCAACAATTAAAAATGGCATTTATTATTGCATAATGGCCAGGAATGATTACGTAGTTTAAGCTCGCTCAGCTCATTTCATTGCAATCGGGTACATCCATTGCATTCCTAGTATATTACTTTTACTTCATTGTCATCATGGTCGGTTGTCAGCATATACGCTTGTATTATCACAGTATCCACTGTTTTGCATTTAAGTTTTAGATACATTAAGCTGTCACTGCAGCATCCTATTTCCGTGACGCTTCTTACTACTTCGTTCTTCATTGCTATCATGACATCGTTCTCGGCCTTAACGCCACCTGAATAGAATATTATGTAATTTCCCGATATTATCACACCTTTTCCAGACCATCTCACTTTACTCAGGCCCACTATGTTCACTTTACCTTTATCCATTTCCACTTTTAAATTTTCATGTTTACCTGCACGTCTTATGTTTCAGGTTCCTATGCTGAAATGAAAGTTACTACTTTCTCTTATAATGATTCTTCCCGGAGTAGTCCTTACACGGAGATCCGAACTGGGGACTAATTTACTTCCGAAATGTTTTACCTCAGAAAGAACAATCATTATATTTATTCCCCTCTTTCGTCCCTCCCGATAAAAAGATAATGTGGTAGTATTCCCATTTCCTTTCCAAATCTCAATGCCTTGACCATCTTGTGGTTCATCCGCCTTTTAGGATAGTTTCCCCTCTTAAAGGCAAGAAGGTGTCCCTTCCTTCCACTCGCTCATCTACCCTCCAAGAGGACGTTGACACCTGATAAAGGCTGACTCCTTATCTCGGGAGTCAGTCGGTTCCCACCTACATTAACCGCTTAAAACGTTGCCCGCTTTTTTCTGCGAGGAGATGTAGGTTGGGATTTTCCCTTCATTTAGGATGAGGCCGTCCAAGTACTTTAGCATTTCTCAACCCTCTCCAGTACTTTAGAAAGCTTCCGGCCAGTAGTAACCAAGAAATGAAGTAGCCTACCCATACATACACATATATACACCTGAAATGAAACTGAGAGTCCCCGTTTGCTTACACCAAAAGCTAAAAATTGAATAAGCTTGTGCTTTCGATTCAGTGTACACATTTCTTAGAACCAATGGTGATTTAGGTGGGGTGACCTGGGGAAATATTCCCCGGAACCATATCTCCGTTCAGTAGCATTCACAGTATTTCATTGAGGAGTGGTTTAAGCTTTCCAGTTTCAAGATTTTTGTTTACCTATCTTAATGTGGTAAATGCTTATTTTTACATGATATCTTTTTAAGAGGGGTTAAAACCCAGAATCCCCACCTTTGCGTATGCCACTGTCTCCGTTTATACTCAGTATGGATTACCAATTTAACTAATATCCAGAGACGTAACCAGTGTAGCCAGGGGCGTAACTAGAGCCTATCGTTTCTTTGTATGTTTGGAATAGCAGGTTGCACATTGCAAGAGTGAAGGTAACATCAAGAAGTGTTTCGTAACACCAAAGTGACTTAGGTTTCTTTATCGTTTTTAGTTCATGTATGTAATGCTACTATACATACACAAGACAGGAATTCGGTGATATAATTTATTTAGATCTACTACTATTTCATTATTAGTTTATCCATACCTATGGGAATCGTTCGATCGGTACCTATGGAATTAATTATGATAGAACTTAAAACTTAAGAACCGTACATTAATATAATTATTGAAATGAATACCATGTATTGATTATTTTATATGTTAAAAATTACTTTCTTGAAGAAAAAAAGAACATTTAAAAATAAATAAAAATTGTACCGGGTCACGAGTAGCTCCCTAGTCATTTGCTGGACTAACTACCCTACAGTTACGCGTCTGACCTTCCTCTTTGTGTTTTGAAAGTCTCCTTGTGGAAAATCACCATTGCTTGCAACACAAGTGTATTTTACGAATAAGGTTACTTTAATATATATATACTTTTTTTTTTGTACAAACGTTATGCTCTGATTTTTCCCCTTAATTTCACCTAGAAGTTACCAGAATCCTTCTGCGTCACAGAAGGCCCAGAAAGAGTATAACATAACAACATTTAAGAGTACTTATTATGGGGTTGTATTGTGTAATGACTTGCGCATCTTTAAATGTTCATAAATACTCTTCATCGTGTTCGTACAATCACGTTATCAATTTATAAGTTTAAGAAGTCTAATATCCTCGAACGGAAGAAGTGAAAAAGACGTAAGTGCAAGAATGGCGCGGGCTAAACAAGTATTCAATAGGAAAAGAGGGCTGCTGACATCAAAAAATGTGTCGTTGGACGTTTGAAAACGATTTATTAAGACTCTGGTATGGTGCGTGGCGCTTTAAGTCTTCATCCCGGCTAAATTAAAATACCGCTAATTTTACAGTAATTATGTGATATCTTCAAATAGATAAAAGATAATTGAAATGTGGAACAAGAGCGCCCTAGACAATATTATTTTGCGTGAGGTACCGTTATCACAAGTCACCTAGTATATTTTCGTTTTCAGCCGTTTAGAAACGCGAAAATAAATGCCGATTTTCAAAATGGCTCGAAATCGAAAGCAGATAAGTGAGTCGTGATAACGGTTTCTCATATAAAATAATATTGTCTAGGGCGCTCTTGTTCCACATTTCGATTGTTTTATCTATTTGAAGATATCACACAATTACTGTAAAATTAGCGGTATTTTAATTTCGCCGGAATGAAGACTCTTAAGGATTAGAGATGTGGACATTGCGAAAAGCTGAAATGTCCAAGCTGGAAGCATTTGAAATGTGGTGTTGGCGCAGAATGCTGCGCATATCATGGACCGAAAGGAAACGGAACGAAGGCATATACTAAAAGAAGCTAATGAAGGACGACAGATCATGAAGATAATAGGAAAAAGAAGAAGAAACAGCATGCTTGGTCATCTTATTCGGCAGTCCGATTACATCACCGTGTTGATAGAGGGAACGGCAAAAGGAAAACCAGGAAGAGGAAGACCAAGGATAGAATATCTAGATGCAGTTACGAAAAAGAGACCTTTTCAAAGTATAAAACAGCTCTCCCAAAGGAGAGAAAAGTTTTAAAATTTCAATGTTGCCCACCAGCCTATGACTGAGGAGAGAAAGAAGAAAACACTATAAATCATGTAACACTAATAGTATTTGAAATCTAAGTTTTGGTGAGCCAGTGTAGCCCATGAGACTGATATAATGTCTCGTCTCGTCTTGACTCAAAAGCGAGACAAGAATTGTCATGTTTCTTCTCTTGTGGGCAGCACTGTCAAAGAAACAAGCCGTGAAAGATAGTGGGTCCAAGTCTTCATTGGACACCACTGTGATACCGCATGAATATGAAAGCTCGAGACATTGATGTGTAGTTAACCAAAATGTTCTTTCTGAGAAGCATAGTACAGAAGTAATTTTTAAGGAAATTTGTAAGAACACTTAAATGTCGTTCATAGCAATATAATAATATTTTTTTTTAAATATGATCCATTCTTTTTAGTCATAAGGACCACTGTCTGCAACTGCATGTAGTCGTAATTCTTGGCAAAATGTTGCAGTAGCCGTTTTTACTAATTCAGTGGAGGAGGGCTTTTGATTTTCTTGCTTGGTAATATTTTCACCCCCATTGCTTCGTTATGCGTAATGAAATTTTAATGCGTTCATTTAAGATGGTTTTTAAGAGATGAATCTCGTCTCAAAGGACGCTCTTTTGGAAAAACTTTCCATATCGTAAACAGGACTTAATGCTGTCAACTTTGTTAATATATCAGTCGCTCTCTCTCTTGCCTACTCTATACTGACAAGCAAAGCAAGCAATGGTTTCTGGGCTTTTTCCTCATTAGCTGTTCTATCTTTCTGGTGCTGCATGTTAATGGAAGATCATCTTGTGTTGTTAGGTTGCCCTTAGTTGGTTCGCATTAACCTCTTAGACCGTAGCGTAGTTCTGGTTAACAAGAGAAGAGCAGTGGCTAATGGGTGCTTTATCGTCGTCACTTGGTGCAGAGTAGAAGCTGCTAATATCTCCAGAATTTCTTCATAACTGTCGTCGTTCTCCCTTTTTCTATTTGTTGTTGTACTCTTTTTTTCTTTCTTGTCTAAATTCTTTCCTAAAATATTTTCAGACTCTTTAGCGTTCACTGCATGCATTACATGGTACATTCATAAGAACAATATTAAGAGGCAAGGCATGACAAATTGCGGATGTCCAGTCGACTTGGCGACCAATTCTAAGAATATTTCTCGGTTTTCTTTTGTTTTCTTCTTCTTCTTTGTTTTTAATGAAGTTAGTGGATTGCAATATGACATTCTGGCGCCCTCAAAATTGAATTGCTGTCGTTAATTCATAGTCACAGGCATGAGGATGGGACAAATGACCTTTTGTTGTTTTGGTTGGTTGGATTTGAGGTGAATATCTCTTTCAGCAGCGAGGGTATAGTGTACATGGATCTACAGTTGATGATGATGATCCATTAAGTGTTTCTTCATTTTTTTTAAAAAAGCTCCCGGACAAGCAGGGTAATAGAGTTTTGGAAAAGCAAACTCTTTAAAAATAGTTATGTTTTATAATTCTGGTTCTTAAAAGGTAAATTGTGCCTAAAATGAAATAAAATCTTTAGAACCTTATTTGAGAGACATACTGTTTGGTAGACGTGGAAGAGAAAACATCTGTTTCCTTGCTTTTTTTCTAATTCGTTCTTATTCCCTTGCCCACAGCTTCTCCGCTTGGCCATCAAGCACGAGATGGTGACGATTCCAAATAGCTTCGGTTCCGTGACAGTACTGTGCATTTAATAGCTATTTGCGTGACATTTTGGCATGGAAGCCTTAGTGCGCTTGTTGGAGGTAAAAGAAAAGGAAAAAAAGTCATGTAGATTGAATATTCATGAGAAAGAGATCAGAATCTGAATTTTTGAAAATAAAGCCCACTTTTTAATGCTTCCGTAGTGCTGATAGATAGATATCGGGGGATTGTTTCGTGGCACTGCCTTTTACATTCACTGACCACGTAATATATGTCTCTTTCGGGTGGATCGCTCAGATCGTGTTAGCACGTGCCTCATTGAGAGTGCCACAAAAGGAGAAGTGTATCTCGCTGCTAGAATACTATTAATACCAATAATAAAAAAAAGCAAAGCGTTTCAGTTCCTTTAACTGCAGCTGATTATTCTGTTGTTTTCGTGTTCAGTGATCATTAAATTTGCAATTTGAAACAAAGAGGCGTCAACTGGGTACTGAGCTTTAATGTAAGTGGCGTGGGTGACTAACTCTCATTTGAAACCCACAGTACCGTTTTTTTCTTTTCTTGATAAAAAAAATGGTCACACTACAGTTGAAGCAATAATTGTTAAAATTAACGTATACTTAAATTCGATTTAACATATCGTTGAGAGAATTGCTATTTTTACCAACTCTTGCTTTCGTTGGCCATAATAGAATCAGTAATTTACTTAACGAGGTATTATTATTATTATTATTATTATTATTATTATTATTATTATTATTATTATTATTATTTAGCTAGTTTTTGAATGTTAATTAAACAATCATAATCTATGTACTTATTTTACTACATCGAATCGTAAGGTGTTTGAACTATCACAAATAGATACCAGTAGTTTCTTTTTCTTATCTTTATAATAAAGATTGTTTCAGGTTTATGGTAGGGGCCGCGGTGGCTCAGTGGTAGAGCGTTCACCTCTGGTGCTAGGGGTCCTGGGTTCGATCCCAGCATCCGCCAATTTTGTGGTGGACAAACACCGTGTGCGTGGGTTTTCTCGGGGTTCTCCCGTTTTCTCCCACTTTCTTCATTCCACCATTTCATTCATTACTCATCATCACCTTTAGCCTAACCGGCATACCCGTGGGACGTAAAACTCAAAGATTTCATTTCATTTTTTTTTTCAGGTTTATGGTAAGAACGAAGTTGGCTTCCTATCGCCTTTGATATATCGTGTCCCCCTGATGAGGACATTCGGTCGAAAAAGTGTAAAAGTTTTTTTCAGGCCAGCCATTTTGAGAAAGGTTTTCCTCATTCACACCAGGCAAATGATAGAATGGTACCTAACATACAGGTCCCAGGCCGCTTCCTTCCATCTCTTTCTTCGAATAGTGTGATCGCCAATGGACGTCATCCATCTCATACGTGACGTCCTAACATGACCACAGATGCCGAAAGGCCCAGAAATGTAATTCTTAATCCTAATATCGCACAAGGAAGGATGGTCGTCCTGCTCCACACTTGTGCGACCATTTTTGAATGTTTTAATCCATTCGTAGACAACTCTGTTGCGGCTAAACACTGCTCCCGTATTGTGCCGAAAGTCTTTGATGGATTGCGGCCCCTGATACACCTTCCGACCACAAAAACCAGATCTTTGCTCATTATTCCTCTTTGGTGTAATCTTCTAATGGAGCGGCCATTATCTATCTGCAACAAAAGGGAAACAAATGGAGGAATTAGTATCGAACTTTTATAACGTGACCAGAGGCCACAACAGTATAACAATAAAATAAACGAGGACAAAAGTCAGTATGTTATACTTACATTGCGGATAATTTTTGACTTACCTTCATATATATTGATTGTATTATCTTTTAAATAAAGCACATAGTATACCTTTGTTCGAATATGCAAATAGTTTTAAACCAGGAGTGTCATTTGAGGACACCAAGGGGGAGGGTAATTCCTTCCTCCCTGAGTTTGAGAAATACATATACATTAATCAGTTGTATTCTTCTGTAATATACTACCCCCTTCAAGCAAACATTGAAATGATGCTACTGTTTCAAATTGAGGTAAATATTTCCTAAATACACAGATATACAAAATGGGTAGATGTATCGCAATTTTTTAATAGCTTCAGAAAAAAACTGGTTTACAGTTACATTTTACCCTTATTTATTAGTTGAAGCCAAAATAGAAGCATAGACCTATCAGTCTTAATGACATTTAGAATCTGTTACCAGCACGTATCATTTCCAAGCCACTTTGGTCTCTCAGTCTCACTCGAGTAGACTTTCCATATAGGGATATCTGAAGTCAGCAGCTTACACAACCCATCTAGATAGTTTGGAAGAACCACAGACCAACATTCAACGATCTGTAGACAACAATTTTGTGCAACGCTTTAAAGCTTGACCAGAATGGTGCACATGTGTGAAGCAGTAAATGGTGATCATTTCCAACATCTTTTGTAATACTGTACCTACATGGTAAGATTTTTATCACTCTATACTGTATAGAGCTTGTTGATCAAATATTCGCTCGCAAGTAGGTAGATATCATTTTAGCGAGTGTTTTTCTCTCGTGAATTAGACTATTTAAGAGGACTAATCACTGCGAAATTTAAAATACCGTTAATTTTGCAGTAATTATGTGATATTTTCAAATAGATAAAAGATAATCGAAATGTGGAACAAGAGCGCGCTAGATAATATCATTTTGCATGAGGTACTGTTATCATGAGTCACCTAGTAGCTTTCCGTTTGTAGCCATTTAAAAACGCGAAAATAAATGTTGATTTTCTAAATAGCTGGAAATCGAAAGCAGATAAGTAAGTCGTGATAACGTTATCACATGTAAAATAATATTGTCTAGCGAGCTCTTGTTCCACATTTCGATTGTATCTTATCTATTTGAAGATATCACATAATTACTGTAAAATTAGCGGTATTTTAATTTCACCGTGATGGGCCCTCTTAAAAGAAGATACACTCGTAGGTCGGGTTTCCACTGTATTTAGTATACGAAACCGTTTTATAGAAAGAGTAAGGAGCTGCCCTTATTGTCTGCATATTGTTACGATCTCGATGGATGACTAAAGAATATCAAAAAGTAATAATTCTTATTCAAAAGCCCTCGGATTCACCACGTGGCATCACAAGTGATAAGGCAACAAGTATTGTTAAGTAGGAAAGGGAAGGGGGAGAGATGCGTTCAGCAGTTAAGTGACTATGATAAATCGACATTGTAGGATAATCCCAGCACAAGGCTTCGACCACCATGTTGTGCTTTACCCACACACTTACACACTACCTACTGAGAAATTTAATTAAGTAAATTCCTTGCCATCACTGTGTAGCGTATATACTGTACGAGCGAACGGCTAGGGTTGTGTTGTGGGTCAAAACCAGTCCACCCATCCCACTTGCTTCTTTGATGGGTTAAGAACGAACATCTGATGATTTTCTAGCCTTTTCCTCCGATGTAGGGCACTGTACTCTCTCTCTCTCTCTCTCTTTCAGATGCTAGTTTGAAGAGAATTTCCCGCAGCGTACAAAAACTGGACAAATAAAAATCGTTTAAAGAGTGGGGATTTTTTAAAAATCCCTTGTATCTGAATGGTTAGCGTTCGTGTCTTTGGTATACATGGTCCCAAGATCGATTCCCAGGAGCACTCAATTTCTTGTTATTGGCTGAAGACTTTGAGGTAATTGGTGAACTAAGAAGTTACGGACTCCAGTCTTAAGAAAAAGCCAGGAATATAAGCGCTAGGAACCAGTACACTGACTCGGTATTGCCGGTTTCAACAAGTACCATCTGGACAAACATAGTCAGCCTTGGGCTTCTAATTAAGAGTCCTCATCCCAGCGAAATTAAATTACCGCTAATTTTGTGTGATATCTTCCAATAGATAAAAGATAGTCGAAAAGTGGACTAGGAGCACCCTAGACAATATCATTTTACATGAGATACCGTTATAATGACTCATCTGCTTTCGATTTCAAGCCATTTTGAAAATCGGCATTTATTTTCGCGTTTCTAAGCGGCTGAAAACGGAAAGCCACTAGGTGACTTGTGATAACAGTACCTCACGCAAAATAATATTGTCTAGGACGCTCTTGTTCCACATTTCGATTTTATTTTATCTACTAGAATATACCACGTAATTACTGGAAAATTAGCGGTATTTTAATTTCGCCGGAATAAGGTCTCTTAAGGTCGTACGATATATCAATCGATATTTTAAAATATTGATACCAAATTGACACCAAAAATATTACTGATCTTTGCTTTGATAAATTTTGATTCGATAACCTGATATGTTTTCGAAATTTTGATAGCGTTTCGATACTGTTCGAAATTTTCAGTAGTATTGATCACGTGACGAGTTACTAAAGGAGACAGAGCTCTGGCTTTTCGAGATGAAACAAAAGCTCTTCCAATAGAAAGATAATGTAGTCTACTTTTCAAGACGAGAGAAACCTCATTCAATAGAAAATAAAATATCCTTTACAAGACGAGACAGCACTTCCCGACACATTTTTGAGACGAAATAGCCCCACTCCTCGTCTCATGTGCAAATAATTTTCGTGCGTTTGATATTTTGATATTTCGGTATTCGATTTTTTGATATTTTTTAAAATATATATTTCGATCAATTTAGGTATTTTAACGAAATCAATTTTTGATATCCAAATCTATATATTGCACAACTTTACTTGTTAATGCCAGATCCAGACAGATGATCAGACAGTTTATTCAAATAGCAACATCTCAGAGGTTCTTCTGGTTCTTGATTCTCTTTTCGAGGGGGCACGGTGGCTCAGTGATAATCCTGCGAAGCGCGTGGAATCCCTGGTTCTATCCCCGGTCAAGGAAGTTTAAGGTGGAGAACATCGTGTCCGTGGATTTTCTTGCATACTTCCTTTTCCTCCCACATTATCATTCCACAAAATCTTCCAACTTCATTCAATTGTCTTAACCACGTCTTCTTTAGTCTAGAGGGCAAAAACATTGGACGTTAAACAGAAAAAAATCATTTCATATCTTGGTTCTCTTTATAATGCTTTTACTTCTATTAGATTACTCTCCGCGGAAGACCCGGGTTCGATTCCCGGCGGGAGCTCATGTGGTTCGTACTCCACGTTAATCAGTAGATCCACGTCTCATATAGCCTCGCTGCTGAACGGGACGTTAAACTCAAAATCAACTCAAGTAGATTACTCTCCTGTTTGTTTAGAGTAGGAATGGCCAAAATTTTCCGGAATACAGATTCACTTTCCAGATTTCGGAATTTATAAAATTCTGGAAATGAAAAAATTCGGAATTCGGAAAAATTCCGGAATTTATCCGAATACCAGATTTTTTCCGATATCGGATTTTTCCGAATTCCGAAAGTGAAAATTCCGGAATTGGCCATCCCTAGTTTAGAGCAAAATTTTCCAACAATAATTTTATACACTTCCATTCTTAACTACGAGTTCTGAAATTTTGTATCGTTACGTAAACCTAATGTCAATAATTATACTCGTATTTTCACAATTTTTGCAGTAGCATTTAAAGTTTCACTTTAAGATTAATTAAATTATTATTACAAATGTTTTTAGATTGTGTATATGCGTAGGCAAGCTCAATTAATTAAGCATTGTTTCAATAAATGGCAGAGTAATCCAGTGCTAGTATGTGGTGCCTTTAACGGAAAATCTAGAAAAGATTAGGGATTAAATTATTTGCTCGCATCATTGAAGTCAGGTAGTACTTTCAAGTTTAGAAAGTTAGGAGCAAATATTTGACTGCGCAATATGGAATAGATTTTAAAAGGAAAAATAATAACGTAAAAAACTTTTGCACTATGAATGACTAGAGACGGATCTAGTCCGGAGCCGGGGGTCTATCCCCCCAGTATATACCTATCAAGCTCTGGGGTCTGATTGGTACCCCCCAGTTTTTATCTGCTAGATCCGCCACTGTTTTCAGTAACTTAAGACCGGATCTGAACCAAATTTGGTGGGCAAAGTAGTTCAAAGTCAAGGTAAAAAATTCATTATATCGGTCAGAGGCAGGCTCGGCTTGCGTTGCATATGCTACTTTATTTCTCGGTAACTATTGGCCGCATCTGAACGAAATTTCGTTAGCAAGTAGCCCATCAATCTAAAGAATAAAGACCGATATATTTGCCGGCCGAGTTCGGCCAGCGACTGGCTCGGCTCGTCTTGTACGTTATCCTTTATTTTTCAGTAACTACTGGCGGGATCTGAACGAAATTTCGTGGGAAAGTAGCTCATCGTCTCAGAGCGCTATATTTGGTGGCCGATCTCGGTCAGGGACAGATTCGGCTTTGCAACAGAGGTTGTGTTCCAAAGCTCTGTACACCGGGAGCTACTGAGTTCGATTCACCTGGCTTGTTTCTTACAAAATTTCATTTACCATACTCTATTTGTGTGTGTGTCCGCCGCCCATGAGATAAAAATTTCAAGAACGACTTGATGGATCACCGTCAATTTTGGCCAAGGTATAGAGGGTCAAACAGTGGCGAATCTAGAAGGTAAAAACTGGGGGGCCAGCCAGTACCCAGATTTTGATATATATATATATATATATATATATATATATATATATATATATATATATATATATATATATATATAAACTTTCAAAAATATATAAATAATGGCTTAAATTATTTTGTCACGGAAAAAGTTGGGGGGCCTAGCCCCCCCGGCCCTGGCCTAGATCCGCCACTGGGGTCAAAAGTTAGAAATCAGGTTCGTTGGTGAACGTGATCCAACCAGTTCATTCCAAGATACGGACAAATCAAAAATCAGTTCCCCATCTATTCTTATTGGAGTAATTATGGATATCATCCTTAAGAGGCCTCATCCCGGCGAAATTAAAATACCGCTAATTTTACAGTAATTATGTGATATCTTCCAATAGGTAAAAGATAATCGAAATGTGGAACAAGAGCGCCCTAGACAATATTATTTTGCGTGAGGTACCGTTATCACAAGTCACCTGGTGGCTTTCCGTTTTCAGCTGTTTAGAAACGCGAAAATAAATGCCGATTTTCAAAATGGCTCGAAATCGAAAGCAGATAAGTGAGTCGTGATAACGGTTTCTCATGTAAAATATTATTGTCTAGGGTGCTCTTGTTCCACATTTCGATTATCTTTTATCTATTTGAAGATATCGCATAATTACTGTAAAATTAGCGGTATTTTAATTTCGCCGGGATGAAGATTCTTAACCCACATCCTTTTTGAGATTAGCAGGTTAATATAATCAGTGTGCGAATTAGATAATCTATATTGGGGGGGATAAAATTAGGCCAAAGGACATAGTCTGAAGGTTCAAATTTCAAAATGAGACAATAAATGCCTTACCCCCCATATATATATATATATATATATATATATATATATATATATATATATATATATATATATATATATATATATATATATATATATGTTGTGTGTGTGTGTGTGACATCTGTAATAAATAAGAGATTTATTAATTTAATAAATCTACCGACAATAACTATGCACATACATATTGTCTGACATACACACACCCCACTAATCCTTTCTGAACGTGTTTTAATGTTGTACTCACTCTTGTCCCCGTAGCTGTCTAAGGTTTATTTAGTTAATAATTCGGCTGGAGCGATAGCCATGATCACAAGCATATGTTAATTTTTTCACTCATATTGAATTCTTCCACTTTGCATTAATACATACAGGTTGCCAAAAGAAACCTACTTCAGTCTTGTGAAAACCACTAAAATTATCATTTAAACCGGACATATCTTTTTTTTTTTTTTTTTTTTTTTTTTTTTTTTTTTTTTTTTAAAAGAAAATCTAGATATTAGCGTATCAAATAAGAAATGGATTGTTGCTGGTCCCGATTTCTCGCATCAAGGTCAAATCGAAGGCCAAATATTTAGAATCTCTCAATTCAAATTTCGAGCTTGTGCTTCTACTTCCCGCTAAAGCTGTGCTCATTACGACTTTTTTTTCTCCAAATATCGATTCCGTGATGGGCACAGAAAGTCAACACTTAAAAATTACTTTACTGTTCGGTTGAAGATGAGTTGATTCACTATGGGCTACGTTATTCAAATAAGGTAAAACATTACACTGAAGTTTTTCAGACAACATTAATTGCGTGGACAGCAAACTGTACAGCGAAAAGATGGAAAAATGAAGGGTTAACTTTAAAAAAACCCGCTCCAGTTGAAATGCTTATACAGACACGGACAATGACACGGAGAACCAGTCGTATTAACAAATGCTGAAACAAATCTTGAATTATTCGCTTATTCACCTAAAAATAACCCTCATTAACATGTCTGCTCACTAGGAGCGTATCCCCCAGCGTGTACGTTAACATATACTTACGAGAGAGTACCTATATCTCAGATTTTGAGTACAGTTTCAAAAGTTCATTTCCGTAAACTGTAAAAGCAGTGATTACTATGCTAATTATCACAAATTAAATGCAACTTTTGAGTTGCATACACACAACCTACTAGGGAATGAAGACCATGTGCTAACAAAGAGTACACTGGAAAATGTAATAATATGTTATAACAAAAATTAAAATAAGATGATAAGCGATACAAATATAGAGGATGAATATGACATATCCGAACTTCGCCAAGTATGGTAGAAGAAGCTATTTGTTTACTTCTTCTTGGCCAACCGCTAAGAACATTTATAAATCTATATGTGGCTTTGTTATACGCAATTAGTACATTCAAATTCACAAACGATGACGAACTGAAGGGTACGAAGGTACAGTTGCAAGTAACAACCGTAGTCATAATAATATAGTTCTACTAAACAACGTTGAAAATAGTGGGTAATTAGGTGGTAAGTAGAAATGACCAAAACTGAACAGTTTACATCGATCATTTCGAAATACAGCTAGAAGATTAAATTTACAAGAAATAGCAAAAATCAGTGAAATTTGGAGTTATACTAAGCACAGTTTGAGGGGGAAAGCGAGCATCCCCGGTGGGGATACTTCAGCTGACTTCTTTGGGGGGGAACAAAATGTGATTGAGGGGGAAAATCCCCCTCATCCCCCCCGGTAATTCGCACCCTGAATATAATGCTAGGATGCAAAATACTAAACTGTTCATGAGAATATAACGCTAAAATGAAACCAAATAGCTTTCTATTATTCAAAGATTTTCATCTTTGAGGGGAATGAAGGATGGAAGGGAAATTTTGCAAAAATTCAAACTTTAATTTTCACGTGGTGTACATTTGTGATACTTGTGTTGTTTCTAAATCAATAATGTGGTTGGAGTTCATGTAAATTTTACTATTTAAGAGCTACTCGGTTTCCACACAGCTGCGTTTCATGCAGTAAAAGAAGGGGGTTGAAAGACAATTATAGGTAATTAAATATTGACTACGCATGCCACACAGCTGGGAATAAATACAGTACCTCGCTTAAAAACAACGAAAAAGAAAAGGAAGATATAAAGTTGAAAGTCGTAACTACAAGACATGCATGGAGAATTGTGGATGTTGAGGGAGGAGCAAATTAAGCTCACACATGGCATGTGAACTGTGTATTAAAAGATGAATAAGAAATAATTAACGATGATATGTGTTGTTCATGAAGAAGAAACATATTAGTTAGAAGATGAAAAGTTCTTTTCTATTATTATTACTTTTATTTTAGGTAAGGAAAAATAATAGTTTTATTTCGAGACGAAAGAAAATATTGGTTAATGAGCAGAAAAATACATAAAATTAATCGATTTTGTACTTATTTTACTGATACTTATAAGTCGTTGTAGTTGTTTGTGTGAATCTGTTGAATTAAAGTCGATGTTTTACACACTGCCCACCTTGCATTTCAGTGTCAGGACGACGCCAGCGAACGCCTATTGCGTAAAGTGACTAAAGTTGCCAGATAAATGGAGCTTTGAGAGGCCTAATGGTTGCTTAATTGCTACTCGCTTAGTTGTAAATCTATGGATGGTGTACATCATGGGAGGCAGAGAGTTCTCACAACTAACGTGCCTTCGTGACAAACCAGGAAGTGCCTCTACAGAAGCCTGTTAATCGATTTTGGTTTCCCTGACTATCAGTACAATGACCACCAGTGTTGTGAGGACCACCGTGGCCCCCATGTGAGCGCGTTAACACTTAATAATCAATTGATGGAGACAAGTACACATTTGCGCGTTTCTTCGCGCATCATCATCTGATAACTGCTCGTCTCTGAGAGCATATTCATTGCTGTTGTGAAAGACTAGTGGCGAAGCAAACGGAGAGAGATTGCATTAGGTGATTATAGTCGTTTCAATCTGTATAATAATAGTCTTGTGCGTGTCCGTTCATGTTCAGGAGAGCACGAAAGTCCAGCACATTCGCTATGCAGGACCCATACTTAGAGCATTCTGGTTATGGAGGAGGGGAAAGTTTGGACTTCCATTCATACAAGTATGACTAGTGTGTGGCTATCGTACCTCCATGACATCGTCAATTCTGTCTTCTGACCGTATCTGGATACTTTACGGACCTCATCTTCCAGTATAGTGATGCGCCTCCACATACTGCCACAGGAAACCAGCTTGCTGTACTCTGGCCTGCTAGATCTCCGGACCTATACCATATCGAACATTTGTGGGACAGCGTCTGACTGGAAACGGGGCTCCCACAACGATCATCGTCGAGCTATAACGAGATCAACAACGAGGACCAGATATGCATTCAGCATGCATGAGTCTGGCTACCTGCTTGAACAACTTTTTGGCTCTCATAATCAATGCTAATGTTTGATTTGATTACCTATTAACCGTCCATCAGGTACACATTAACGTAATCAGAAGTTAGTAGATTCATAGATTACTTACACGTGCTTAGCAGAAACTGTATTTTGGCAGGACGTGGTCGAGATAAATCCTAGAGTTAGAAGCTTGAAATTTGAATACCATATACGATTTGCGATGTAAGGTATCATTAACAAACATTTTTTTTTTTTTTAAATTCCACCTGGAAGTTTTTAAAATGTAAAGTTGCAGTTATTGTAACAAGATGTTCATATCTCGAAATACCTGGAAGTTTTTGAAATGTGAAGTTGCAGTTAGTATAATAAGATGCCCATATCTCGGAACCCCTTAAAGTTACAGATCTAAAATTTGGTATTTGGACTTTCACTCAAAATAATTTTTGATAGTAGATCTAGAAGAAAAGAAAGTAGTAGATGTTCGAATTTCGTGTGGAACTTCGAGTTTAGAGGAATGCTACATGAAAGATACAGAAACAGGAACGCAAATATTACCTGCAGTTTCACATGGTGACATTTTCCAGTATTCAGAAACAGTGGTAGAAGCATCCTTTATAAGAACTAACCGACATTTTTCCGTCATTGTCTCTTATAGAAAGCAGCCAAGCGAGCATTTTATGCCGTGAAGTTGAGTGAACATCATGTGATAGCAGAAACTGAAAAAAAGAAAATCTGAGAAGAAATAAAGAGTTGTCTCTGTTAATACAAAAGGAATAACAATAATAAGAGAAAAAGAAAATGAAAAAAGCAAGCAGGAAGAAGCTTATTGTCAAATAATTGAGACAATTATTTCTTCTTGAGAAAGAAGGAAAAATATTTCAGTGCTAGGAGAAAATAAAAAAGGGAATGAAAACCAGAGAATGAGTTTTAAGTTCTGGTGGCGCAATGATCGCGCTCGTCCGAGAGCTTGAGCCATACCTGGCTCCTGTTTAAGCCTCAGTCATGCTATTATGCCATTTTTGAGTTGAGACTTGGTGAGGTTACCAGCTATCCCAATTTATCATTTACATGAATACTTTAAAATATCTAGGATCAATACTAACATACCAAAATCATATCCAAGAAGAAATTAAATGCCGACTAAAACCAGGAAATTCATGTTATTACTCAGTTCGAATCTTTGTCGTCGCGAATGCTGTCGAGGAATTTGAAGCTTAAAATATATAAAACGATAATCATGCCTTTTGTCCTGTATGGTTGCGAAACATGGTCAATTACTTTAAGGGAAGAACGAAGACTGAAAGTATTTAAGAACAAGATCCTGAGACGAATATTCGGACCCATGAGGAACGGGAAAGGGGGGTGGCGGAAACTTCATAACGAGGAACTGCATAATTTATAGTGTTTACCAAACATTGTTAAAGTCATCAAAGTCTAAGAGGCTCAGCTGGGCAGGTCATGTAGCCAGAATGGAAGAAAGGAGGAACGCTTCTAATTTTTAACTGGAAATCCAATCGGAAAACGTCCTTTAGGAAGACCTAGGCGCAGATGGGAGGACAGTACTAAGATGGATCTCGCAGAAATAGGAATACAAAGTAGAAATTGAATCCAGTTGGCTAGGGACAGAAGTCAATGCGACATTAAACATTCGAGTTCCATAGGCCATAGAGTTAGTTATAAAAATACTGTATATCATTTAAAAAGATGGAAATATGTATGTGTTCAGTTTAATTTAGTTTGCATTGAAATCACATGACATAGGAGCTAACATTTTAGCGCATGGTCTCAGATTAGATTTTTATGGTCGGTACAAACATAAGCATCATCATTTTAAAGAAAGGAATAATTATTCCAGTTTTTTGCGTTCAACGCTTATGCCCTTAGAATAAAAGAAGAGAGATAATTAAAGAAAATGAATGATTACGATAGAATTGGCGAAATAAAAATGTGAAAAGATACAGGAGAGCCTCAGAAAAACCCACTTGTCCATCATGAGCACATATAATCTTGCATCAAACCATGGATTCCCCGCACTAAGCCATGCCCTTTACCATCCCCTTTATCTTCTACCACTGGTACTTGTATAGTGATCCTTTAGGTCTCTTTGAGGGAAGAAGCTGTGATAAAGAATAACGTCGGCGGCAATTCAAAACCTGCTATGTGCATTTTGCAGGAGAAGCGAAAAACAGTATCCTGGTTAGCTTTTTGGCTTTATAAAAGTGATGTTATAAGTAATATTTGATGCTGCACGTAACTGGTACCTTCTCAAGTTACTTGAAAAGGTATCAAGTTACGTGCAGCATCAAATATTACTTATAACATCACTTTTATAAAGCCAAAAAGCTAACCAGGATACTGTTTTTCGCTTCTCCTGCAAAATGCACATAGCAGGTTTTGAATTGCCGCCGACGATAACCTTATCTTTGCGATCACCCTCAAAATACATTGACATTTAGACGTGGTTCGAAGTCTACGTAAATACTGTATTGGCCCGAATATAAGCAACACCTTAAAATTTGAAAGATTGGGAAAGGAAAAAAAATCTGAGTATAAGCCAAGGGAAGAAAAGAAGTTACTGCTAATCGTTTACCGGGAGATTCCGAGAAATATAATTACGTAGGTATATATTTTATCGTAAGTGCAGTACGTTCAAAATATAATTATTGAAAAATTAAGGTTACAATTGTGTACTAAAGGTAGCTACTTTTCCGCGGGAGACTCGGGTTCGATTCCTGACGGAAGCTCATGTGGTTCGGATTTCACGTTAATCAGTAGGTCCCGTCTCATATAGCCTCGCTGCTGAAATGGACGTTAACTCACAATCAACTCAACTCGATCACTATTTACAATACGGGCGGTTTCCCAATGTTGTTGTAGCATTTTTGTCCTTTCAAACTGAAATATCAGCACATTTTAACAGTGTATGATATGACAAAATTTTATACTTTTTGTAAAATCACGAATGTAAGAGACATTCTAATTCTTCACAATTAAAATATGGATAAAATGTGCGGTTTATATTCGGGCCAATACGGTAATGGGTTCAGTCCTTCAGATATATATGCGTAATTTAGAAGTATATATCGCAAGCGTGGGATGAGTTGTAGACTGTAGCTAATGGAGGAATGTTTCTTTATATTTTAGGTTGAAATATGTTCCTAAAGAAGACGCTCTTATATAAAAGAAAAAAAAAACTGTTTATTGATTGACCAATTATGTTAGTTTTTTGTGTTTCAGCAGCAGAAATATATTGAAACATTTGCATCCGATGATTCTGTAGTTCGTTGCAATTTTTGGTATATAGCAACGCTTCTCTGATCTGTCTTATATTCTTGTATAGTTCTTATGAGAACAAATTTGAAAGTCTACCAACGATTGCGGTACGTTAGTCACATACCTGAATTATTTGTCCAGAGATCTTCCAAATAGAAGTTACAAGCATAACTGCTTTAGATATCTAGCTTCTTTCTGGGGTAGGAGAAAAGAGGGACTAACTTTAAAGTTCCAAACTATGCTGTATAGTAGTATGGTAATTCTTATACAATGGCTGTGTCCGTCCATCCCTCTTTCTGTCGATAAGTAGTAGAGCAAAAAACGTAAGAAATAATCTAGAAATGTTTTATTTTATATAGAATCAGTGTCCCACAAGAAGCTTGCATGTCCCTTCGTAATCTTCTATTCAAACTGGAAGTTGTTGAAAACAAACTATTTTAGGTTTCAGCGTTGATCACCATAGAACGGAAACGGCAATGAATAACAAGAATCAGTTTTGAAATTGATTCAGTGTCCCAAAAATAAATTTCAGTTCCATTCCAGTCTCTCTACGAAAACTGAAAGTGAAAATCATTACCATTTCCGGTTTCAAAGTTACATGTCCCTTCATAATCCAATATTCAAACTGAAGTTGTAGAAGTCAACCATTTTTTGTTTCAGCGTTGATCATTAGAACGAAAATGGCCATGAATAGCAAGAATCAGTTTTGAAATGGATTTAGTATCCCAAGAATAAACTTCAGTTACACTCTAATTCCTCTGCTAAAACTGAAAGTGGAAATATCTACCAATTCCAGTTTCAATGTTGATCTACAATTCTACACAGAAAAAAAAAAAAACTGTTGATAGCTAGAAATGGCTTTCTGGTGTGGATTCAGCGTCCCAAGAATAAGTTTCAGTTCCATTTTTGTCCCTTTACTAAAACTAAAATATCTACCAATTCCGGTATCAGTATTGATGTACAATTCTACACAGAAAAAAACTGCTAAGAGATAGCTAGAAATGGCTTTCTGGTGTGGATTCAGCGTCTCAAGAATAGGTTTCAGTTCCATTTTTGTCCCTTTGCTAAAACTGAAATATCTACCAATTCCGGTATCAGTATTGATGTACAATTCTACACAGAAAAAAAACTGCTAAGAGATAGCTAGAAATGGCTTTCTGGTGTGGATTCAGCGTCCCAAGAATAGGTTTCAGTTCCATTTTTGTCCCTTTACTAAAACTGAAATATCTACCAATTCCGGTATCAGTATTGATGTACAATTCTACACAGAAAAAAAACTGCTAAGAGATAGCTAGAAATGGCTTTCTGGTGTGGATTCAGCGTCCCAAGAATAGGTTTCAGTTCCATTTTTGTCCCTTTACTAAAACTGAAATATCTACCAATTCCGGTATCAGTATTGATGTACAATTCTACACAGAAAAAAAAAACTGCTAAGAGATAGCTAGAAATGGCTTTCTGGTGTGGATTCAGCGTCCCAAGAATAGGTTTCAGTTCCATTTTTGTACCTTTGCTAAAACTGAAAGTGGAAATATCTACCAATTCCGGTATCAGTATTGATGTACAATTCTACACAGAAAAAAAAAACTGCTAAGAGATAGCTAGAAATGGCTTTCTGGTGTGGATTCAGCGTCCCAAGAATAGGTTTCAGTTCCATTTTTGTCCCTTTGCTAAAACTGAAAGTGGAAATATCTACCAATTCCGGTTTCAGTGTTGATCTACGATTCTACACACACACTGTTAAGAGATAGCTAGAAATGGCTTTCTGGTGTGAATTCAGCGTCGTCCCAGGAATAGGTTTCAGTTCCATTTTTGTTCCTCTACTAAAACTGAAAGTGGATATATCTACCAATTCCGGTTTCAATGTTGAAACCTAAGAGATAGCTAGATATGGCTTTTTGATTGAGCGTCCCACAAATAGGTTTCATGTCTACCCCTATCAATCTATTGAAACGGAAGTGGTAGACCACTTCCGGTTACAATATTGAATGGTCGTAGTTCTTCAGTAGTCTACTGTAGTTTTTACAATCTAAAACACATCTCACTTTTCAGTACACAATAATGAGACAACCCTAAACATTGCTTTTTCTTGTACATCGTCTTGGATTTTCTTTTAGCATTGCGTGTGTATGTGCTTCAGCATCTCTCTTCGTGGGAAATTAGGAGGAGGAGGGGAAAATAGCATACATACACTTGCACATACATAAGATTCATACATCCACATAGTTATAGTAAGAGAGAGCAACATCGTTCATGTTCCACTTCCTGTCTTCTCCTGACTGCTTCCCTGATAGTTATTATTAAGTGCATGCTGGAAAATAAGAAAGAGGAAATAATACTGGAGAAAAGCATTCTAAATTTCATTATTATCATTTTTTCCCTCGTCCTTTTTATAAAAGATTATAATTATGAATGAGAAAAACAAGCTCTTCTTGGTAATTTCTTTGTGCTCTGACGTGGAAACTTACTTCTCTATATACACATACACACACATCCATATATTATTATTGGTTTCTATCTTTCCAAATGAAATGAGATGAAGAAAAGAAAATCCAAGATAATTATTCACATGGTTGTGATTAACTTTCTATATATGTAAGTAGGTGAAGGTACTCATAAAGATGTATTATTATTATTACTATTATTATAATCTTTATCGTGATCCTTAATGATTTCTTCTTCTTTCTTTCTGTAATTGAAAATTGTTTTATTTTTGTTGCTTTATTATTACTATTATTATTGTAGTTGTTATGGTCGAATTATCAGTCTCAAAACCACTACTGATTTTCCGTTGAAACTTGCCATTTTAGCTTCATTAAGCAATAATTGTCCCTACCCATTTTTTACAATTTTTAAAATATCAACCTTGTACAGTTCCTACAGAGAACGATACATTTAATTATGTTTACTACCGAAATAATTCGCTCTTTTGGGCTATGTATACCCATCGGTTAAACACTCAGCTAATAGTCACGACAACTGGCTTACATGAGCATGTATGGATTGAAAGTGTGAAAATATACGAGTTAAGTACACATTTCTCCTTAAATACCTTTATGACTCTATGCATTGTGTGGTTTTAATGATAGGCCCTAAATATTTATGTTTTTCTTATTTGTTTCCAAAGCATTTCAGATATAGACTTCCCTAATTAACGTATTATCATACTTGAGCACCTTAACTGAAAATTTTATCAAGTAAATTTTCCTTTCTATTGGTTTATGTATTATTTATTTTGCTTCTCTAGTTGCTAGGTAAAATCGAGATACTTTTCTATGTCTGTTTCCCTAGTTGGTGTGTAAAGTGTAGATATCTTTATTTCTCATTTCGTTAGGCGCTATGTCAATTCGAGATATTTTAATACGTCTTTTTCTCTAGCTGCAAGGTCAGACGGAGATAATGTCTATTTCTCTAGACGCTAGATCAGTTCGAGATATTTTAATATGTCTGTTTCTCCAGCTGCAAGGTAGGCTGATGTAATGCCTATTTCTCGATTTGCTAGGTGTGTTATTGTTTGACTTTTTGAGAATCTACGTTGCGTGAGAGAAGGTTTTGTTATTGCATACTGAACGGCGAAATTAAATTATTATGGAAGGAAAATCGAATAATCATCCCGTTCTACATTATTTATTTATTTATTTATTTATTTGTCATCAACACAACGGGCATAAGCCTAATTATAGTGTTGGTGTATTACATAATAAATTTACAATACTTTCCTTAAACGTAGAGTTCATATTACATATGTCAATTTCTTTGTGTTCGATACATGTTTTGTTATAAGAAGAGCGTATTCTTCAGATTGGTGATTTCAATAATACGTTGGTCATTGCCTTTGTGCAATAGAACAGGCCAGAGTTATCAGCACAAATTTTAAGTGTCGGGACATGAAAAATTTAGTGTTGATATGAGATTCAAGAGAAGATCTGAATAGAGGACAATACAAATTAAAGAAATTTGGTAGTTAAATGCCGCATCTACACACACATTCTAAGTAACTGAATCTGAATCGCTTTACTTTTTCCTTGCTATAACGTGGCAATAACATGCTACTTTAGGTAGTGAAGCAACATAACGCTAGCAAGTAAACATTTCAGAAGTAATCTTACCCAGTACTGTTCATAATATAGGGGTATTTATCTCGGTAGGTGTTAGGTTGGATTATCTCGAAAATCGTGGTAAGGTTCTTAAGTAAATATGTATGACCATTTTTTTTTCTTCTAAGTTTTAGATTACAAAAGGGTTTAAGAAATTGCTGGCTACAGTACGTTGTGGAAGCGTAATGCAAATTACGATGATTTGAAATAACCGTCTTTATAGTTTCTAGCTAGACTGTCTGTCTGTGCTGTGAGAAAGAAATCAAGTTATAAAGAGTTGCAGCTTTGTTTTTACTGAAAATTATTTTAACATATGTGCTTAGACGTGCTTATGGACAGCGTCACTTTCAATACCTTCAAAGAAAGAACATTAAAAGCGTTTTGTGTTTCTTTGCAAATGAAGTTGATTTTTTTCTCTCTCTCCCTCTTCCTAAGAATAGAATTAGCAAGTGAATAAATAACTAAAAAAGAAAAGAAAAACTGGCCAGAGTGAGGTACTACAAAGCGGTCAGCATTGCTGGATGACTGGTTTGGTTGGAAAGTGCCCATACCGTGAGATTCATACGTACTTACTTGGGCTGGCAATATTATCATGTATCTCAGATGAAATTTACACATAAGAGAAAGGTTTTAAGATAGAACTGGGAAGGGCAAGGAGTTAAAAAAGGACAAGTTCTGTGCTAGTGTTTAAACACAACTGTTGCAGATATTAGTATATGTCTGGTTCCGGTAATGGCAGTTGTGTTTCATTGCGCACTGTGGAAAAAGAATACACACACCACTCCAATAACTGAATTGCGTAGGCTTTTGTTTCGTTTTGACGTCATGGATTTTTCACCCCGCAGCCATTGAGGCACGGTAATTTTCCGGTTATGCAAATAGCTAGTCGCTTTGTTTTGGTAATCCAGCCTCTCTCGCCATTAGCACGTAAGGACACACACACACTTGTAGACACATATGTATGTATGAATTCTGACTGTGGCTTACTCCGAGGGACAAGGAAGGGGTGGCAAAGTTGCTTGTCCAAGTTGAAAAGAAATGCTTCCGAGCATGTTTGAATGTCCAGAAGACTGAAAAGAAAAGGGGTTGCTATTCGGATGGACTTAAGACAAACGGGTATGGCCTGCTTCTGTGAAGAGATGGGGGTTTCAAAATTAATTATGCTTCTTTGCAGGACAGAATGGCCCAAGGACAAGGTAATGACCATCAGTATGTATGGAACAAAAGCAAAGATTGAATTTTTTACATGAAAAACGGCTCCATGAGAGAGTGATGTGGGAACTAGAACGTACTGACCAGAGCTAGTAATGTTAGGTCATCGGAGGAAGGAAAAGGGGGTGTATATATGTTACATATGTGTGTGTGTGTGTGATGAAAAGCTTGAGAAAAAGAAGCTTCTCACGGTACGCATGTGTATCTACTTCTTTTGTCACAGTTTCATTTCAAGCTATAGTCTTTTATTCATGTCCAGCCGTTCTTTAGATAGAGTTTCATTATAACTGCCTTTCTTTCAGTTCATGTCTTGTCCGTGTGTATCGTTTTGAGAAAATGTTTTCGTAAATAAAAAAGAAATCATCACCTAGAAAGACCTATAAAAACTGGGTCATATTTGTTTCGTATACTTTTCGTTTGTTTCGTGTGACTTGCCCATTCGTTTTAAGCCGAAATCATTTAAAAATTGTGTGTGTTAACGCATGGTTCTTTAGCAAGAAAAATGTATATTAAAACATATGTACTTCACAAATTATCCCTGGGAAAGCTACCTACATTTTTTAAATATACTTTTCTGTTGTTATGGATGTTGCAATTTAATTTTTTCAATTTGCATGTCAGTCCACGCTGAGAAAAAATAACAATTTAGTTTCCTATATATTTAAATAACTTTTGCCCAGTGTTGTTCACGAGTTGGACGAGAAATTTGTCGTCTCGTCTCGGAAACGAGACGAGAAATATATTTTTACTCCGAAAATCCTATCCTATCCTAACTATATATAAAACTACATGAGCTGACATAAATTATTCAGCACTTCCTGTAGGGCTACAATGATTAAATTTGGCATGATTGTAGCTTTTCGGGACAAAACCACAGGAAAATTGCCAAAAGTTAGTATTTTTAATTTTTAGGGGGTCTAAAGAGGGGATGAAGAATTTCCCCATGTTATTTAATGCGCTTTTTTTAACCTATAATCTCATGTTTTAGGTACTTAGAATTGGAATAAAAACTTGAAATTCGGTATGCTTGTACTTTTTTGTTAGCAGTGCCTAAGTAAATCAGTAAAAATAAAAAATCCAACTTTAGAGTGGTTTTATGGAGAACCGAAAAATCTTTCCCATGTTTTTTTTTTTTTTTTTTTTTTTTTATGGGACACTTTTTACACCCCCAAATTATTCAGCACTTCCTGTAGGGCTACAATGATTAAATTTGGCATGATTGTAGCTTTTCGGGACAAACCCACAGGAAAATGGCCAAAAGTGAATATTTTTAATTTTTAGGGGGTCTAAAGAGGGGATTAAGAATTTTCCCATGTTGTTTAAATGAGCCTTTTTTTGGACCTGTAATCTCACGTTTTAGGTATTTAGAATTGGAATAAAAACTTGAAATTCGGTATGCTTGTACGTTTTCGTTAGTGTTACCTAAGTGGATCATCAGAATTAAAAATTTCCAAACGTAGAGTGGTTTTATGGGGAACCGAAAAATCTTTCCCATGTTATTTGTATGGGACGTCTTCTACACTCCAAAATGTTTAGGCGCTTCCGGCAGGATTAGAATGATTAAATTTGGCATGATTGTAACCTTCCAGGATTAACTGACAGAAAAAACTGCCAAAAGTGAATATTTTTAATTTTTTAGGGGTCTAAGGGAGGAGGAAGAAATTCCCAAGCTTCTTAAATGGGCGTTTTCTTGGGATACAAAATCTTATTTTTTAGATAGTTGACATAGGAAAAGAAACGATAGAATTGTAGGTTCAAGAGGTGCGATGCCGTAGGCCGAGCAAAGACAGTGTGTAGGGGCAAAGCCCTCGGAGGGGCAGTTTCAGGAAATATGAAGAGCAAGTTCACGAAATTCACTGTTGATGCAAAGGCCAACAGATAAGAAATGCGAGGCCATAGGCCGAGCAGATCGAGGGGTCTGGGGGCGGAGCCCCCAGCTAGCCAAAGGCTAGTTAGCCTTTCTAAAATCAATTGGTAGCTCTTATGTGCTGTGGCAACTTTTATGTAGGGATGCGTTCGAGTCGAGTCGAGACAGAATTTTCCTGACAAAATTCGAGTCGAGACACAGCTCTTCCAATAGAAAAATATATATTTTTCGAGTCGAGGCATCACTTTTACAGCACATTTTCGAGTCGAGACAGTCTCAAATCTTGTCTCGTGCGCATCCCTACTTTTATGTTCGTCTGTGTATAGACTTTGATTAAGAGTCTTCATCCCGGCGAAATTAAAATACCGCTAATTTTACAGTAATTATGTGATATCTTCAAATAGATAAAATGTAATTAAAATATGGAACAAGAGCTCCCTAGACAGTATTATTTTGCGTGAAGTACCGTTATCACATGTCACCTAGTGGCTTTCCGTTTTCAGCTGTTTAGAAACTCGAAAATAAATGCCGATTTTCAAAATGGCTCGAAATCGAAAGCAGATAAGTGAGTCGTGATAACGGTTTCTCATGTAGAATAATATTGTCTAGGGCGCTCTTGTTCCACATTTCGATTATCTTTTATCTATTTGAAGATATCACATAATTACTGTAAAATTAGCGGTATTTTAATTTCGCCGGGATAAAGACTCTTAAGGAACCTGGTGGGATGTGAGGAGAGTGCTAAATAGCCAGAGCCCTGATTCTTTTGCAAAGGGTTTGAACAAATTTGTGTAACGGTGAGACAAATGTCTGAATCTCAATGGGGTGTATATGGAGAGGTGAGGAAGAACTCACCTATACATGTGTGTATAGTTTACAAATGTATCTCAAAAATAAATATTCTACAGCTTAGGGAAACTTATATATTACACGGCCCACGAAATTATTCAGCAGCTCTCTCTCTCTCTCGCACACACACATATATATATATCATTTAAATTTCTATTACTTAAAGCAGAATTCTGTCAAGATTACTTCCAAAAGTCAGTCACGTTAAGTATACAAAACGAGACGAGTTAATAAAAAGCTTTTCTAGAATCGAGACAAGACGAGAAATACCTAATCCTTCGAGAATCTCACGAGACGAGGCGAAACGAAACGAGAAAACCTTACTCCTGGTCTCGTGGGCAACATTACATCTGTCTGTAGTATCTGGCGTTTTGGTACTGTAGAAAATTAGTGCTTTTTATCGGAAAACGATTACTTGACATATGCAATTGAATCTCAATAACTGTAACGTTTCATCTTATCTTTACCGAAAGTGATAATTTTCAGTGAACACATAATTTTTTTTCTGTACTTTTATCGCATATTTGGTTTTTAGTCGTGGACAGAGTTGCTTTCGAGACAAAGGTTGATTCTGTCTCGTCTCAGAAAGGTGTCGCGAAAGTCATGTCTCCTCTCGGAAATTGAATCGATTTTTCAGTGGCGGCTCTTTAGGGAAGTCATGTCTGTAAAAATGTAAATGTTATCACTACAAGGTAAGAGAAGAAAGATTCATATTACTTTAGAAACGTGTATACAAGAATCAGGTTATTAGGTTAGTTTTATTCCGTAGTTTTTACCGTATATAAAAATTAGCACGTTAGGTAGATTTTCTTCCCTGAACGTCTACACAAGAATTAGGAATTTGGGTAAATTTTAAATTTTCTTCCCTTCTGTAGAAAAATTGGGACATTAGATAAGTTTTCTTCTCTTAACTTCTATACAAGAATTAGATCATTGGGTATGTTTTCTTTCCTTAACTTCTGTACAAGAATTAGTACATTAGGTAATAGCTTCTATACAAGAATTATGACATAAGGTAAGTTTTCTTCCCTTAGCTTCTATATAAGAATTAGGTAATTAGGTAAATGTTCCTCCCTTAGCTTCTATATAAGAATTAAGACATTAGGTAAGTTTTCTTACCGTAGCTTCTATATAAGAATTAGGTCAGTAGGTAAATTTTTCTCCCTTAGCTTCTATATAAGAATTAAGACATTAGGTAAGTTTTCTTACCGTAGCTTCTATATAAGAATTAGGTAATTAGGTAAATTTTCCTCCCTTAGCTTCTATATAAGAATTAAGACATTAGGTAAGTTTTCTTCCCTTAGCTCCTATATAAGAATTAAGACATTAGGTAAGTTTTCTTCCCTTAGCTTCTATATAAGAATTAGGTAATTAGGTAAATTTTCCTCCCTTAGCTTCTATATAAGAATTAAGACTTAGGTAAGTTTTCTTACCGTAGCTTCTATATAAGAATTAGGTCATTAGGTAAATTTTCCTCCCTTAGCTTCTATATAAGAATTAAGACATTAGGTAAGTTTTCTTCCCTTAGCTTCTATATAAGAATTAAGACATTAGGTAAGTTTTCTTACCGTAGCTTGTATTTAACACATTAGGTAAACTCTTCCCTTAGCGTATAACAATAAAATTTAAATTACTATACTTGTATTGCCGATGTGATTGCTCAAGAACCACCACTGCTGTTTCAATCGGAGGAGCTGTCTCGTATTGTATCGTAACTGTAATGATCTAGTTGTGATTTTTAAGTAACACGCGAAAAATTGGTATTAAGCATAACTTAATTATTTTATTAGAGTAATAAATTGTTTATATTGCTGTCAAACAAGTTATTTATATGCAATCTTTATCTTTGTTTTTTTTCTAGGTACGTTTGCTTATTTCCTAACCCATCATCTTCGAAGAGCTCATCAACTCCTTTTGGTAAGAGATCTACTGATGATATTTTAAGTATATAGATTAGTAGATATAAGTCTCATAAAGACAGATTGTAGGCCTCTATATACAGAGTGGACTTTATCTTAAAACGCCCTTGTAAAGTTTAATCTAATTGAGAAAAATCTATGAAATTTTGTCATGCTAACATCGACGGGGAACATTGTTTTGCATACTCTGCAACACCACTCAATTAAAATGTTGCCAAACCAACGTAAATGTGTACTTTTACTAATACCAATACGCCAGGTTATTACATGTTTCAAATCTACGTGTTAAACGCAAACGTAAATATTATCTTTGGTATTCAGTGTTACAAAGCTACATACAGTATCACAAACATCCGTAAACATCTGAAGTTGGGAAGCCTCTACAGCTGTAATGATGCAAGTGAAACGGGCGTGTGAACGTACATCGGAAGTAGCTTCTTACAAGGAGAAGGCAGACTTTGGTAAGTGAACTTCGGGTCCATTTTTTGCGAGGTGGTAGTGCACATTTAAAGAGTTAATATTACAAACAGGGAGAGCGCAATGGCCAAAAATAACCGAGAAAAAACGTCTTAAAGTTTTCTACTCGCCGCATATACCGTAAGACGGGCAAAAGTTATCAAGTGACGGCGTGGCGGAGTGAAAAGAACCTGAGACTTAAGTGCAAAGGATCCCGGGTTTGATTCCCATTCGAGTCAAACTTTTATTTTCGTTTTGTGCTTCAAGCAATAAAGTAGCCATTTGTAACTATAAGTAAAATATTAATTCACCATATGTTTATAATGTATTAAAAATCTTTCAATGTTCCGTGTTAA
This sequence comes from Thermobia domestica, assembly GCF_964235325.1. Classification (NCBI taxonomy): domain Eukaryota; kingdom Metazoa; phylum Arthropoda; class Insecta; order Zygentoma; family Lepismatidae; genus Thermobia; species Thermobia domestica. Next base: position 66,663,140 of record NC_137471.1, on the reverse strand, counting down.
CTAGCAATCAAATTTAATATATTCCGTAAATATACTGATATCACGAGTTATATTGTGGTTACGACAATCGTTGTGTAATAAATGTTCTTGACGCTTCGTGTCTACATCTGTCGACAGTGTTCGAATTACAAAGGAGTTGAGGGAGAAATCCCCTTTGCTAATACTGGATGTTCCTATAACCAAAGGAGATTTCCTCCTCATTCCCCTTGTAATTCGCACACTGCCAACCGATGTAGACGAAAAGCTTCAGGAATATTTTTACACAGCGACTGCGGTAACAATAATATTTACGGAAGAGATTAAATTTTGTTCCTAGTTATGGAACATGGAACATACATGGAACATTGGAAGATTGTACAAGTGATTGAAAATTTCTATTGTTTTAATACATTATAAACATATGGCGAATTAACATTTTACTACTATGGCGAGTTAAAAATGGCTACTTTATTGGTTGAAGAAAAAAACGAAAATAAAAGTTTGACTCGAACGGGAATCGAACTCGGGACCCTTTGCACTTTAGTCTCAAGTTCTTCTCACTTTGTCACGCCGTCACTTGATAAGTTTGTGCGTCTTCGATATATGCGGCGAGCAGAAAACTTTAAGACGGTTTTTCTCAGTTATTTTTGGCCATTACGCCCTCCCAGTTTGTAATATTAACTCTTTAAATTTGCATTACCACCTCGCAAAAAATGGCCCCGAAGTTCACTCACCAAGTCTGCCTTCTCCTTGTTAGTGTCGAATACTATGACCATGATATATTACGTATATCTATTAAGTAGGAACAGATCCAAGAGATTGAAAATTTGACTTTTTTTCAAAAGGTTTTATCTCGGAAAAGAAATGCTTAGATAAGTACAGCTATTATACCCAATCACATAAATATCATACACGCTCCAGTACATGTGTTGTCTACATTTTGCTAGCCAATGACGCTTTCTCATTCCTTGTCATTCTATCCTGAGGTTGCAATTTTTGTATGCTACTGATATTCTCCGTACATACCTCCTGTTAGTGCGTTTACCGTCGTTACCAACCACATACTGGTAACAGCTCGTATATACTGCCGCGCCATGATGTGAGGTCTACCCCCAAATTAATGTTGGATATGAAGAATGAATAAATGATGTAAGCAGAAATCATACGATGTCCGTGTAGACCTGTTCTATCCAGCCAGTTAGAACTTAGATTTTCTTTCACTATAAGATGAGATGGAATAAAACGTTATATATATATAATATACACCTTTGTTCGTAGCACATATTGTAATCTCTTAAGCTCACTTATCATAGTACATTTATATATATTCAGTAATATATACGTATATTATGACCTTTGAGATAATATGCATGTTACTTTTCCTTTTGTTTAGATATTTTGCATTCTTGATACATGCATCATATTCAAGTTATGTGCTATAATTGCTTGTTTGCATGACCAGTATGTGGCATAAACACAGTAATTAGTTCATGTCATGTTATTTTTTTTAAATTTTTTTGTTACAATGCATGCATATATGTTTAGATATTTTATACATGTGTCATAGATTTTTTGGTTCAGTGCTAAGTACTGTGTACCTTAAACTAATTAATTATCATATCATTATATAACAGGTGTATTCAAGTTGAAACAGGGGGTAGGCCAATCAGAGAAAACTTAACTGGCGTCAAGGGACGTACAAGACAATGTTTAACATTTTCACAAGAATTGAATTGCCTTATTCAATAAAGAAACTCGTTCTTCGTACACCATCATCACAGAAACACAAAAACTGTTATAGTGTTAATCAAAATCTAGATATTTAGTAAAGAAAAGTAGAAAAAGTATGTGAGTGGGAAGCTTGATCTTTCATGTTCTGATTTGGCGCGGGAGACCTGGGTTCGATTCCCGACGGGAGCTCATGTGGTTCGGATTCCACGTTAATCAGTAGGTCCACATCTCATATAGCCTCGCTGCTGAACGGGACGTTAAACTCAAAATCAACTCAACTCAACTCATGTTCTGAGCCAGTCTTAATAAGTTTCACGCTATCGAGGACTGGAAAAATTTTCCATTCATTTCAATTCAAGAGATTACAAAAGAAATACTTAACAGTAACGAGTCCGACGGGCCGGATGAAAGGATCCAGTGGGCCGGAGTTGGCCCGGGGACTGGCTGTTGCACATGGCTGTTTTGCGAATAAAATATTTTTTATTGTTATTATTACTTATCAATACTTTTGCTAAATAAAAGCTATAACGGAAAAATACTTCCTAAAATCCAAAGTAAGTAATGGTATTATAGTGAAGCTGCTTTGTACTCACCACCTAATCTTATTATGCAGTAAGAAATAAATATATTGCATTCTTATTAGTACAAAGCTTTGAAAAACAAGGATGAAGCAGCGGTCTTATATATTCAAGAACAGAAACCTATATTTCAAAGTACAGACGCTTCATATCTCCACAGCTCCCTTCCTTGATCCACCTAGGTTTAAACAGAGTCAGTAACACAAATTTAAGTATGCTCGAAACTGGTGATTATGAAAACTGTTCTGCTCGCGAGAAATATGGTCACATTGTCTATACTCAATTAGTAGTCACATGAAAATATTAAGTTAATTTTTGGTTCGCATATATGGATGTAGTAACTTAGAAGTAAATTTTAATCTATTTGAAATTATATCTGATTTATGAGAAAAGAAACAAACTTATTTTTCGAAGTGGTTTAATTATTTATTCTTGTTTCAAAGTTTAGTTTAGATAAGATTTTACTTTGTAAAAGTGAGTATTAATGATTCTGATCTTTTGGCTTTTTTAATATCTGAGAATCTTTTGTTTAAAAAGGAGGGCTATTTAATACATAAATAACTAAAAGCACCAATTCCAGCGTTGTGTGTATTTACAATTAAAGTGTATAATGCTAATTATACACTGTATCCAATAGTATGTAAATGTTACTTTTCAAACTTTTAAAAAGATTTTTTATAACTAATCTTTTAATTTTTTGTGTGATAATGTTTAGAAGTTAGAAGATAAACGGATATTTGATAAAGCGTATAAACAATGTCAAATACATTTTTAATTTACTAATACAATGGGTCCTGATTTTACTTCAACAAGATGAGCTCTATGGTTGCCAGTCCATTCATGAATACCAGTAAGTTTCCTATTGTGGAAAAAATTCGTCCTTCATTCATTGTTTCAAGTAAACATTTATTATGAGTAAAGTATATATAAAGGCTACATTTACATTTTTGTACTATATTTACAACCTATCTAATGAACCATCTTGTTATTTGTTTCCTTATCCCTCAATTAATAGGTTTAATTATTTTTAAAAAATATTTTTATTTATTTAATTAATTAATTATTTTTATTTAAAATTAGCAATCAGAAATTATTTTTACTTTCCAATGACGAAACGAGAGAAAAAAAAGTATGGTAATCATGAAAAAAAATTGAATTTGAGATTTCAATGGATTTACTAGTTTCATGACCTATAGATACCGAAAAAATTATTTTACGACATCTGTCCGTCTTTTCGTCCTGATGTACATTCACGTAGAAGCAAGACCGTTCAATGTATCGAGAGTAAGTTTTAAACTTACAGTTTTTATATGATTATCCACTTTTTTTTCGAATTTTCTTCCTACCCCAAAAATTAAGGGTAGTTCACTAAGGGATGAAAGTCAAAATTTGCGATTTTCTCAAAAACTGCTCTAACGATTTTGTTTAATTTCATAAATCATGTTTTCAGTAACAACCCTATGCTATGGTGCAAGCCATATCTGTGGGGAAAATGGAGAACGAGTGATTTATTCTTCGTGGTGACTTTCTTTTTGAACGATTTTCTTAAAAACGGCTAACGCGATTTTGTTCATAAGTAAATATTTGTTGAATAACCTGACGACATAACTCATTTCTCCAGAAAAAATCTACGATGGTTACTTTATTTTGGAGAGTAAGTTTTTTCAATGATTTAGTTCATAAGGAAATGTTTCAGTAATAACTATAATGTTAGGTAAATTACTCCTTACGAATAAATTTACATGGGGCATGAGTATACGACGGCGCCCCCGTACATATGAGTGAGGTCGACAGACCAGCGGCGAAGGGCCATCATAGTTGGCGCGAAGCGTAAGAAAATTTTCAAAAATAAACCCTGCTTTCCTATTATTTTGAGCACTTTTTATTACTTTTTCCTTCCATTTTATATAAATGTGCACATGCATTTTCCTAACATGAGTAATAATAAATATTATATTGAAAAATACTACTGCTGATCTAAAATATTCCAAGTAATTTTTCCTCTCTCTCTCTCTCTTTTCTTTTTCCTCCCGAATTTTGCGCCCCCGTACTTCGGCGCTCAGGGCCATCGCCTCGCTTCCGCCCCCCTTCCCCACGGGCACGACACTGAGTACAGTTCTACACTGCAGGGATTAAGAAGTTACTAAAATTGGTTCAAACTATATTTTAGCACGTTGTCATCACTTAATGAAAGAAGTGATCTTTACAGTTTCGATGCCATCTTTGGAAGAGAGAATCCACATTATAAAACCAATAAGAGAATTGACGATATAAGAACATAGAAGAAAATTCGTTGTGTAGAAGAGTAGCAGAATGTCTTGCATCAGCTATATAATGAATATGAGTTCGTTTACTATACAACCAAATCTCTATCAATATAGCTTGGCAACTTTAGTAGCATGCTGAGAAAGGTTAGAAAATGCGTTCTTATAAGCTAAGTTAAAATATATTCCTATTGTTTCAAGTTTTTTCTTCTTTCTTCCATTTCTTAAAGTTTTTTTTTTTTTCATTTTTACCAGTACCATGCATTTATTTTCCGTATAAACATTTTGAACACGTTAACCACATAAAAAACAAAATACTTAATTTTCTTTGATGTAAGAAATTTTTATCATGCAGTGAATGTACATTTTGTATCTTGTTAATGCTTGTGTTCTTTATATTACGGAGTCTCCCTCCTTCATCTTCGTCATGGTTTGTGCGTATGAAGGCAGGGACCGTGACTCGCAAGGTCTTGCCCTCTGTCGTGCAACGTGAAACCGCAATTAGCAACCTGTGTTTTATTTCTTTCAGTACTTGTTTTACCTGACAAGATGACGAAACACGTCATTTTGCCAAGATAGGGTAACGTTTTCGACTGCACTATTAAACCTTCTTCTTAAAGGATGCAACAAACGGAAACGCATTGGGGATCAGAGTGCACGGTCGGCGTACGATTCTGCTACTTTGTTGTTTAGTTAACAGAGCTGAAGTTCTATACAGTGAAAACTTACTTAAGAGTCGTCATTCCGGTGAAATTAAAATACCGCTAATTTTACAGTAATTATGTGATATCTTCAAATAGATAAAAGATAATTGAAATATGGAACAAGAGCGCCCTAGACAATATTATTTTGCGTGAGGTACCGTTATCACAAGTCACCTAGTGGATTTCCGTTTTCAGCTGTTTAGAAACGCGAAAATAAATGCCGATTTTCAAAATGGCTCGAAATCGAAAACAGAGTCGTGAGTCGTGATAACGGTTTCTTATGTAAAATAATATTGTCTAGGGTGCTCTTGTTCCACATTTTGATTAACTTTTATCTATTTGAAGATATCACATAATTACTGTAAAATTAGCGGTATTTTAATTTCGCCGGGAAGTAACGGACACCTCCGTAATAAGTGTTCTTTGGACGTAGTTTTGGATGTGAATTTACGAATTTTAATATAATGTATCCTCATATTGAATTTGTCCCATCGCCCGAAATAAATTCTTGTTTACATGCCTGCTTGTATGTATTCAGAATCCCTCCTTACGTAATTTCTAAAATCAAAACGTTCAATCAATGAAGGGACAATCATAACGATAAAGTGGAACTCCTGAACTTCTAGACGAATCTAAGTATAGTCAAATATCAATCGCTTGCCGATGAAACAACATGTCTTGTCGATCATCGAGAATGTCTCATTTGAGTTTGAGTCCCAATGAGTTCAGTGAGGCTGAACACAAACGAGTATGTCTCAATGAAGATAATGAGCCTGAGTTCGAATTCGTGCAAATGTGAATCTGATATACAGTAGCTTGAGATTCGTTGAAATTGGTGAGAGCAAGCTTTCCCAAGTTTAGCGAGTCCAAATTCGAACAAAATTTAGTCTGATATATAGCGCGAGCTTCATTGAGATTAGTGAGCGCAATACCTTATCGAGGAAAGCAAGCCCAAATTCGAACAAGTGTGAGTCTGATATAGCGTGAACTTCGTTGAGCTTAGTGAGCCTCATCGAGAAAATCAAGCCCGAATTCGAGCAAGTGTGAATCTGGTATAGCGTGAGCTTTATTGAAATTAGTGAGCTTCATCGAGGAAAGCAAGCCCAAATTCGAACAAATGTGAGTCTGATATAGCGTGAGCTTCATTGAGCTTAGTGAGCCTCATCGAGAAAAGCAAGCCCGAATTCGAGCAAATGTGAATCTGGTATAGCGTGAGCTTTATTGAAATTAGTGAGCTTCATCGAGGAAAGCAAGCCCAAATTTGAGCAAGTATGAATCTGATATAGCGTGAGCTTCATTGAGATAAGTGAACGCAAATCTCGTTGAGGATAGTGAGTCTGAGTCCGCGCGAGCTCAAGTGAGCCCCAGTCGTCCGACTCTCGGTTGAGCGCGAGCTAGAGAGCGAGTCCGAGCGAGCTCAAGCTCCAATATGATCATTGAATGACACCACGAGCGAGCACCATTGAGGATAACGAGCTGATTGAGATAAGTGAGCGGGCGCGAGCCTGGGTGACCCCAATTGCAAAGTGACCAACCCTGGATTGTTCCGTAGACTTGGTTTTTGCAAGCCGATTTGGACTTTTCTCGTTTGCTTATTGTTATTCATGGGATCACTTTAAAGATATTGTGAAAGGAATTTTTAAATACCTAGTATAGTGTTGTTTGGAAATAATTTCTGTAAACTTAGTTCATTTTCATTGTAATCACACTTGTGTATAGAGACAAAGGAAGAGTTAATTCAGAACAGAAGGTAAAAAAGACAAGAGTTGAGCAAACGATCGAGAAAGAGAAGATTGTCATCTGTTCAGTGGCGCAGTAGACATGTTGGAAACTCCTCCTTCGCCGTAATTAGCCATTCCTCAAGGTTGCTTCCGCTGGGAGGAAGACGCTAAAGAGAGGTGGCAACAATAGATGATTTGAAGGAGTCTTCCGCCAACCCTTTCTTGACTGCGCATCTCTTCTCCCTCTCCCCCCTCCCCAAATTGTTAATGATTTATTTATGACATCATAACGTCTTGGGCAAATTAAGCCTTTCCCTCTTGTGAGGAACTACCCTCTCTCTGTCTCCCTTCCTCCGTTGCGTATGAATGACAAAGACGAATGATACTTTAATGAAAACGTAACCGAAGATGAAGTTTTCGTTCTCTTCTTGACGTTACACTCTGCCGATCTCCTCGACGATCACTGGCTGTTGAGGATGGGGGCCATATTGTCACTCGACTTCTCGGGATTATCCTTGGGCTTTTTATTTCTTGTTTCTCCTTTTTTTTTTTTTTTTTTTTACTAGCGACCGTTAATGGACGAGCTTTTGATTTAGTCTGCTTCTAACAAAGATTTCTTCTTATTCTTTTGATGCTCCCTCCCTTCCTTTCTTTAGTTTATTTCTTGTTTTCGTTTCTTTTCTTCGTCTTCCAGATTCTTCTCTCTTTGGAAGATTGTTCATTCTGTCTGTTTTCCTCAGCGTTTGTTTCTTTTATTGAAGTGTGTATATATATAAGTTGTAGTCATCTTAAGGTAAGAAGTTTCATGAAGAAAAGGCCAATATAATGTTATTGGATAAGGAAAGGGCAAACTTTATCCATTTCTTTTGTACTTTTATTATTTTCCAATTTTCTGATTCATATAGGTTGAAAAAACCCCTCAAGGTGCCTTAAAGCCTTAGCATTTGGATAGTTAATAAAGGGAATATGTTTAAATATGAATAGTTTGGCAACTTCAGATGGAAGAAGCGAAAAAGACATTGAAATAAGGTAACATAGACAGACATTCTACCGAAAGCACTACCAACATTGATTGAAGTAAGGGAAGTATTCATTAGGAGCTTCGTATAGAGTACAGGCGCGTAGGAGTAAAAAATTTTTTTTCATGTGATGGCAGAATCTCTAGGACCGTCTTGATAAAATTCTAGTCTTGAGTTTTTCATAGTGGTGAATCTTGCGTGCGACCTTGGGAACACGTGCAGATATTTCCAGATGGGCTGGCCGCCAGTGTTGCGCGTGACGCGGCTAAGTATACACTGGTTGTGTCATACCTCGTCACTGTTTCAAGTCAACCTTTGATTGGTGATACAAAGAATGAATATCAAGTTCAGTGCACGCTTTAGGAAATCTTCAACAAAAGCACTTGAGATGTTGAAAAAGATTTATGGGGGCAATTTCCTTTTTCATCGCCGTGTTTTTTGAATAGCCTAAAAGGTTCAGTGCTGCCAGATAATTTGTGAAAGATGACGAGTGTCTATATGCTAGCAGGTCTGTCAGAAGAACTGAAATGATTGATAAAAAATTAGGATATCATTTTGAATGATCGACATGCAAGTTTCACGGTAATACCAGACCTCGTAAGAATGAACAGAAAGACTACGTATATGCAAACAATAACGGATATGCAAGCAGGTCTGTCAGAAGAACTGAAATGATTGATAAAAAATTAGGATATCATTTTGAATGATCGAAATGCAAGTTTCACGGTAATACCAGACCTCGTAAGAATGAACAGAAAGACTACGTATATGCAAACAATAACGGATATGCAAGCAGGTCTGTCAGAAGAACTGAAATGATTGATAAAAAATTAGGATATCATTTTGAATGATCGAAATGCAAGTTTCACGGTAATACCAGACCTCATAAGAATGAACAGAAAGACTACATATATGCAAACAATAACGAATGATGTAGGAAAACGCAATCTGTGTGCGTTTTGTTTGCACCATTCCTTAACGGAAGAGCAAAAGCTGGAAGGAATGTACCAAGAACTGATGGCCGGTGCTGAAAGGGAGACATATTTCCTCCAGAACGTAACTGTGGAGGACGAAACATAGGATTTTCAGTACGATCCGGAAACAAGGGCAAACTGCTGGGGAGAAGGGTCCTGATTCACCTTAGCTCAAAAAATTTGGTAACCAAAATCAAAAATCAAGACACTCCTGAATGGTTTTATGACAGGAAAGGAACTGGTCACTGGAAATTTGTACTCAGCGGTCAAACTGACACTGGGGCCGCCTTGTTGAAGTTCTGAAGCGTCTGCTGCGAAGAACCACATGTATGAGATCGGAATATCTTAGTAGCCTCCGCTGTAAATCGTTGCATGGAAACCCAATGCTTCAGCACATAATGCAGGTTTTGGTCTTTAAAAAAAGTATGTATGTTATCAGCCCGCATATTCTCCATACCTCTTCACCTTGTGATTACTGTCTTCTCCACAAATTAAAACTACCACTAAAGAGTTTCTTTTTTGACGATGTTTCCACCATCCACAGAGCAGGAACTAGGAACTTTGAATGCTATTATAGTGCATCACTATCAGAAGTTATTCCATGCCTAACTGGATTGTGCAGAACTGTGTGTGGACAAAGAAAGTTTCTGCTTTGAATGAACCGTTCAACGTGTTATTTATTAATTTTTTGTAGACCATATCTTGTTTCGTAATTGCTGCACTGTGTCTCTTGCCAATTAACCTTTGATTCATGAGGAAAGAATAGGATATAGCAACTGTAATAGTGAAGATAATAGTCTTCTTGCGAAGCGTAATTTTAATTACAACGATATACATACAAAGTCCAAAATAATATTAATTGTGTGCATATATATATATGAGCATGTAAAAATCAAACACTAAGGAATAGTTTAATTGAATTAATGATAAATAAAACTAAAAAGTACATTCTATTTATTTATCAGTGACGTATATTGTGGACTAGCGGTCCTACCGGCAGTAGCCCCAGAACATTGAGAGAGGAAATTATTATAATACGTATAAACTAATTTAGATTAATAATTTTACAATTTAGTTTATTCTTTTAATGGTAGAATTCTTGAGAAACATTATGCAAACGTGAATACGTAATAAGATACAGCCGCTAACAGCTTTGTGTATACTCTTATATCGGTTTGGATATAGCTTTCTAGATTGCAAATGTGACAACGCTGTAGAAAACGCTGGTTGCTAGCAACGAAAATATTATAGCTTGTACAATATTCACGTTTGCTCTACCTACCAATATTATAATGGTACCTTGCTGCAGATTTAAGGACTTCGGATTCTCTCCATGCATACTCGAGAAACGTTCATTTAAAATAATGACTTTTCTGGAAAAATGGTGAAAAGTAGAAGTGAGGTCAGTGGTGCGATTCCTGTGGGTCAAAAATACTACACTTGCTGACACTCATAGGCAGATTGTGGAGGTGTATTGGAAGGCCTAATTTCAAGACAACATGTAGCAAAGTGGTGTCCTGCCTTCAAAGAAGGACGGACGAGTATTGTTAATGACAGTCTTGGACACAAAGGTACACCCAGTTCCTCAACCATTGATGTGTACTGTGCTACTGTGAATGAGTGTATTTGTGCGGACAGAACATAACGTTCAATATCAAATGAACTTGGGTTACCGTATAGTGTTGTGAGGAACATTATGGTTAATGTTCTTAAGTATAGGAAAGTGTGCACGAAATAGCTGCCACGAGCACTATCTAAGAATCTTAAGAAATGGCGACGTCGATGTATATATTTTGCAGTGTTACGCAGCGGAGGGGTATGATTTTCTTCACTGGGTTGGTGATGAAATAATATTGTATCTCTTTACTCCATCAAGGGAGCAGGCATATAAAATGGTAGCGTGAATGTTCTCCACGGAAGAAACAGTTCAAGGTTTTGTGCACCGTATTTTGGGATGTAAATGAAATGAAATGAAATCTTTGAGTTTTACGTCCCATGGTTATACCGGCTAGGCTAAAGGAGATAGTGATGATGAGAAAAGAATAAAATGATAGAAGGAAGAAAGTAGGAGGAAACGGGAGAACTCCGAGGAAACTCACGCACATGGTGTTTGTCCACCACAAAGTTTACTTGGCGGAGCAGGGTTTGAACCCGGGACCCCATGCACCAGAGGTGAACGCTCTACCACCGAACCACCGTGGGCCCTGTATTTTGGGACGTATCAGATGTGCTACTTATCGATTATTTGGAATAGGGAGAAACCGTGAAAGGTATTGCAGGGCGCTTCTGAAGTTGGGGGATGCCATCAGACGAAACGTCCTGCTCTCTTCCACCGTGACGTGACCTTTCTGGATGATAATGCGAGACCCCATTCAGCACAGAAAAATGTTGAGTATATTCAACGTTTACTCAGGGAACGACTAGAGTATCCCCTCCCCCTGCAGTCCTGACCTAGCCTCCACTGACCCACCTTTTTCCTGTTCTAAACCAGAACATGGCTGGCCACTATTATCTGACATATGACGTCAAAACCTCACGGTGACTACGAAAACTTATGGATTTCGGAGCAATCGGTATGGAAAATCTCATCTACCGTTGTGACAAGTGCTTGGAAAAAAAAAAAAAGTAATTACATCGAGGACTTATGTTGAGTGTTCACTGTCATCAGATGTGATGATCTTTCCAGCTATGTCCCACACTTAAGCCATAATAGGGTTTGTAACTTTTTTCTTCCATCATTCTTCGTAATATTCTCCCCAATTTGTTTCCAATAAGACTCCTGCGTACCCTTATTCTTCAGCATTATTAGTTACCTTCTTAATGAAACCACGGTTCTTACTCAATAGTTATTTTGTGTTAATTTAAGGACTCCTGACTCGCTCCTGACGCTCCTTCTCCCTCCTTAGGTTAGGAATCGCCACTCCGTGATATTCGGAAGTGATATATCTGCTACTTCCGCTTTTAATTTTGAATCTCAGTAATTGGGAAGTCTACTGTAGCTTTACAGTGTGAAACGAAATTCACTTGTATAAAATCATTTATCGAAATGTTACTAGAGCCTTTCTATTCCAACTGTGCTCCTTCTGGCGCTGCTGTCGATGTGTGTTTTCCCGTTCCTCCCTCAAAAGAGGAGGGACTAGTTACTGCGGCTGAAATTTTCAATTGTTGGATGCGGAAGCGTTGCCACAATGAATTATTTCACGGACTTCCTTGGGCTTTGTCTTGAAGCTATTCTAAGTAGCCTACGATCTTCACTCGTCAAGACCAAACGACTGAATTACAAATCGGCAACCTAGCAGAGATCATTCACTTCTTTTTCTTAAGTAAAGGGAGGGTTTCTTCCATCAGAGGGTGGCAGGAGTGGGGCTGAAATGTGTCTCGCATATTTTCCGAGGACACACCTGAAATACATAGGCTCTAGTATTCACAACGTCGAAATATGTTTCAGTTGAGATTTATTTACATACTTCATCTGGACACATCTGAGTGCGTATTATGACGGTGTTTCGTCACCAAGGAAAACAAGAGTAAACGTATAAACAATGAAAGATATCATAGATAGATCGGTAATAATCAAATATTAATGTATCCTGGATGGAAGATGAAGTTCGCTACGATAATATAGATTAAAAAAAAAAAAAAAAAAAAAAAAGGTAGGGAAACCTAGAGCCAACATGAATAGCGCACCACAGTAATTGATTTGTCCATTCGTGCTCTGAAATATCAATTTTCAATTACTTAATCATAAGCAACATTGAAAAGTAGTAGAACTTGTCACAAATACACATTGATATACATGCATGAGAGGACCGTAAAAAAAAAAAAAAAAAAAAAAAAAGGATTGATATAGAGAGAAGGGTTTGGTTGGAGGTGGGAAGGGGGGAGCAGAGAAGTCTTACCTTGCTTTGGCGACGGCTCTCAGGGGCACAAAGATTTTTGTGGCGCCCTCTTTTGAAACACAAGTTGACTGACGTCGCACGCCATCCTAAATCTCTGTCACACGGATTTTTCCCTCGCTAATCGATTCCACAGGAGATTATCAGTGGAGATTGCAGTAAATTGAGTTGTTTCGCTCTTTTCATTCGGTCTTATTTTTCGGCTCCCAAGTATTTACGTTTTGATGTATGCAGATATCCAATCCCCTTTCTCTCGCCCCCACCAACACACACACACACACACACACGTATACACGAAAAGTGGCAGAAAGAATATAATCCTATATAAGAAATAATAGTAGTAATAGTAATAAAAGGATGGAATTTAAATTTTCGTTTCCCAGCCAGTCAAACGATTAATGGACAGGTATATAACATATGAAGCAAGTTTCCATTTAAATGCTAATCGTTTTGCTCAGTGAAATCAATGTCTTGTGATTTTATATATATAGTAAGGCATAAGATGCTGAAATTATATTGAATGACCCGTCATTTTAAATTATGATCTTTGTTCTACCATTTTGTAATGTAATTTTACTTCCACCTTCAGTCCCACACACGGCTTTACTCTACTAATATATATCATGCGTGCATTGTTAGCAATCAGGTCAAATAGTTTGACACTTGAGTAATATGAACTGTCAACAAACCGACACTGAAATTTTCTTTTCGTGTATCCTTTTCGTCTCTTTGTCGTGATTTTTTATTTTCAATGTGAATTATAAAATGAAAAGTATTAATAAAAGGTTTAACTGAAATTTTGGTCTTTGATTGTCTGTATGCTACTATTTCAAAGTGGTTGAGTATTATCAAAGGGTAAAGTTGAGTCTGTTAAGATACATATATGTATATTATAATGGGATAAAAGAGAGAGAAACTAAATTCCTGTCGCAACAGGCTTTACGGAGCCAGGTCTACTATTCAGCTTGGGGTACTCAGCCTTTTAGGGTGATGTGTGGTAAGCACATTGGCTCCCTTTGTCGTTAGTGTTGGCTTTCTACACCAGAGTTCACTACTTCTTGCATTCAGCTACCTCCCCAATTGTTCTCACGACGGTGGGTAGACGCCGCAGTTTCAGGATCATCTGATGAGTACGGACGCTCATCTGTCTTTCCTTTGACAAGATCTGACACCTTCTATCCACGAAACGAAGTGAGAAAGACTTCGGAACAAGAGACGAGACAAGAAGACCTCTTTTAATAGGAGCCATTTGATTTGTTGAGACGAAACCGTAATTTCACAACAACTTGTCGCGACGAGGCAGTCTTAAATCTCGTCTTGTGGGCAAACATTATTCAGAATATACTTAATTCAGAACATAATTGTAATAAAATCCTCTGAAATATACTTTCATTCTCAGAATTAAGGGACCATCCCCCCTCCACGAGCAATATATCTTCTAGTTACATCAATGGGTACGAGGCGTGTTATCTGCCAACCAGATTACCCAGATTCGATCGTCCATTCGAGTGACATTTATTATGTTATTCTTTCCTCGTCCAAATGTAGCTCAGAGATTCACGCTGCTTCTACCAAGGTGGATACCTAGAGAGTAGAGATGACGGACTATGTTTCTGATCGTATCGCCTCTAAAGTGGTGGCGGTATTGCAATGTAGAGCCTTACGTGTGATTCTGATCATATCGCCTCTAAAGTGGTGACGTCATGGAAATTAGAGCCTTGCCTGTAGTTGTGATCATATCGCCTCTAAAGTGGTGACTTCATGGAAATGTGGAGCCTTACCTGTGGATGTGATCATATCGTTTCTAAAGTGGTGGCTTTATGGAAATGTGAGTCTTACCTGTAATTCTGATTATATCGCCTCTAAAGTGGTGACGTCATGGAAATGTAGAGCCTTGCCTGTAGTTGTGATCATATCGCCTCTAAAGTGATGACTTCATGGAAATGTGGAGCCTTACCTGTGGATGTGATCATATCGTTTCTAAAGTGGTGGCTTTATGGAAATGTGAGTCTTACCTGTAATTCTGATTATATCGCCTCTAAAGTGGTGACGTCATGGAAATGTGGAGCCTTACCTGTGGTTGTGAACATATCGTCTATAAAGTGTTGAGGTCATGGAAATGTGGAGCCTCACCTGTGGATGTGATCATATGGTTTGTAAAATCGTGACTTTATAAAAATGTGAGTCTTATCTGTAATTCTGATTATATCGCCTCTAAAGTGGCGACTTCATGGAAGTGTGGAGCCTTACCTGTCGATGTGAACATATCGTTTCTAAAATGGTGACTTTATAGAAATGTGAGTCTTATCTGTAATTCTGATTATATCGCCTCTAAAGTGGTGACATCATGGAAATGTAGAGCCTTGCCTGTAGTTGTGATCATATCGCCTCTAAAGTGATGACTTCATGGAAATTTGGAGCCTTACCTGTGGATGTGATCATATCGTTTCTAAAGTGGTGGCTTTATGGAAATGTGAGTCTTACCTGTAATTCTGATTATATCGCCTCTAAAGTGGTGACGTCATGGAAATGTACAGCCTTACCTGTAGTTGTGATCATATCGCCTCTAAAGTGATGACTTCATGGAAATGTGGAACCTCACCTGTGGATGTGATCATATGGTTTCTAAAATGGTGACTTTATAGAAATGTGAGTCTTATCTGTTATTCTGATTATATCGCCTCTAAAATGGTGACTTCATGGAAGTGTGGAGCCTTACCTGTGGATGTGAACATATCGTTTCTAAAATGGTGACTTTATGGAAATGTGAGCCTTATCTTTGATTCTGATTATATCGCCTTTAAAGTGGTGACGTCATGGAAATGTGAAGCCTTACCTGTGGTTGTGAACATATCGTCTATAAAGTGTTGAGGTCATGGAAATGTGGAGCCTTACCTGTGGATGTGATCATATCGCCTCTAAAATGGTGACTTCATGGAAATGTGAGCCTTATCTGTAATTCTGATCATATCGCTTCTAAAGTGGTGACGTCATGGAAATGTGGAGCCTTACCCTCAGCCGTACCTATGAGTCACTATGGCCTGTCCAGAATCTGGGCACAAGTTTACTTTTACTAACGTAACATTATATTGTTAGTAAGGGTAGGAGTGGGCACTCCTACTACAGATCTTTGTGGACAGTCTGTTTAAGGGAAACGTTCTATCGGTTAGTACTCAAAACATGAAACACAATATTATTAGCGATTAATGGGAAGAAAAGAGTGCCCTAAACTGAGATTGAGCTAAACAAAATTATCTGGATGAGTGAATTCTCATGCGTAGTTTTCGAGAAAAGCTATTTTTTGGAAATTTAAAAATGTAGCTTGCACGATAGCCACGCCACCTATTAAGATGAAACTGATGTTGAAGTTTACACTCGTCAAGATTTTCGTTATGACACTAGGAAGACGACAGATATATATTGTTAAAATCATTTAAGACCAAAATAATTATGTACTTTCAGAACTTTAACTTTCGTTTAACGATAATACTGTCCAAATATCAATTGATAGATGGCACCGACCTAAATAAAATTACATCCTAGAGGATAAAATATCATGCGTAGTTCTCGAAAGCAAGAAATATTCGTGACGTTAAGAAGTATGTCGTTCATTGTCAATTTAATGCATTTAATGTTTTTTTTTTATTGTGGTGGAATGCATGTTTTATTAATTTGTGTACTGTGTTAATATATGAAAATCATATTCTGTAAAGTGACAGGTTGTACCTATTGTTTTTGATGTTTCCTGATAGTAACATATGAGGGATGCTCAGAAAGTAAGGTTACAAAGCCTTCAGTGAAACGTATAATTTTATACAACCAATACAGCAAACAGATAATATATATATATTAGGTTTCGACGTAGTCTTCTTAGCGGTTGAGGCACTTGTCGCGTCGTGGGATGACTGTGAAGATTTCGTCCTGGTAATAGTCCTGTCCTTGCATCTTCAACCACGTTGTCACGAAGTGTTCACCTCCTCGTCTGCAGAATATCGTGCACAATGTGACGAACGTTTCCGAACTAAATTCCCAATTCTGCCATTAGATGCTGCTATGTGAACCTCCTCTTGTTCTGAATGAGCTCCTCCACGCGAGCTGTGTTTACATCTGTTGATATCGTGTTGCATCGGTGACTTTTTTTTAACCAGCCGCTGCGACATGCTGACGAGACAGTACAGTCTCCCCGTAAACCTCTACCAGCTGCCGGTGAATTTCTGCCGCGGTTAGATGTTTTGACCACAGAAATCGAATAACTGAGCAGACTTCTTCGTGAGACCGGTTTTCCAAACGAGTTGCCATTTGTGTTTTATCTACAACTAACGCCGTTAGGTGGAGGGTGGCTGAAACTCTGCATAGTTACAACTTCATGTATTAAAATTACATTAAAATTACATCCATTACATTCATGGATTAAAATCACACACTTTTCATTTCTCTATAACAGACAAAACTCCAGAAATATCGGCCTTGTCGGGGCCGGTGGCAGGAGGCGATCAGAATTTTTGCGGCCACTGGTGAGGGAGTCCCACCACAGGTCACGAACATAAAAAGAGATTATTAGCGACAATATCTCTACCAAAGGTAGCCGAAATCAAACTAACAGAATAATTAATAAAGGACCACGAAAGGTCTCACGAATATCTCTGGCTTAGAGGGTTGCCTGACATTAAAAATGTAATGGAGCTGAGCAGTCTATGGCGCTCGGCAATTTATTAGTACGGTAAGGAGGAGGTCCGTCCTGTTCAAACAATGTCCGACTAACAAGGCTGTCGGCAAGGTGATTTGATAGGGAGAGAGAGAACAGGATGAGTGCCTATGTATGACAATAATTAATTACAAAGTTCAAGCACGAGTTTACGAGATTATAAGGGAGCCTTGATCCGTGAATGTCCCGCAGGTAAATGCCAGCACTTTAGGGCAGTGGCGGCTCCAAAGGGGGTCACTAGTTAACGTGGAGTCCACACAACAACGAGATTAGATAGCATACCAAAATAAGAGACAACTAGGACTCGTGCAAAGAAATAAATATTTGTAGCGGGACGACAACTTATGGTTAGGCACGTATTATACAACCATAGATTAAAAATAAAGCTAATGCAATGGAGACAGGATTATTAACACACTTAATGGACCTCAAATACATAAACTTCACAAGACCAGGTCAGGCTTGGCTATACTTAAATAATTCAGCCTAATAGCAATTTAATCGATAAAACAATAAAATGGAAGAGATAGTTATCGCTAACAACCTTAGTAGTAGAATCACTTTACACAAACATTGAAATCGGATATTGGGTGCACAGAAGTAGACGTGATTCTGAGTCGGTGCGAGGAATCAAGATGCACAATTAAGATCACTAAAACATTTTAAATCACTCACCTCGCAATTGAACACCCACACAGATGAAAGAGTTGCAAGTGGCCTCTGGAGATATCGTCGAGTCCTGTATAAGTCCAGTTGAGCTTAGCGTGGTAACAAGATGTTCGTAGCGACCAAGAATTCCCAGAAGATGTCTGTATTGGTTCGAGCGGTAAAACCAACGGGATGCTTCCACTGCCTACGGAGGATGAATTCCTTTCTCCAATCGGAATTCTCACGGCGAATGCAGGAATAGTACTGAAGTCGCAAAACACACACAGAAGGGTGATGGTTCACTCAACTTCCCAATTCACAGAAGATAAAGAGTTCGGTCCTCAACAGGCGTGACTGGTGTAGTGGTTCACGTAGGAACCAGAGAACGAAAGAGATGTGATAATAATGACTTCGACGAACGGCTTCTTCGGAGGTACTTTCTGAGAGAATATGAGTAGGTGAGGTCGTACTTTGAAAACTTTAGATAGGCGTTTTAAATGACTGGAACGCCGAGTTAGAAGTAGTATGAGTTTTATTGTAAGTTGCTTTTGTACAGCGCAGAAGAGTTGATAAGCAATAAGTTGTTATACATCAGAGGTAATTTTAGATGACGCATCAGTCTAGTGGCGTATGCGTGAAACTTGAGAGGGGTCAGAATATGACCAATGATAAAAGAGAAATAAGGGCAGTTCAATGAAGAGATCGAATTACGACTGCCTGCATGTAGTAGTAGTAAACTTACTAGAAACAAAGTGCAGCACAGTAACAAAGTTCTTGCTGCATTGCACACACGAAATGAAAACAGAGATGGTCCTTGGTAGGAGAACGGAGATGACGGAGTTCTCCACTAACACAGTGTAATAACACACTCTGATAATACACTAAGTTCTTCTCTCTATGACTCTAACAAAGTCATAGAAGAAACGCAAGTCCGGCGGGCGAAGGGCAGAAGCCTGAGCCCGAAGAGTGGGCCGGAGCCCCCGGCGACGAGCACGAAGCTCGTGCCTCGTAGACACACAATGATTTCCCCCTGAGAACAGCTTGTACAGCTATTTTGTATTCAGGGAGTTTATTCACACGTTACGTACGTGGGAGTATAGTAGGGTGGTATCTTCCCAAAAGGGCGGATACTCGTGTGCAATGAAATTAGTCTTTACGTTTAGATTGGGTACTGATAATCTAAACGACTATTTAGGGTGTTAACTAGAATAGTCACGCATGCGCGTTATTACAAACAGTATAAGGCTTTAGCGTCATCTAGTACATAATATCCAAATTAAAAGTCAAAGGTTAATTTGATATTACAAAGAAAATCAGGCTTTATCCGGATTTTACAGGTTTCTTAATAGTTTCACAATGATACCAAAAATACAAGTGTTCCCAAGACACTTATTTTTTACGGTGTCAAAATAGACATATTTAGTATTTTTGAAGTGTCAACTTAGGCGCCAAAATGTTAATTATACGTCTACCATGTTTTTGAGAAAATCTGGGCTTAAACAGAGGACAATGAGAGTATTCAGAAAATAACATCAGACTCTCAGATAAGACACAAGGGTTAGATATTCCCTTGCACGTGCAGCGAATCGAAGGTTATAGGTTACCAATTCAGATCTGTTTCTCAAGATGCAAAGAGGGGAGAAAAAGATATGAGTTTCCTCTTACGAGACAACAGCTAACTTTAAGTATTCGTCTGGCTTAGTTATTCCACAGAAAGAACAAAATATAAAGAGAGAAATTTAACATTGACTAATACCTGCAATAATTACATGGCAATAAAGCAATTAAAAGGTTTTAAAGAGTAATTATGAATTTAATAACAGTAAGAAAAGCAAAAAAAATTAGGTCGGCCCGAAGGCGCCTCAGGTCGGCCGCTACAGCCTTGTAACCCTAGTTTCGAATCCTATCCTCGTACACACTTCTAACAGTGACACACGCAGCTCTGATAGCGACGCATATAGTATTTCTTCTTCTTCTTCTCCTCCTCCTCCTCCTACTACTACTAATAATAATAACATTAATTTATCATTTTAGGCGTGTCACCTAACACGAAAAATACTTAATATTGGTATTGACAAAGATAGTATTCGCAACCAAAAAAATATATTGCAATGAACGTTTTCAGAAGTTTTTTTTTTTTTTTTTTTAAGTTCAATAAATAATCAAAACTTCTAATATTTCAAATGATATATTTCGTGCTTGAAAAGTTGTCATTTTTAAAAATAAACAATACATGTGTTAATATTAAGTTTGTATATCTCTTAATATCTTTGTATGACATGTCCCATTCCTTAAATGCTGGTTGTGGGGAGAGAAATGCTATATTGAGGTTGCTAAAGTGACCTTTCTTACAGCGAGTCACAAATCTTCGAGCGTATTTATGTGCATACGAAACCCAAAGTGGAAGTTATAATTTTGTCGTAAGGCAGTTGTCATTGCCTTTTGGGATAGTACTGTATGTGTTAGTACGAGCGCGTGTAATTTTATATATGTGTGTGCGTGTGCAATAGGTGTGTCGTTTTGTGTATTGGTGACTTATAGTATGATCCCATTGCTTGTACTCGAAATAAAGAAAAAAAACTATATATTTATGACTTTTTGTTGATTTTATAAATAATACTGAAGTATAACTGTTACGCTGTCCTAGGAAGTTGAAAGGCAGAAATAGTTTGTCTTCAGCTGTTAGAGATTTATCTCTACAACACGCCTGTGCATTGTCAAAGTCAGTTGTTAGTTTAGTACCTGTATGTCACGTTTAATGAAGGTATTTGTTTGTGATTGTTAGTGTAAAATGTGTCCATATAAGTTATTTTCTGCAACATATTGTATGTACTGCAATAAGATTTTTTTTTTTTTTTCAACAGAAACCTCTTAAGCACGCCGGACAAAAAATTAACCGCTTCGAACTTTGTATAACTTCCCTAATACCGAGTAATACCAAATTTTGCGTAGCTGCTTGGAAGTAACTTCAGCAAGGTTTTTCAGATATGTCATATCATAGATATGAATCTATTCACTTACCCGTATGTCCCATGATTCCAACAAAGTACGAGGATACCCCTATTTCTGCGTTTCATCGCTGCTCCGAACAATTCCACAATTTTTAAATTGGCTTTAAATCTGGGACTTTGCAGATCAGACCATGTGTAGGGATGCACACGAGACAAGATTTGTGGCTGTCTCGTCTCGAAAATGTGATGTAAAAGTAATGTCTCAACTCGAAAAATGTATATTTTTTTTTTATTAGAAGAGCCGTGTCTCGACTCGAATTTTGTCAGGAAAATTCTGTCTCGACTCGTCTCGTGCGCATCCCTAACCAGTGTGTCTGAATGCTCCTTAGAAACATGTATAAATATGTTGAACTGTATAAACATAGTGCTATGATTTTAAAAACTGGGAGTATCCACTATATATTATTCATTATGAAGATGTTGGAGGACTTGGCACTAACATTGAAAATGTTCAAATAAACTTGTTGGTTTGTGTTCACATATTTATCTATATAAGTGACGCAAGCGATGATACGGAAAACACTCTCACATCATCACAGAACCTTGTCCAGATTGAATGACACTCCCCACACGTTGCGATGGAATGCTTCATTGAGTTGTTGGCAGACTCGATGTCTTCATCGTTGGAATACAAGCCAAATGTGTCTCGTCAGATCATATTATATGTTCCCGGTCTGCTACAGTCCAATGTCTGTGTTCTTGAGCCTGTTGAAGTCGAACAGCTTTTAGGTCGCATTGATAAGTGGCATCGTAATAGTCGACTTCAAATGTCCATTGCATGAATTTTTCGTCGCAATGTTTTTTCGAAAATTGATTGGGGTGGACCTCCATTCACGAACTGCAAGAAACTGTTAGGCTTGAAAATAATTTTCTTTGACCAGAGAATCCCTCTGGGTTAAAATCTTTTTGCAACCACAGTTCTAACGCTGTTTTGCCTTCAAACGTCTGTTACATTTTTCCTTGTAGAATGTAGGACAGTCCACTTTAATACTCTAACAAATCGGGATTTTTATTATTACTATTATTGTGTGAAGTGCACAGACATGCAAACAAGCATCTTTCTATATGCGTCATGAAAACTATTTTCATCGATGACGAGGTGATCGGTTTCCGCACGTAATGTCCTGGGCTGTCACAGTTAGCAGTATGCGTTCATCTGCTTCGCTCAGAGTGGCTGTGCTAATCTGTGAGTAAGAGATTCAGTGCGAAAGATTGGATAGAAAATTAACCCTGCTGCGTATCTCTGTCCTACGCATTTGTTTCTGCTGTTGTATATATTAGTAATTTAAAAGCACCCACATATTTATTTCATTTCAATTTCTTGGACACCTGCACCTAGTTTTCGACATTATTTTCCAGCTTAATTTCTTATCCGTGTAAGTCCACGAGTCCATCACCAGATACCATTCGACGGTTAAATTCAAAATTTCCACAGGGCTGACGTCATATCGAAAGTGAATTCCTCGTCGGACGTAAGAGGCGCTACTGTGTGTGGGTTGCCAGATCTACGGGCCAACGGACTACATATATTAAATAGTGACTACCGTTTTAACAAATACTGATTCATATGTTGTACTTACAATGTTAGTTGTTGCTAGTTTATTACAAGGATTGTATTTTTATTATAACAAAAAAACTACATTTAAAACTATTTTCATTGTTGCGCCTTTATTATCGCGTGGCAACAATACTGTGACAGTCATAAAATTAGTGAAATAAACTGCACAATAAGTTTTCTGTTTGGAAATCTATAACAACAACACTTGATACGAAGAACAACCAGTGATGGTTCTGAATTATAGCGTGCGTTTCTCGAGAAAGCAGATGTGCCAAGTATGTTAAAAAAAATAATGCATTACGTTGTTGGTATGACAGTCAATAATGAACATTTCGAACGAGTGTCCAGTATGTGTATCAATGGAACTTGTGATGACCGAAATTTCTGTTTAGATAAACTTGAAAATGGCCTGTCGGAATCTACAAAATCGCTCTGGAGTGAGGACTCTTCTTCACGCAACGAGAACCTCCAAAAATATTAATAAGGTAGACGTCTATAATCACTTAGGTTTCGGTTACTTTCATTTATTTTGGTATAACGTACGTTTGCTTAGTAGTAAAGGTAGTATCAGTAGTCAGGAGTAGTGGGCATAAGTGTTAGAAGTGTCGGTAATAATAACATGCAAAAATCTTCAATATCAATTTTTCCCCATTTACAGAAATACCGCTGATCTATGAGCTTCCCTTCAGTTTAATGTAGCAAGCGTAGGTTCAAATCCCACTTGAAACTGTAGATCTTGTCGTATGCAAGGAAAGAACGTACATTTGAATCAGTGAAACAGTGATGAGTATCCCGGAACGATTCGATCCAGAAGAACGAATTCTTCCGTTGAATGAAAGGATTGAATCTCTAAAAGAAACCGGAATTACACGGAATCAAAAGACGGATTCACTTGAGAATTAAAAAAAGAAGTTGATTCATTTAGTGTTGTTGACGGATTGAGGCAGTGGATTCGATTGACGGCACCAACCAACCAGACAAGCGGGCCCATTTGATGGATTGATACGAGTAAAAGTGGACAGAAGCAATACTTCAGAACAGGAAGACGCTGTGTGACGAAGAAGCAAATGATTACCGGTAACCTACTGCGCATTTCTAGAAACAACCAAACCATCCTTCGTTTTATGTCCCTTCTTTGCATCTGAGACTAACAAGAACAAAAAATCAGAAAAATAAGTGGAACTGTCTGGTCATATCTCGAAACATAGCAGTTCCTCCTTGTTCGTCTCTCTTTATTTTTCCTTCCAAAGCCAACTTTGCAATAGCTTATCTTTATTGTAGTTGATAAAAGTGGTTTGACTAGTATGGGTGAAAAGAGGAATCATATTGAAGAACTTCAAAGGAAGTCGAACTCATTCAACTCATTGAAACTAAGAGATTCGATCCAGATAAAGTATCGAATCCTTGTTTGTAAGAATCAAATGGGAAGAAGGAAAGAAGTGAAAATCATGCAACTTACCGGAACCAAAAGATTAGATCCAGAGGAATCTTTATTTGGAACGGATTGAAAGGAATAGATTCCAGAAAAAGAACCAAACAACCTATCACTAGAAACAATCGAAAGTGTTCGTGATACCAAAATAGTGGATAAAGAAAGCATTGGATATGTCAGAGTGGAGAAACGTAAACTATGATTCGATGAAGAATTTAAAGACGTGAATGAACAGAATAAATGACAAAAAATGACAACCGTTTAAAATCCAGAGCGTTGTGAACTCGGTAAGAAACGTGAAGATTAAGTATTGACGCCTGTATTTTTAGGCAAAAGAGGAGTCAAGTGGATATATCACGGTGTAGAAACGTAAACTGTGATTCGATTATGAATTTAAGGACGTGAATGAACAGAGTACATTACCAAGTATTTTAGAATTAGATCACTGTAAACTCAGTAAGGAACATGAATATTAGAGCTGCATGAAGAATACACGATTTCAAAAGTATACGGAATATTATTACGTAGAATGTCAGAATTATTACGTAGAATGTCCGTAGAAGTTACACAAAGACATAAATGGACATAGGAAGAAGTACTATTACATATCAAATGTTGAGTACGTTGGAAATTGGAACATTCTCATTTCTGTTAGAAATGTTTCACAGAGACAGGAATGTTTCTCAAAAAGGTGTCGTGAAAGTTATATGTAATCTCGGAAAGTCTCTCTCTTCCTATTGAAAAAGCTGTCTCATCTTGTGTATCGTCACGATAATTGTTTCATCTCGTCTCCCAGAGAGATAAATACGGTATTTAGATGAAGTTTCCAATATTTACCTGAGAAAGTGGAGGAATAAGAAATTCTAACACACACACCACACACACACACACACACACATATATATATATATATATATATATATATATATATATATATATATATATAACTAGAACTTTGGAACAAAAAAATGCACCTTACAATATTGTTGAAAAAGAAGTTGAATGTCAGAGATCCTTGGGTAATTATGATATAACATGGTTGTCGGAGGTTCTTCTGCTATATTTCGTAGGTACCCGAAGGTGACCAGTTTATGAAACTAAACTAAACTTTAAATGAAAACATTCGGCAAATGGCATAGTTCGACGACCCATCTACGTATACTGTAGTTACTTGTTATGTTGTTATTCATGTCAGTAATAAGGAAGAAGAGCCTTCGGTTACCTACCGCCACAGATTATCGAATATCAAAACATGGAGTTTACCACGGAGCCATTGCTTGAAAAAGGTGGAACTATATTAGATTTTTTTCCCAAACGAAGACTTGACTATGGGGTTTAACAATGCCTAAAAAGTATGAGCCAAAAACGGAAAATTTAATATATGTATATATCGCTTTCAATTTGCATTTTTCCCGAGGCATTGAACGACCTTCTGAAAAAAGTGACAAATCCGTTTAAAACGGGCCGTCTGGTGGACACCCTAAGCATTCCCCCTAGTCCATTGAAATTCGCCAACAACTTGCTCTTATTTACCTGCAACAGAATGTTTTGACTGCATTGATTTATCAGAATCAGTTAGTCGATCTTTGGATTGTCTTCTTACATTTTAAGGACCTCTCACAATATCTGTGTGTTGTTTTCCACGTTGGAATCACCACAATAACATTAAATCAAACGGACAATTGTAAATATAGATAATCAAATTTGATCCAAACTGGAGAGATTGGCTATATGTACGTATATGGAAAGATCCTGATGGAAGATTTTTCACCATCACACATCTTAAGTACTTAACAAAAACTCCAAAAGAGGACGAAGATCAAAACGGCAAGACAGAATGATATTTCAATGTGTCATTGTACGGCACATTCCTTACACCCAAGGCCCTATTGTTAAGAACGCTTCACAACAGTAGTAATAACTAGGTAGACATTTTGGTATAAATAAAAAGAAAAAGAAAGAAAAAAAGGAGCATAGAAGAACGTCATTGGGCCGTCACATATATAACCTGAGTCTTGTCGTACCTTGACAATGCGACATGCAATTCGTGGCTGTATCCAGACAAGACAAAGAAGCAGTAGATTATATTAGAGTAGGTAAAGTTGTCCTCGAGTTTAGCCAGCTGAGTGGGTGGGACGAGCTTTAGGAAGGAAGAAGCTTAAAAGCTCTTCATGTCTGCTTGGAGACGACCCATACAAGAGACCAATTAGACCTCAATCACGAGAGGGGCCATGGGGCCACAGAAGGAACGGGCGAGAACAGCTAGGGAAAAAAAGTAATGAAAATAGATAAAGAAAAAAACGAAACCAGGTGTTAATTGGAAAGGTGTGGAGGTGAGCAAGTGAGATGTGTCCTGAAACTTGCTGCCGTGCCGTGAGGGAGGGGAATACATAGAGAAGACATTCACATGTGAAAAAGGAGGTAGAGAAGAAGAGCAGACGGGAGTGGAAAAACAATTAACAAAGATTTTTTTCTATCTACCTTTTCCATGGTTGGATTGATAATGTCAACCAATAGTGACAATTACCAAAGCATGCTGCTTTTACAAGTGTTGTTTCATTTCTCTCTCACCTCTTTAGGCAAACAGTTAATGGAATTTACTTTACTTGACTTGAATATTGAGTTGAACGAAGACAAAACTAGATTGACAAATCCCAGTGCGAAGGAACATTTATACCTTTAAAAATAATTTTAAAGAAACTGGGATGAATGTTTCAACGTTCAAGATAACGTAACGAGTAATCAATTTTCCATCCAAATCTGTTATCAATACAAGAACTGATCTCTTAACCCTTTTAAAATCCTTAGGTCTTACAGTGGTCCAGAATGACTGGAGTAATTTTAGCTTTTGCTTATGCACTAATTACGTGCCATAGATTCATGGCTCGTACATCATTGTGTTTAGAATGAACTAGCAGAGTATCCCTTCTTCGCACGGGAAGAATACGTTTCATTTTGGATGTCAAGGAGACCAAAGCTATCACCAACAACGTAGGGACCCAAAAAACTATTAATTCGACACTAATATCGGTCATTTTCAAATATTTTTACAAGTCACTAATGGGATTTTAATTTGGATTTAAACAGCATCGGAATTGTCACTCTTCGTCTCAGCGACTCCGAAAATTATGGATTAGACACTAATATCTGTCATTTTTTAAAAATAATTTTTACATATCTCCTCTTCTCCCCCTCCCTAAAATTGCACCGTCAAGGTAAAATTATAGAAACCATCTCAGGCCCGAACCTCATCTATGTTGAAAATTTGATCGAGATCGGTCGAGTGGTTCAAGAGTTAAGTCACAAACCTAGTCACTTTCATTTTTATATATAGAGAGAGATAATAAAATCACGTTATGTGAGGTATTTCTGTACACAGTGTGTATTTGCATACCTTTATTCAAAATTAGTTCAGACAAAAAATATTTGAGTATTTTTTCTTTTTTTGTTCGAATATTCGTTTTCATTATTCGAATAAATTATTCATTATTCGAGCAATTGTTCGAATAATTAATCGTGATCCGAAATATGAATAATTATTCATTAGCCGAGTAATTATTCGAATGATGAATTTCGTTCCTATATGCGAATGATTAATTTCGTTCGAATATTCGAATGATGAATTTCGTTTGAATATTCGAAAAATCTATTTTCTGAATATTCGAATTTTAACAGCACTGCTCGAAATAGGTTATACGAGAACATAAAGGTTACAAATATTAGAAATAAGTACGTTTTGGAATATCCTGTGTAAGTGTGAAACAAAATTGTAATGGATGGATGAATATGAAACAGAAGGCGTATGTGTGGTAGTTAAAATTTTGTACGGGCATAGCTTTAGTCGAAAAGACGGATACAGTGATGGTATTCACTACAGAACTCTCTCCCTTTTCACCTTTTTACCCTTTGTTCTTGTTAAAAAAAGGGGGAGGAAGAAAGAAAATAATTATACCAATGTGAATACATGTCTGAAAAGTGTTCCGTATTGTGTTCAAGTAGAATACTACAGTCAGAGAAGGGGGAAATAGCTATTAGAGAGTTTCTATTAAGAGTTTTTTTTAATAGTGAAAATAACACAAAAAAGATATATATAAATTGTAAAAAAAAAAAAAAATCTACTCGTCCAGTACATCGCAAAACAAAAAGCATCACAAAGTTTTACACTGTATGAGATTGGGAGGAATGAGTTGGAGAAGAACAGACAAGAGGCTATGTAATGAAAATGCTTCTGTGCACGCGGAAAATCTTTTTCGTGGGAAAAACGATGATGCTTTAAAAAAAAATAAAGTTGGGGGAGGGGGGAAGGGGAGAGAAAAGAGAGCAAGAGTTTCCAATTGTTTCCAGTCTTTGAAAAAGGCCTTTTTGCTCTTTTCATAGTCACTCGGCCAACCCTTTTACTCGGGGTCCTCTTTTGTCTATTATGAGGTGGACTGTGGCGAATTTGAGGCGTTATTTTCCAAGTTGTGAACACTATAATTAGGGGGCTTTTGGTGTTGTTTTTGCTCTTTCTCATCGTCTTTTTATTTCTTCTTCTTCCTCCTCTTCCTCTCCCCATTCTACTCTGCCTTTAATGACAACAATCTTCTTGTGTTTTTTCAAAGTTTGAAACTTTTGTAACGGTTAAAAACTTGTGTTGTTATGCGCCTTCGTTTATGAGGTCCTAGTCCTCAAAAATAATTTTATCACTAGCCATTCCTAATTATATATATATATAGTGTATGTATGAGGACGAAGGAAAGGCATACTGAAAGTTCATCATAACTGAAGCAACATTAATTCATTAAAATTCCATGATGAAAACATTCGAAAGCATGCCCATGTGTACACGATAATGAGTGGTGAATCTCCATTGGCAAGTTCAAGTCTTTTTAGTCTTTGAAGTGTGTGTTATGTGTGTATATATGTATGTATGCGTGTGTGTGTTTGTGGCGTGGTTTTCTCGTTATGTCTCAGCGAACATTGACAGTTCGTTTGTACAGACACTAACTTCGTTTTGTCGTCTCGTAAAGCGTTTTTACTGTTTTTCTCGCAGTTTGTTAACACAGCTCTTTTGGTCCGAGTTAATTTGTTATTTTGTTGTTTGGTCGAGCTTCTCAGATAAGTTCTTGGGGGTCCATTTTTGTTTCTCTCTCTCTCCCTCTCTCATTTACCCTTGCATACTCTCTCTCTCTCTCTCGTTGTATGTATGTATGAATGTGTGCTTTCTCTCTGAATCATGAATACAAAGTATTGGTCTTCTCTGTACTTCCACTATTCCCTTTCTTTTGTATTAATAACGTAGCTTTTGTGTCCAAAATAATTAAAGAAAACTAACAATAACGTCAAATAGTGTCCTCTGCAATGTTTGTTTAACTAATTCTTTATTTCTAGGATCACACAATACAGATGGTAGTTAAATTGTTAAACGCACCACGAACTTCTAAAATAGCTACGTGTTTTAAAACTCAATGTTAAAAAAAAAAATCAGAAACCAATGAATGTTCGATAAATGTTATTTGTATTTTATTGATAATTTCCAATTTCTTTCTCGCCTGTTGGGCAAAATTTATGCACTTGCTGACTAGCATCTGTGTGGGAATATTTCAATTAGTCGTGAGATGGAATTACTGTTTGATTGTTACATACAAGACTTTTTTTTTTTTCATATACAAACACTGCAACAAAATTAGTGAAGTTAGATGTATAACTGATGGTACATTTGTAGCATAGGTCGTCCGTATTGTGAAGAGTGTACCGTTCCTCTGATTGATTTACCAAGCGAAATAGCTCAAGATTTAGAGCGTTGGTCTCGCTTTCGGGAGGTCTTGGGTTCGATTCACGCTGCCGAACATCCTGACTGTGGTTTTCCAGGGTTTTCCTCAGTCCTACCAGGCAAATGATGGAATGGTACTTACTAAATAGGTCCTGGCCGATACCTTCCTAGATCCTTTCCATTGTTATTGTTGTTGTTAAGATATCCAGTATAAAATGGCTTCTGAGCTGTATCTGGTGATTGTTAAAAAAAGAAAGAAAGAAGGCATATTCGCATGTTATTGAGTGCTAAATCCCCAATTCCTTCTCTTAATATTTCTGAGATGAAATTCCTCCCACAAGTAAGTTACTGGTGAGGGGTGAGTAAAATGACACAATTATCAGAATTTTGCAAGTTAATTACATTATCCCAAAAAAGACGTGTCTGTTATCCTTCATGATTATATCCTTTTTTTGTTTTGTTTTGTTTTGTACTAAGCACCACCCTCTACAACATGTATTAGCGATATATTTAATTCTACGTAGTGTAATAATATTAAATATTCAAATAGGTAAAGAGGGTCATGATGGCTTAGTGGTAGGATACTCATTTCTGGTGTGTATGGCCTTGGCTCTATCCCGGCTCGCTCAAAATGGGCTTTGTGGTGGACAAACACGATGTACATGGGTTTTCTCGGGATACTCTGTCTGATTCCTCACACTTTCTTCATTCTACCATTTCGCGTTTATCATCATCACCGTCTTCTTTAGCGTCATCGCATAATCGTGGGATGGTAAACTAAAAAAAAAGAAATTCTATTCTATATAAAACCATTTCAGCGTAAATCGCGAAGAGTTTTCATCATAGCCTAGACCTTAGTTCTCTTGAGAAATAAGTCTAGGCGTGCTTCTGTAACGAATGAACTCTCCAAACAACATTTCAAGCTTTCCTCATACTTGTAGCAATGGAGCTTTAACTTTCATGGATGAATAACTATTTATCTGTGATTTGTAATGGAAGTATAATACTTATACGTGAAGGAAGGGAAGTACTAAAAATAAATGAAGGAACGCTGGGGACATGGATTCGCGCTTTTAACATCTTGACGTTTTTGAATATTAAGGCGTAATCTTAGCGTTTGCCCTGAAGTGTTGAGACGAAAGGTAAATGCTCTGGGGGAGCAAACTGGTGTTTTTCCTTCTTACGTGGATCCGTGTGAATTGCTGGTTTGAAGAAGAATGAGTTAAAGGAAAAAGAGAGAAAGAAAAGAATAGAAAAATGGTGGAACAAAAGAAATAACATATACATAAAAAATATTTTAATAATAATTGTGCAATTCTGTGTCACTTTACCATGAAGATTTTTGGTTCTACATCGAAACTCGATGTCTTTTTCTCTCTGTCTGTTGCCCGTAGTGGATTCTTGTCGGTATCTAATTTGTCACTGAGTGGGTTTTCTAATGACCGTTATTAGAGGGACGGTGCCTCGCATACTGAGGTGCCCGCAAGGGGACTTTCGCCTTCACGAGGCATTTTTTTCTTTCTACTTCTTCTACAGTCACGAAGCTACTTCTTAGGGCAGAAAAGGTAATGCACAGCCTCTACATACAATAGCAAAAAGAAAATATATTGTAGAGTTAGATAAAAAAAAAAAAAAAAGTGATGAATGCGTGATATGCGAGCATTTCTTTCTGAAGACTTTCGTCTATAATTTCAGTTTTTTTTCTTTCTATTTTTTAAAGTTTCACTGATTTCATTCTCCATCGATTCTTTGATTCTTCTTTTTAGTTGCGTTTGGTTGAGTTTCATATGCCCTGTTCGTTTTGAAGTTATGTTCAAGTTACTTTGTGATTTTTAAAAAAGTGCATATTGAACCTGTGACCGTAACTAATATTTGATCAATTTGAGTAGAACTACATTCCAGAGGTTCAATATTTTTTTCTCTTTATTTAAATTTAATTTTTTTACTTTGTCATTTTTGTCGTAAACTATAGGCTATATGAAAATTGACTCTGAAGCACCTCATTTTGTTCGGTTCAAAGTGATTTTTTGATTGATGTGTGTCTCATAATACAAATAAATAAAAATTAAAGTTTATCATAATCTTGGGCTATCTCTCATTAACCGCATCATATACTAAGCTATCTCTCATTAACCGTACTGTATACTGAGCTGTATCTCATTAACCCAACCGTATACTGGGCTATATCTCATTAACCGTACAGTATACTAAGCTATATCTCATTAACTATACTGTATACTGAGCTATATCTTGTAAAACGTACCGTATACTGGGCTATATCTCGTCAATCGTACCATTTTTGGGCTATATCTCATACATACTGTATACACGGTTATATCTCATTAACCATACGTATACCGGGCTGTATCTCCATAATCATACCGTGTACTGTCGTAATGAAAATCCTTCAGGCCGACCATATATTGGGACCAGAGGAAGTCAGCAAAGCCGAGATAAAGGGAGGTAGGAGAGGATGTGGAGAAATAAACCTGAAAACAGTGACTGTCTTAGTCACAGGATTGGAGCTGTCTGTGTCCAGCACGTTCTTAGGTGAATATGCGGTACGAACGAAGCTTTGTTGCATCGCTCATAATGGTGAAACTCGGCTTAGCTGTCCTAATCTTCTGGCCAATATACAGCAGACCTGATGAAGGTATACTTAGTTATGAGTTTAAGCTTAACATGTAACGTGCTAAGCGTATAGCGTTAATTTTTAGATTTACATAAAGATAGTTTTTCTCGATACTTCTCGAAAACTACCCATGTGGTTTTACATTATAGTTTTTCTCGATACTTCTCGAAAACTACCCATGTGGTTTTACATTGACCAATATCATTTTGTTGAGCTCATGAGAGATCTGTTTTGGATATCTTTTGTTTTATTTTCGTTAAACGGTAATAGTGTTTTAGAATTTAGAATTTACAATGTCATCAGATCGTAAAGGTCAAAAGAAGATTGGACTATATTTCATTAATCATACCATATGCTGAGCTATATCTCATTAACCATACTATATACTGGGCTATGTCTCGTTAACCTTACTGTATACTGGGCTATATCTAATTAACCCTACCGTATACTCGGTGTATCTCATTAACCATACTATATACTGGGCTTTATCTCATTAACCATACTGTATACTGGGTTATATCTCGTTAACCATACCTTGTACTTGGCTATATCTGATTAACTCTACAGTATACGTATACTGGGCTACAACTCATTAACCATACCGCATACTGGGCTATATCTTATTAACCATACCGCATACTGGGCTATATCTTATTAACCATACCATATACGGGGCTATGTGTCATTAACCATACTGTATTGTACTCCTACTAACCGCACTAGCCACTACTAGATCAGTAGGAAGGGTCTTTGTGGTGAAGATAGTAAATGACTCTTAACAATCTGTAATTAGTTCGAGAAATAAAGAGCACTTCTTCTTTTAAAAATCTAACAGTGTAAAGCCATATATAAAGCAGCGTGATTTCGACTTGTGGCATGGCATGGCATGAATAAATGAATAGAAGTTACGGAATCAAATAAGAAAGGGAAAAAAAAGTACCGAGCTGCTGCTCTTAGATGTCTTCTTGTGTTTTTGTAACCGCCTTGTGAGTGCAACAACAGACGATTTGCATGGCCAAGAAAAGCCCCTTTCTTCTGCCTTTCAACCCGAATTTCACAGCATCGCTCCTGCATCCGAGGAGACTCTTCACGCCTGACAGCGCCCAAAATAACTCATTCCGTGCAGCACACAATCATTAGCGCCTTCTTAAAAGTCTCTTCTCTTAACCTTCACCCTAGGAATTCTAGTAGCTCTTATTTTTTCACCACCCCCTCCCCTTTCCTTTTTATTTGAACGAAGAAGAAGAAGAACAAGGTGTATTCAGTATCTGTCAAACATAAACTTCGATTAAAAAGTAAGGATTGTCGGTAACTTTACTGAAGATATCGTGAAAGACATGAAATCTGAGAAAACAGTTGCTTGGAATCTTAGTAATTTCGACTTCTTCATTACATGAAATTAAATGTTTCACCCTTGTTGCAGACTAAAAAAAGCGGATGATTAAAGAAAACGTATGATTATGAAATAAGTGGTGGAATGAAAACCTGTGAGGAAACAGGAGGATCTCGAGAAAACTCACGAACACGAAGTCCACCATAAACTCGCATGGTTTGGGATCGGACCAGAGATCACTCATACTAGAAGTGAGTGAATGCTCTATCACTGAGCGAGCCTGTCCACCGTGCCATGAACATTGTTTTTCTCAATGATTTGTTATCGGTTCAAAACGAAACTTCGTGGTGGGTACAATATGTTTCTCTAGTTAGTGTTTCAAGGTTGTTTGAGGGAGGGAGCTGTATAATAGAGGATTTGGCATCACATACCGCACAACAAAGTAATATTGTTAAATATAGAAGAATATATATTGCTTATATGAGAAAGAAATACTTTTAAAATAATGCTTTGAAGATAGTTGAAATGAAAGAAATTTGGAAGTGGAATTCAAAGGAAACATAGAAGACAGAAACATGTTATATTACTTCTTCATGAGTTTGTCACTCGTACAAGTTGGGCAAATTTCTGTGAAACCAAATATGGTCAATATAAACATGTTTTACTGTACTATAAACGATAGTTCGAATAATAATCGTAATGAAAATTGAAAACAGCTATAAATTATGCCAAAATGATGGTATACATACAATTGCTTTTACATAATACTTTGCTTTGCGACAAAGAGATTATTCTATACAACCCAAGTACCCAGAAATATTTTTTAATGTTATTAGAAAAAACTGAGTATACGTATTGTTTCTTACGGATTTTAGACTACATTTTATTAAGTACAAATACTAATGCATTTCGTTAAGGGAAAGAGGAACCCACACTCCCTCCAAAGAAAATAACTTATGCATGTGAATCTGAATTAAAAGTTTAACGTTATACGTATAAGAATGAGAGATGTTTTAACGATTCCCAGAAAATACGATTTGATTCTTCATTATTATTGTAGTTATCTCGTAAGGTATATTGCCTCTTAAATGTTGTGATTCAGTGTTGTGTTTATTTGTGTGGGCTTCACGTTAAGTGCATCATGTGTATGTTTTTCTTGTGTGGTTTGTTGTATGAGTGAATGAGTTGCCCACAGCCTGCCAGTATCGAGTATTCCATTCTCCACTGTCACCTCTAGGTGTTTGACGATAAGGTGAGATAGGACGAAAGAAGTAAAAAGAAAAAAAAAAAGAGAGAGAAGGTAGGATGTGGGAAAACAGGCATCCAGAGAGTGAGAAGGGAGTGTGTATCGATTGTTACAGAGAGAGCCACAAAAAGAAAATGTGCCACGTCTTACAAATCGCTCGATCCGTCTGCTGGACACGGGATTCCTCTGTGGACCGTACTCGAGGTGCCCCTTCTGATGGGTGATGTTTTCCAACAGCGGTGGGAGAGGGTTACGTGTTGCCAACTGTGGTCTTTGTTGGATTGTAATCTTTCTTCTTTTTTCATTATCATGTGTTGCTAGTTGTAGTATCAATTTATTTTCTTTCATTCTTGTCCAAGTGGAAGAATTCCTTCTACTGTTTCTTCTTGTCACACTGAAACTAGGAGAAAAAAAGTCATTGCTTCTTATTTCTTCTTCACACATGTGCTGTAGATATACACATATTTCGAAACAGAGATGGTCTCAAGAGGGCTCCATCGCGGCGAAACTAAAATAATGCAAAATAGTATTTTATAGGGTACTCTTGTTCCACATTTCGATTATCTTTTATCTATTTGAAGATATCACATAACTACTGTAAATTAGCTGTACTTTAATTTCGCCGTGATTAGGCCTCCGACACCAACCTCACTCCTTAATACTTGAAGTTGAATGAGCTTGAGGACAGATAAAATTGAATGATGTTTGAGCTTTTCTTGCACACTCGTTCTGAAATCTCAAGTTTCAAATACTAATTAATATCTATGCGGACAAATCGAAGAAAAGAGATCCAATCTCAGTCTTCTACTGAAATTTGTGAGATGAAACTCTCTTGCTGTCATTATTGATAATGAGTTGACGAGGTATAAGTACTGTAAGCTTCATTTTTTTTAATTAAATTTGTGTAAAATATTTACCTTTGCCATAAAAGCGAAGATTCTATATTATTTGTTGCTGATGACTAGAGGAGACTACTTATCACTATATAATGACTATTTCAATATATCTTAATAATAATAATAATAATAATAATAATAATAATAATAATAATAATAATAATAAAGAATGTGTTTGTCTATCTTTCATCAGCTTTTTCATGGAAAGTAATGACCTAGAACGAACAAATTTTGTATACGGATAAGATATTAATCAAATCTAATTACTTAAGAAGCCCTTTGATCGAATTTCGGAACAAGAGGAAATTACGGAAGGTTAAAATGTAGATATGCATAAAAAAGGCGATAAATACCAGAGACACTCGATATTAGTGTCAAATTCATTGTATTTAGGATCATTGAGATGAACAGTACCACTCCAGATGCCGTTCAAGTCCAACTTCAGCCTACATTGTCATGAGGTTTCGAGGGCTTGTAAAATAAATGTCAAACTTACCGATACTAGAGTTGAATCCATAGCTTTTGAGATAGCTAAGCTGATTGGTGACAATACCGATGACATTTCAGCTCTGTATTTTATATCACTCATATTGACAGAGACAACGCCATAACCGTTGCTCTTCTTTATTTATATATTTCATTGACATCATTATTTATACAGGATGTTTCAAAACAACACCGACAACGTTTGGAAGGTGACTCCTGACACCAAGATAAGACCAAAAGTATAGACCAACCTGGGTGCACAAATACTTCCTTTCAAAGTTATCGACTGCCAAAAATGAACTTTAAAGGTACATGGGATCTACCGTAGTCGGGTCAAAACTTCACTTAGGAACCAATATGCGCGGTATCCAAAAATACATATTTCAGAATTCTAAGGTACTCGCACAACAATTTTTGTAGAGGGTGTTTGGCTGCAGGCATATCATTTGAAGTCTCTACATTTGACCTCTATATAAAAATTGTTGCGGAAGTACCGCAAGATTCTGAAACTTGGATATTTGGATAGGACACATACTACTTCCTAAGCATGTAAGTCTTGACCCGAGTACAGTAGATCCCATACTTTTGGAGCTATGGTCCTTTAAAGTTCATTTCTTCATGTTTTCGGCAGCCTATAGTTCCGAAAGGAAGCATTTGTGCACCCACATTGGTCTATACTTTTTGTCTTACCTTAGTGTCACAAATCACCTCCCAAACGTTGTCGGTGTTGTTTTGAAACATCCTGTAGATTTCACTGATATCGACAGGGGCAACGTTCTTTCGTATTTATTTATTTCACTCATCTCTTTACTTTCAAATATGATATATTGCATAAACTTTATGCTTCCCGTGTGAAGAATGAGTATTTTGCCTAGTACATACTTTTAAATTTGGTCGATATTTACCAGATGTAATTCCATATGAAGCTATTTTTCGGTTTTCAGCTCAAGGAAGGGTCAGATTTGGAAACGAGGTGAAAATGTATGTGAAAACGTGGGCACGTTTCTCGCAGTTTCTAAGAATGCCTTGAGTGTATGCAATCCCATTACCCCGTGGTTGCGCGGGATTACATAACATCATAGGATAAATACCAGGGAATGTAGTAAACCTTTTTTCCTCTTTATCGATGTTCTGAATTAAGAGTCGGCAACGACAGGTACTTACAGCTAGTGTATTATAAATTGACTGGCGTAACGGCAGTCGTATCTTTATGTTTGAAATGCTGTTCGGAGAGGTAATTTAGTTGGACCCCAATAACTCGAAATCCTTGATAACACGAATTCTTTTCACATTCCCTTGAACTCTCCATAACATTCAATGTTAAAATAACCTCTCTAAGTCGAATGCTAAAATAATACAAATTCGATAAGTCGAATTTTAAGGGTTTTCACAATCATATTTAAAAGCCTCAATAATTCAAATTTCTCTTGATGTGACCTCGATAACTCGAAGCTATAGCTCTATGCTTTACGTAATCGTAATTGTTGCTAATGTGTACTGTAATTATGTTCTATTCAGGTGTAGGCATGAAAGACCCTCGCTCCAAAACAATAAATGTACAGTATTTTAATTTTACTGGTCATCTTACCTAATTTAAGGAAATTTCACAGCTTCGAGTTATAGAGGTTACACTCACTTTTAATGAGGAACACAGAGATTTGGTATCTCAAATTTTTGTCGTGGCCACCTTGATAATTCGAATCTTGATTACTCGAAAAAATCTGTAACTCGAATTTCTATGTATTTCCTTCAGCTTCGAGTCGTCTAGTTCCCACTGTACATGAACAATCTAGCCTTCGAGTTATCGAGTTCCCACTGTACGTGAAGAATCTAGCCTTCGAGTTGTCGAGTTCCCACTGTACATGAACAATCTAAGCCTTCGAGTTATCGAGTTCCCACTGTACGTGAAGGATCTAGCCTTCGAGTTATCGAGTTCCCACTGTACATGAACAATCTAGTCTTCGAGTTATCGAGTTCCCACTGTACGTGAAGAATCTAGCCTTCGAGTTATCGAATTCCCACTGTACATGAACAATCTAGTCTTCGAGTTATCGAGTTCTCACTGTATGTGAAGAATCTAGACTAAGGACGTATGACGTATGACGGAGTTTTGGAGAGGTAGCTACTACTGTTTATCTTGTTAAAACTTTCGGTGCAAAGAGGAATATTCTGCAGAATGATAGAGAACTTCGTTAAAAGTTATTTTGTCTGGGATTTATGCATAGAAAACTTCGTTAAAAGTTATTTTGTCTGGGATTTATTCATCTGAGTATATAAAATATGGTTTCCTAACCTGTGGTACGCAAGTCACTGCTAAGTGGTACGCCGACTTTGCAAAAGTTGTGAGAAAATATTCTCTTCTTAAGATATAATAAATAAATAAATGTGACAAGGTCAAAAACCCAGCATAGGAATTTTCTCGACATTCTTTTTCGTCTGGTAAAACTAAAATTTCTTTTAGTATTTGCTGCTACTTACCTTTATAAGTGTGGGCTTTTTAATTATTATTATTGTGAAGGTCAAAAACAAACACAATAAGAAGTTGAATGTTGAATCAAATTTAAAATAAAGTCAGTTGAAACCAGACATTAAGAAGTTGCTATGTTCAGGTACACAAGCACAGCCTTCACACTGAAGAAAGACAGTAGTAGATTTTGTGATATTTCTTTATTACTTTCATTGCTATACTAATCCTGATCTTAAGTTTATTTCAGAACTGAAGTACCCTAATCAGAAATATGGATGTCCAGTTAACGTTATTCTAATTTTTAAAACTTGATACATTTTAATAAACTATCCATTGAATAGACTCAAGGAATGTTTTTTTTTTCAACTGCATTTAAAAAAATAAAAATCTAAAATTTAGTCACTGAGAAACGAATTGAACTGAAATCTTTCAGATTAACGTCCCTCGATTATGCCCTTAAGACTGAGACGGAGTTATCTTTAGTTACAAAAAAAGTCAATGTAATTTTTCCCCTGGAATAAAGAAATCATGCTTGCCCAGAATAAAACTTTGCCTACTGGTCTATTAGTATTTGTTTTAAGTGTGGTGGCACGTCAGTGTAAAAGGTTGACAACGCATGATATAGAGTATTCAGAATAATTTTCCACGGTGAGAAAAAACATCAGTACTTCAGTTCCTTTCAATCCATGGTTGCTATTATTATTATTATTATTATTATTATTATTATTATTATTATTATTATTATTAGGCGTATATGAAACAATTTGAAATATAGTATCTTAAGGAGTTCCCCAAGGTTCGATTCTAAAACCACTTTTTTTTTTTTTTTAATTGTTCGTTTATACCCTCCTACATTGTGTCTGTAATTCAACAACATTATTATTTGCAGAAACGTGAATAAAAGATTAAATAAAATTACTATCCTTCAAAAATACTTTATAAATGTAACTTGAGTGGTATATCTTAACTGAAACTCTTTTTATTTCAATCTTATATTTGTCACATGCTTCCGTGAATAGTTATGTACTGAATATGAATTTGTTGTGTGTATTCAACATGAACTTTCATGTGTTGTGCGACATTAGTTATTTAGAGTTTCCAAAATTAAAGAAAAACGTTTTCATCTTTGAGGATGGCAACAGTGGATTAAAGTTGAGGGAAAGAAAAAGAAAAAAAACTAACGGTCACTGAAGTCCTCTGAGCCGTAAACATCTTGCGGGGAGAGTACTTGAAGCATAGGAGGGTGGCCTGCTGAGTGAATCATTTGGATTCAGGATAAGGAAAGACACACTATGTCATGCTTATGGACATCTCTATATTTCCATACTGAAAGAAAGAACTTTTTTTTTAATGTATGTTTATATTCGCTTTTCGTTGTCTTATTATTTATTATACATATCAATTAATTATGGATTTTTAAAATTTGATTTGATATGAGACTATATGAGACGTGGACCTACAGCTTAAAGTAGGGTCCGACTCTCACGAGCTCCAGCCGGGAATCGAACTCGAGTTTCCCACGCCAATAGCGCTTACACAAACCACTTCCCTAAGAGGGAGATCAATTATGGATTTTGTATGAGATTACTTCATATTCTAATTTCTCTTCTCTATTGATCCTGATACAAGTTGCTATTCAGGTACGCACGCATCCACGGGGGAGGTCAACCTGGTCTGGACCTGTTCCCCAAGACTTCCTAACTGAACATACATTTGTACACTTTCTCCTTAAAACCACATTTGTTTAACAGGGAAATGATTGATGTAACATGGAAAGTTGATTTTTTTTTTTTTTTTTTTTTTGAAAATATAGATGGAAGTATTTTACTATTTCTTATCGTCTTTTCAGGTGCAGAATAATACCCGTTAAGAGTCTTCATCCCGGCGAAATCAAAATACCGCTAATTTTACAGTAATTATGTGATATCTTCAAATAGATAAAAGATAATTGAAATATGGAACAAGAGCGCCCTAGACAATATTATTTTGCGTGAGGTACCGTTATCATAAGTCACCTAGTGGTTTTCCGTTTTCAGCTGTTTAGAAACGCGAAAATAAATGCCGATTTTCAAAATGGCTCGAAATCGAAAGCAGATAAGTGAGTCGTGATAACGGTTTCTCATGTAAAATAATATTGTTTAGGGCGCTCTTGTTCCACATTTCGATTATCTTTTACCTATTTGAAGATATCACATAATTAATGTAAAATTAGCGGTATTTTAATTTCGGCGGGATGAAGACACTTAAATGTGGACGTAATGGCGTGTAGTGTTGGACCCCTCCCAACAAAAATTTCCGGGTGCTCGCCTGTTGCTATTGAATTTCTAATGTACAGTAAAATAAGTTTATTTCTTTCATAGACTATGTGGTGTGTAGTCGGCGAAAGGGGATATTGTGTTGCAATTCCACCCAACAATACCAATAAATGTATTCATCTTAAAAACATAATTTAGTCTTTTTTTTTCCTGTGTATTTCACATGCTTACTTTTTTGTTGTACAACCTGATAACTCATCTTTTAGAAATCTACTAAACTGAGCAGAAAGTTCGAATTTTGCTGTAAAACCCCAGAATCGAAACCGTCAGCAGATGCTAAAGGAAAAAAAAAAACACACAAAATATTTCGTTTGGAATATTGTATACTCTATAGAGGCAGAAAAGAATTTTAAAAATGGAGTCTATCAAAATGTGAGTGTGGAAAAGAATTGAAAAAGTAGCTGGATTGGACGGAAAGCGAGTGGAAAAAGTGCTAGAAAAAGTAGGCTAGAAAGCAGGGGTGCCCACAAGGGGGGGCTATGACGCAAACTGCGTCATTGAAATATTGGGGGGGTAAAATCTATATAAATATGTTTGATGGGGGGGTAAAATTAATCGAAAAGAAGATTTTTTTCATGGAAGAACACCTACGGATAGACAATTGGGGGAGTGCGTCATGGACATAAGGGGGGGGGCACCACTGTAGAAAGGAACACTTCTAGATGTAATTAAAAAAAGGCAAGAGGTATTGGTTGGAACATTGATTGGAAGGCACTATATTATGATGTGGATGCAAAAATATACGAAGGAAGGAAAAGGAAGGACAGGTTGCTACAGTTGATGGATAGTATTAAAACAGAAAATTCCCACGTCAAGACGAAGAGGTTAGTTGAGGACCGTGGTGCAGGAATTCTTTCAGTTTGCGGCAAGTGATGACCTATCAATAATGACAGAATACCTATGATGATGACGATATAGGCATTGGGTACCTTTGGGGGGGGGGTGAAGTAGCTGATTTTACTTTGTTTAAATTGAACTCATTGTTGTGGAAGAAGTAAGCAGAAGACTCGTATATTCGTTAGAATTCTTGTTGAATGTTGTAAGACGGTGATGATTTTAACAGGTGACAGTATTTTTTGTAGTACTCCTCCCCACTGGTGCAAATTCCGGGGGGGGATGATTGGAGAAATTTGATGATTTTGTCCGATTGCCACAAAGAAACGTGAGATGAAATTGATGTCCTCCAGAATAAGCCTCAAATCTGTCCGCCTCCCAAAAAATTATGGGTACAGTCTTACCCCCCCCCAATGTTGAAGACAGATTTGCGCTGCTGCTTCTCCCCCCCCACACACACACACATTTCGCGAGGAAACTAAAAATCATCACTGTTGTAAGAGAATGGAAGCTATGAAGAAATATTGATATGAAAATGAAATCTTTCAGTTTAATGTCTCACAATTATGCCGTTTAGGCTAAGGGAGATGGGTGATTAAAGCAAGTGAATAATGATGGAATACTTTGGTGGAATGAGAAAGTGGGAATATTACCCCGAGAAAACCGACGGACAGGATGTTGTCCACCACAAACTTACTTGTCCGGGGATTGAACCAGGGGGCCCCACACACCAGAGGTAATCGCTCTACCACTGAACACCGTTCTTTCTATGAAGAAATGTTAAGGATGACCAAGTTGGTGAAATATTGGGATTTTTTTTCACTCTTTGACTTCATTTTAAGGTTGATTTAAAGGGACAAGTTTTGCCGATAGATGTCACTAGAGTCTTCGTATCTCTCTCTCTCATGTATTTTTTTTTCACAAGAATTCAAGATTTCTCTTACAAATTTTGAACTACAGACTTCAAACTTTTCGAGAAGGAACTTCATAATCTGTCAAAGACAACAATCCGTGCCGATTTTTTTATTTAGAATTTTCTTCATTGTTGAAACAGTATGCTGTTGAAGATTTGAATATCCAATTTCAACAATTAAGCCATTTCAACAATGAACAAAATTCTAAATAAAAATCAGCACGGATTGTTGCCTTCGATAGGTCATGCATGAAGTTCCTTCTCTAAAAATTTGAAGTCTGTAGTTTGAAATTTGTAAGAGAAATCGTGAATTTTCATGAAAGGTAAAAAATACATGAGTGATACAAGGACTGTAGTGACGTCTATCGACAGCACTTGTCCCTTTAAACCAAACTTAATGGATGGAGAACGTAACTTAACTTTATTAGGCAAATTGTACGGTTAAAATCCTGATAGCTGTGAGAATAACAGTTTTAGTATTTTTTTTTTTAAGTGACTTTACACATCACGTATTTTGACTATGTTTTCCAGCGTTCATAATGATGTTTTTCACTGTATTAATTTAGTAATGCGTTATCCACTTAAAAAGTTTAAAAAAAAAAAAAAAAGGTTCTTACAAATTAGATGAAGGAAATGAAGAAAACAATAAAACAATGTAAAGTAAGTACTTTCTTTAAAAAAAAGAAGAAAACGGAACTGTACACTGTGTGACTATAATTTTGTGTGTGTGTGTGTGTGTGTGTGTGTGTGTGTGTGTGTGTGTGTGTGTGTGTGTGTGTGTGTGTGTGTGTGTGTGA
This sequence comes from Thermobia domestica, assembly GCF_964235325.1. Lineage (NCBI taxonomy): Eukaryota > Metazoa > Arthropoda > Insecta > Zygentoma > Lepismatidae > Thermobia > Thermobia domestica. Next base: position 66,619,249 of record NC_137471.1, on the reverse strand, counting down.
GAGAGTGAGTGAGTGAGTGAGTGAGTGAGTGACTATCATGTAGTCATTTTTTCATCCATTCAATGTTTTTCACTTATTTTACAGAAAAACGTTAAGCATTATCATTAGCGACACTAATAACAAGTCACCACATACACACAACGTAATCTGTTTGTGTGTGTGTCGAACTCAAATTAGACACATTACGTAATATCCTGCTGGGTTGAGTTCTCCGTATACAACTGTGTGTAGTGGGTAATCTAATTTCGAATTATTTTCCTTTCTCTCTCTCTCTCTAATGCGACAAATTTTCTCGTCAATAACTTAACATTTTAACGTTTCTTGTTGCTTTGTCTTCAGGAGGAAGGGAGGGTAAAGAGAGGAATATTTCGTAGATTTTACTTCTTCTTCTGTTTTTAATCATTAAAACCGAAAAACAATGAAAAATATATATCAAAACACTCCAAGAAAGCTACACAAAATAATTCCATTATTTTCGAAAATAATAATTTGTATGCTTGTTGTCCTGGCAACTCCATTTTGCTATACGTCTTTTTTTACTTTATAGTAATTGTCAAGATTAGAGCATTAAGTTCTTTCTATTATAACTTAGGGTTATTGATTATTTTATATTTTGTTTTCCAATTTTGCTTTCTTGATCTTCATATAATCTTGAAATACGTATTTTTGTTATCATCGTCTCGTATGACAGTGATTCAATTTCATATTTGGAAATAAAATCTTTGTTTTACGTCCCGTCCCATGGTTATGCCGACTAGGATAAAGGAGACGGTGATTATGAGAAATTAATGAAATGGTGGAATGAAGGAAGTGGGAGGAAACGGGAGAACCCTGACAAAACCCATGCACACGGTGTTTGTCCACCACAAAGCTCACTGTGTGCGGTCTGGAAAATTGCATATTTGGATCTGATAACATAGTGTATGGCAGTTTTACTGCCACAATTGACATCTTTTCTAACTTTAGTCGTTTTTCGATCTCTCTTGTTACTCAAAATTGTGTAAATTTATTTTTTGTGGGACCTTTCGATGTTGGAAAAATTAATTTCAGCAAATCTGGAAAGAAGTAAAATCATATGGATAAAAATGAGAGGGAGAAAAAAAGGTAGAAAACAAATCGGAAGGATCAGTTAAAAACTACAGTCCTTTTAGGGGCACGATGGCTCAGTGCTAAATCACTCTGTCTTCTAGTACGAGACGACCCTGGTTCCCAGGCTATATGCATTGGTGGTGGACAACATCGTGTCTTAGGGGTTTCTCTGGGTTCTTCCTTTTCCTCCCACATTATATAATTTCTTTCGTACTCGTTCATTTTCATTAATCATATATCTCCTTTATTCAATAGAGCAGGATTTCTCAACATGTGGCACGCGAGCCGCTGTTGATGGTACGTAGGACTTATAGTAGAACTAGTAATGAATATGCTTTTGTAGTATGCCGGTGGATAAAAGTTGATAACCTGTACCATAGAGCATAAGCATGGAACGTAAAACTTTCCATCGTATGTCGGAAAAATAACGGAACTTTCAAAACTAAACAAAACGAATTAGGTATTTTACCAGCTGGAGTTCGTTTTATCCAAAATGCATCTCTTCCGCATCAATACACTGCTGGACACGTTCAACCAATGCTAGCATAGTTTTTAATGTCCTTTTCCGGAATCGCCTCAATGACCCTCGTCATGGCAGATTGGACGTGGTAACATTGTCATAAGATATTCCTATCATGGCCAATTTTAATTTTGGGAATAGAAAATAGTCACACGGCGATAAATCAGGCTAATACGGAGGATGTGGATGTACACAGATTTGTTATTAGCCAAAAAGTCACGAACTGCGACGGTTTCGTGACATGGTGCATTGTTGTGCAGTGAAGACCAACTGCCTAGCGCTCGATATTCGGGCCTTACTCGAACGATTCGCTTCCACAAAATGCTCACAGTCGAATTCGCGTCGTGGGCGATCATTTCACACACTTCTTTCACTAACTCATCGCGATTTTTGTTTTTCGGTCTGCCTGAGTTTGGGTCGTTTTCCAAGGACTCATGACCGTCCCGGAATCGCGTATACCACTCGAACGCACGTGTACGAGATAAGCGCCATACACTTGTTTCATCATTTCCAATGTTTGTGTGAATGTTTTATCTAGCTTGAAACAGAATTTAATTTTGGCTCCATCGTGTTTTTGTGACGAGATGACATCAGACACACTCACTTTTCTTGCTATAACTTGACACTCCGTTAATCGGTTCTCATGATTGTGGTCTCATTTTGTTGAGCGGATATCCAGTTTTCCGATTATATGTTGCTTCAATAGATTGAGCTAGTGGTTACCTATAACGAAAAAAAAAAGTTCCGTTACTTTTCCGACATACTGTGTATATCCTGCACTGGTGACAACTAAAGTTGGGAAATTGATTAAATACTCGATTTTTAACAATGCTGTGAAGTACCCAAGGGAAGAGCAGCCTGTTGAACTTACAAGCTTGCTTTCTCATTTAACATACGGCTTCTTACCAATTTGGAGCCCATTGGAAAATTCCACGATTCCAGATCGAAAACCCCTTATTTCCAACAGCTTTCCTCTTGATTTCCATATTTTTTTCGTATCTTTGTTCATATAACACAGTTTATCTACGACCCCGGACTTTTAATACAACCGGTATAATGAAATTTGTTAATGGTAAATCGAAGCTTTTAATCCATACTACCCGTTTCCACGTACGCTCTCTTTTAACGAATGTATTTTCTTTTTAATCAAGCCTTCATTTTTCATTCTTTTGTTATACTTTCAGTCAGTCTACACCAGACTTCTTTCGTGATTATCTTTCACGAAATCCTTTGTAACGAATAAACAAATGAACGAAGCCAAAGCCATGTAAATTCTTTGAAAAAAGAGGAGCTCACAGCAATTGGTTTTACCACCCATAGAAAGGACTGCTAAAGGGCAACGAATACATAATTAGCTACACCAATGCAGCGAAGCAATTAACGAACCGGTTTCGAATATGCCTGTCTGTGGCTGGAAGCGACGAGGAGAAAATACTTGAGCCCAGCGTGCAGTACCCGCTGCATATCAAGAAGTTGTCCTGTAGTGACTCTGGCAGTCTTTACATTCTTCTGCCACCGTATCCAGTTTATAAAGTCGCCAGATGCGCACTCTGGGTAGCTCACCTTGCTTCAAACAATTATTAATCTACTTCTACTTATAATAATGTTGTGTCAGAGTACTCTTGGGTTAGAGGATGTGAGATTTTTTTTTTTCTGAAAGAAAAATTGAGCTATACAAGTAACGTAAGTACAACGAAAGCCTGGGTCTGTTGCGTTTTTATTGAAAGTTTTAAATAAAGCAGAGTGGATCCCAGCATCAATGGATAGTTATGATGGTTGGGTGGTATAGGTCAGAGGAAGGATGCCTATTTTACATCGGGGTCGCTACGAGCTTGTTACCTTAAGAGTCTTCATCCCGGCGAAATTAAAATACCACTAACTTTACAGTGATTATGTGATATCTTCAAATAGATAAAAGATAATTGAAATGTGGAACAAGAGCGCCCTAGACAATATTATTTTACATGAGAAACCGTTATCACGACTCACTTATCTGCTTTCGATTTCGAGCCATTTTGAAAATCGGCATTTATTTTCGCGTTTCTAAACAGCTGAAAACGAAAAGCCACTAGGTGACTTGTGATAACGGTACCTCACGCAAAATAATATTGTCTAGGGCGCTCTTGTTCCATATTTCAATTATCTTTTATCTATTTGAAGATATCACATAATTACTGTAAAATTAGCGGTATTTTAATTTCGCCGGGATGAAGACTCTTAAATGGGACTCAAAATCGCTACTTCAGTGGATTAATGGTATCCTTATTTACTGAATTGGTTTGAGCGTGAGTCCCGAATGGACAGTTGGAAGTTCAAGATGTCTACCAGAGTCGGATCTAGAAGGTAAAAACTAAGGAAGAGAGCAACCAAAACCCAGACTATGATAGGTATATCATGAGTTTATAGAAACTTTCGAAAATACATAAGTAATAGCTTCAATTATTTTTGTCACTCAAAAAAACGAGAGTCCTAGGCCCCTCGGCCCCGGACTAGATCCGTCTCTGGCCGATGCCTACTGATACTTGAAATATTGGAATACTGAAAATGTTCTAGAAATGATTGTGCAACACTGGAGAAATGTAAAAGTTCCTTTTGAGACCCTTGAAGATTACAGCCTCCTTCGGCGTGGGGGGACGTGGGTTCGATTCCCGTCGGGAGCTCATGTGGTTCGGATTCCACGTTAATCAGTAGGTCCACGTCTTATATAGCCTCGCTGCTGAAAGGGACGTTAAGCTAAAAATCAAATTCAATCAACTACAGCCTCCTTCATCTGTATGTAGGTAGTGATAGAGCTAACTGGTCAACCACTAATAAAGAAAATAGATAGTGTATATAAGTGTTTACAAAATGTCATCTTTTAAATTGTTTTATATGCAGTTTTTATTCATTTAATATTTGTGAATTCATTTAATAATTTTCTTGACACTTCACATCTGTATGTATAGGTATTAACATTAACTTTTTCCTCCTTGATATGTGTAATTAATTGGTCTTCTACTTAACAATGTTTCTATTTATGTAATACGAATGTTAAAAACAAAAGTCTTTTTTTTAAAAAAAAGTATGGATTACGACGGGCATTCTGAGAGAAATAACATCCAGGAAACTTACTCTTCTGGATATTTTTTTTTCTTTCTTCGGTTTTAACCCACTAGTTTCTGTGCATTTTTCTATTAGAATATTGAAAAAGACTGCTTTTCCAAGCCTGTTAAATATCATAGCATTAGAGTCGTATGCGACAAACTTTTTTTTTTCTTCAGTTCACCGTAGTTTACACGGGAAAATTTTCTAGCAGGACACTGGAAATACGGAAATGTCCAATTCAAATCCAATAGACATACTGAAGTTGTACAAGAAAGCCAACTCGTTATCCGTTCGAGAATGAAATAGCCAAGGAAGAACACTGAAATAGATTATTATTCAATCCGAAACAATCTCCAGATATTCCCAAAATGGCTGTTATGTTATTAATTGTATAACCTCTGTTTACTCTGCTCCTGGCGCCAAAGACGACATTTCTACTAGAGTACGTTTGTTTTATCTTGGCACGCTTCCCGCCTAAAGGATGGATCTTCTATGTGCAACGCGTTCTTGCCACGCTGCAGTTAAGTTGCGAGTTACAATACGTTAGGAAACAGCAAAACGCCACACCACTTACAAGTCACTTTAACACACTTATTCGCGTGTGGCAACTAAGCATTCAAATACCTGCCAAACAGCAATAACCTCATTTGATGGGCTTCCTGACAACTAACGTCACCTACCCGACAAAGCCAATAAGACGCCTATTGGATTAAAACGTTCACGTGAATACTAGCAGAAAGTACTTTAAAAGCCAACCAAGTGCACTGGCGGGAAGCGTACCTAGATAAAACAAACGTACTCTAAGAGATGTCCAAATTTGCGAGACCGAAGCTCTCGAGCTCGGGACTTGCGTTCCACAGAGCTCAGCTAAAGTCCCATTGGAGCGGGTTTAGCGAACCCGAGGGGCCTGAGGTCTTGGGCGTAGTGAGCCCAAGCAAATTCAAGTCCCTAGCAGAGCAGTGAGGGTAAACCTTATTGAAGATATAACGAGCCTGATTGAACACTAGTTCCATTGAGATTGACGATCTTGAAGTACGTAAAAATCGACATCCTTGATTGACGTGAGAATATTCATCGTGTGTGAGTCGTCATTTCGTCTCGAGATTTTGTGACCCATTTCCGTGTTGAACAGTTTCCGTTTAAGACAGATCTACGTAATGGAATGTTTGAAATTCACCGGAAATTAAGACATTTTCATTAATCACACATGTTTCTGTTGAGAACAGACTTGCTAGATTTCATTATATTGCATGTATTATTTTTCTTTAAAGTGTCAAATACCTTAATAAATTGGACATATCTATGTAGTGATGTTGTATTTGAAACTAAAGTTATCAAAGTATCAGCCAAATTGGAAATACCCCATAATAGATCCAATAATTGAATTGTCATTTCGTCTCGAGATTTTGTGACCCATTTCCGTGTTGAACAGTTTCCGTTTAAGACAGATCTACGTAATGGAATGTTTGAAATTCACCGGAAATTAAGACATTTTCATTAATCACACATGTTTCTGTTGAGAACAGACTTGCTAGATTTCATTATATTGCATGTATTATTTTTCTTTAAAGTGTCAAATACCTTAATAAATTGGACATATCTATGTAGTGATGTTGTATTTGAAACTAAAGTTATCAAAGTATCAGCCAAATTGGAAATACCCCATAATAGATCCAATAATTGAATTTTATAAGTTATTTTTTTCTTTCACCCTTGTAGCATTAAGCAGCAAGCGCACATACACACTCACACACACACTTACACATAATATAAAAGAAGCTGTTATGGAAGAAGTCACATCACGTCCATATAGAAACAACGTTGAAAAAAGAAGAAAAAAAGTAAATCTGTTATTTCTTGATTAGTTACCGCGTCACGTGCTTGTAAGCGACCAAATGCAATCATAGATAGATTTCCGTTTCGGTCCGCGCTTTCATTTTGACGTCATCAGTCAGTTTTATATTATTGTCTCCTCGCGCATATATATTGTATGTATGTTAACATTGGACTGAAACAATAATGTACTCAGGCAATAATAGTAGTAATAATAATGATAATAATGGGTGAAAAAATTACAATGATACACCTGACAAAACAGAAAAAGGGGGTGCAAGGACAAAGCGCCATCTGGCCCATCCATTCCATCGCCATTTTTGTTTCTGGTGCCACTTCCGGTCATTAGCACTGATTACACCCCAGCACGTTGCAGCTCATAAGTTAAACACGAAGAAAAAACGTTTTTGAGAGTTAACCATTAGACCCATTTCCGTTTTAGCTTCCATACAATATCATGAATTGGTATTGTCTATGTGATTTGGCTTGCACTGTGAGATTTGTGCGCGCTTCTCCAACAATGTGTGTGTATACATAACTTGCTTGTTCCACTGCTCCCCCCCCCCGCCCCGTCAACTCATCCCGGTTGCTTTGTGTGAAATGACCGCTGTTGTTCAATTACAAAGAATGGAGAGGCAAATGCTAACAGCTGTGCTCCATCATTCATATTTTATATATTAATTTTATATATTTATTTACCAGTGATCATGAGATAATGAACAGCTGGGCTTCAATGCTGATGTATCATATATTATCTCTGGAAGTACTCACTGGAGTCTGTAGTCACCAAGCCACATTTTAATATTTTATTTTATTTTATTTGTGAATTATGTTACCAGACTGATGACCGAGATTTAATGTAAATTCAGTACCCAGTCTCAGCTTCCGAAAACAGTATTAATAAATTCTGTATGTGGTAAATCTTTTCAAATGTATGCTGTAATATTGCAATCGACATGTTTACTTACATTCTGCAGTACAGTTGGGATTATTTAGATTCGAGCACCAAACGGTAGGTCTATTGACCTCTACACATGAAAATCACAGACGATTAAACCTAAGTTTTAAAAAAAATCAAGGATCTTGTGTAATTCTAATAAAGCTATTCAGTGGCAATAGGATTTATATATTCGTATGGGGTAAGCACGGTGGCTCAGTGGTAGAGCGCTTACTTCTGGTACGTGGGGTCCTTGGTTCGATTCTCGGCCACTAGTGAATATAGTGTCAGTGGGCTTTCTCCGTTTCCCCAGTTTCTCATTCCAATCATCGTCTCTCTTAGCCTAAAGGGCATAATCGTGGATCGTTGAACTGAAAAATTTCATTTTCTTTATGTATTCGTTGGACAAAAAGCTCCTTAGGAGTCTATTATCTGTCTATATCTTGCATGAATTATTTTGGAGAAATATTTTCCTTAGTTAAATTTGGATAATTTATTTTCTTTGTGACATTACATTTCCTTATATTAAGTTTGTGGAAAGTACACCGATCATAAAATGCGTTAATATCTTAGAGTAGGACAATAACCTTTTGGAACTGTTATTTTTTTTTTCTTAAGAACTTGTCATCCTCCGGAGGCAGTATACTAGGATAACTAATCATTAATAAACATAAACATTAAAAATAATAATGAGCCAGGATCACCTTACGGGACATACTTTATTGCTATCTGTTACTCAGTTATTACGTTTTTATATTTTGTATGATATTCATGCTTCAGGAAGGTAAGTCAGAAGCAGTTGGTGTGAAGATTTCGTAAAAGAAACATATTGATAACCAGGAAATGTTAAATACAAAGGTAAGGACACGTGGCGTAAAATTTCTCATTATTGTATTGAATATTCCAGTAAATCAACAAATTTTGGACTTTGGACGTTGCAATCATTTGAATTATCATTATCATAGCTACTTTTTAAACCAATTTCAAGAAAAGATGATTCTCATATATGTGATATGTTTTGGATGTGTTCACGCATATATTCGACATAGGTGCACCGATTTTTATTATTACTGTATGATTATTATTATTTTGTTTGAAAGAGTATATCTTCTTCCCGGTGGTCTCATTTAAACTTCTTTAGAGTCTGATGGTAATCTTTGGGAGCTGGACTATGAAACACCTCAACAGATATTGGGTTAATTACGCAAAGCACTAATGTGCCTTTAGGCAACCACACATTATCTGGCGTGATTCTGGTTGCATAACACCACAGGGGTTATACTGCAAAGTTTCGGAACACTTTCGTAAGACATTATAATACTGTATTTTTTGTTTGTAACATTTTAAACAAGTGAGTTACGAGTCTGAATTCGGCTAAAATATTTTTTTTAAAGTTTTATAATTATTTAAAGCATCATTATTTAAAGCGTCCTGGGAATGTGTAAGATTTGTTAGTACTTTATGTAAAGTGTAATTAAGGAAATTTCTCATTCTCTTTATATATCCAGTTAGATACATTCAGTCTTTGCTGCGTATACCCACTTTTGTTGTGTTTCGTAATGCGAGATACACAATTTATAATATAAATACAATGCAGGTCATAACAAAAGAAGAACTATAATTGGAAGCCTTTTCCCAGTTTTGTTAGCCCCACCCCTGAAATGACAGTTCGCTGAGTGTAAGTCATACATTTCTTGAATATTTGTTCTATTCTGCATAACCTGTTTCTTATTTCATATGTCTAGGACCAGCTACACCCTGAGCTACGAACATTTGAAAGTAGCTCTATGAAATCTACGTTTTCCTAAAAAATGGGCATGATCCCATCTGCGAAGTGGGGTTGGTAACTAAAAGGTTAAGGGGGGAAAATTCTCGGTTAAAAGTCAAATCTCGATTCAGCTACGTTACGATGGTCAGCTAGTCTTTCCCTGTTAAGTTTGGAGTTAAATACTGGAACAGACCATACATTTTTCATTTTATTCGCGGAACGCCATTCTGCCATCACTTCCCAACATAAGTACAACACAGGACTCGATTCCAGGTGTGCATAGCTTGATTTTGAGTGTTTATTGAAGTGAAAGTTGGTTATCAAGTGTACTTTGGGTCAGTCTAGTGCTGTAAGCACTCGTCTTTGCCAGCTTTCAACTCAGAAAGAGATAAAGAAGAATTCCTGAAGGGAATATCTCCACAATCATTCCACTGCCCGGTTATTTATCCTATGTTGTTATGTAAGCCCACAAAGCAAATGTCAAATGTCGGTTACATACAGTTTAGGCGTTCTATAGAAACAAATTTTAGCTTCCATAAATTTTGATCCCCTGCCAATTACTCCAATCCAAAAATAGAAAAAGAACGCTTCGTATGCAATTAGATCTGGTGAAGGTCTATCTGTGTATAAAATTTGGTGGCTCTAGGTGATTCCTTTCTATGCAAAAAGCTGATGACAGATACAACATATTATTATTAAAGATTGAATGCTATTAAGAGGGCCCATCACAGCGAAATTAAAATACCGCTAACTTTACAGTAATTATGTGATATCTTCAAATATATAAAAGATAATCGAAATGTGGAACAAGAGCGCCCTAGACAATATTATTTTACATAAGATATCGGTATCACGACTCACTTACCTGCTTTCGATTTCCAACCATTTAGAAAATCGGCATTTATTTTCGCGTTTCTAAATAGCTGCTAACGGAAAGCTAGTAGGTGACTCGTGATAATGGTACCTTATGTAAAACAAAATTGTCTAGCGTGCTCTTGTTCTACATTTGGTTTATCTTTTATCTATTTGAAGACATCACATAATTTCTGTAAAATTAGCGGTTAAACTGATTTGGCCTCTTAAGTGACGACGCAATCATTAAGTCATCATTTCTCTTGAGTGGATGATATATAAAGGTAAAGAATTAGTAGATTATATATTTGATCTGGTGGACTACAATCTAACTTTTATCGAGCAAGCAGTGGTATTGGACAATGCTCACAATTGGCAGCAGCTGCTATCCCCAATGGTTGGGAGAAGTAATCAATAGACAGTATTTTTATTCGCAAATTATTTTGTTACAAATTTATGCAAGTTGTATGGTAAAACAATTCAGACCTTCAGTATGTTAGATCTAGGTAAATAAGACTGCCATTTCGTTTTATTATTTCATCTTCAAGTGTTTTGTTACCCTTCAAACTTTTTAAAGTCTTATTCACGCCTTAGTACCTTCATATACAAATCGTCACTACTACGAACAAAACGGCCATCAACACTTGTTTTAACAACATACACAGAAAAAATCGTATGTGGTGTACGTGAAAACGTTGGTTACATGTGTAAATCCTATAATTTTTGGACGTAACGTTTAGCAAACGTATAATTGAAAAGTATATTTTATACGTACTTTTCGTATACGTGTTCCGAGTAAGTGTACTTTCCGCATGAACGAAAACACTGTCATAGGCCATCAGGATCTCACATACAGATGGACGTATGTAACATATGTATACGTATGTAATTTTCGAAAGACTTGTTAGATGTCAGACATCCTGCAGCGGTATGGTGTAACATCTAAGGGCAGTACATATGTAAGATATGGATAACATATGCTCCGTACGAATTTCTGTAGTAAACATAAGGATACCGTATATTTGTACAATATACCGTTATCCGGATAACTGATTTTTCTCACTGTAAAAGTCAAACGTTTTCTAGTATACCTATTTCTTGGTTTTTATAAATCATATGTCGACACTAGCTTCCTCAGTATTGCTTGGTAAGCAACATGCTTTTGTGCTGAACCATAGCCGTCTTTAGGAAGGCCCCGGCCTTCGGTGTGGCAACGCTGTTCCCCACATCACTCGACGTCCATCGCGAGCAATACCAGGACAAATCTTTTTCTGCAGGTTGTTTTTCTTTCTTTTTTTTCACTTCCTTTTGTCAACTTTTTGTGATAGTTTTGTCCAATAAACAAATGGAATATTCTTGTCGAACGTAATAAGCAAGAGACTAATATAGCAAAGGCTACCTAAGTTAGTAATAAGTAATCAAAGAGTGATTGACGAATACAATATAATTAGTAAGATACGTTTAAAGTAGAAGGATCATGACAACAAATTGACTAAAATAATATAAAATCCATTCATAAAATAAGATTACAAAATATATTGAAAGATGTAAGTCAAAGCAAGAAAGGATAAACGAACAGTAGGATAAGCTTATATAACTAAATTGACAATTAAATTGAAGTTTAGCGTCCTTTTCAGCACTGAGGCTATCTGTATGAGTGACGATGATTCATACATAAATTCATATTCTAGTTTTACGTTTATATAAGTATTCATAAAACATAGGCGCACGAAGGTGGGGGCAGGAAGCCCGGTGCCCCCTGGTTCACGAAAATTTGTATTATAAAACAACTTAAATTTCTTAAGGGGCTGCGATGGCTCAGTGGTTGAGCGTTTATCTCTGGTGTTTGGGGTTCCAGGTTCAATCTCAGCTCGCACCAAGTGAACTTTGTGATGGACAAACACCGTGTGCGTGGGTTTCCTCGGGGTTCTCCTGTTTCCTCATATTTTCTTCATTCCACCATTTCACTCATTTCAAATCATCACCGTTTCCTTTAGCCTAACCGGCATTACCGTGGAACGTAAAACTCAAAGAGTTCATTTTAAATTTCTTAAGGTTTTCTTAAAAAAAAAAAAAAAAGTAACATAGCAACCAGAAAGATGTCTTCTAGAAAATTTTCTTCGGGCGCCGATGTTCTTAAGTACACAGTACATTTACAAATTTGGTAGAATTGCCAGAATTTTAGGTCTATTGGAGGCCGTACTCATGCTGAAAAGGTGTATAACTTCCTTCTATTTCTTTCTTTTACAACAGCTTGCTTCATTAATTTTGAATAGTTATTTAAAAGAATATTACACAAACAATGTTTCCTACCAATTTTTCACTGTCGTGGTGGCATGAATTTACAATAATATTATATAATCAAGTATGTTATTGTCTCGGCTTATCCCTAATACACTTAAGCGATGCAAGACTAATTTCTGATTATTATTTGAAATTAACTTGTTTTCATATTCTTTAGATATTAACACCTGCATAATTGCAAATAGATGTTTGCATACTCTTACAATAAAATCTGACGGTACCGACAATTTGCTTCTATTTACCTTAGTGGTACATTCATCTTTTGATTCCTCTTTATGCATCAAAATATCATTACACGCATCACAGTTAAGTTTGTGTGCTGTCTTGAAACACATGTACAGCCACAGAAATGCAGAATCATCTAATGTAACACTGTTCAAATAGTCTTTGTTTAGAATCTCAAGAAAAACTATTAATATAATCTTTACTGTTTACAAATTCGTAATGATCATCCAATATTTCGCTTGAGAATGGAACGCTTTGGAAATCGGAAACTCTTCACATATTCTTCCTCCTTAATTGTTTGAGTGTAATTACGTTGATACCCAGGCATAATACATTTATCTGGCATTCTGTCCTCTAATTCCCATAAATGTGACACTTTACAGTATCTAAATACCAACGCCTTTTACTGACAGCGTGCGATTGTCACCATTTACCGAAAGGCAAATGTTCCAGCCGATAGGACGTTCGCGCTGCGTTGCCAAGTTTCTATGGCGGGGCCTTCCTAGAGATAGCTATGGCTGAACTCATTGGGATAGTAGTAATTAAAAGAAATAATAATAATAAAACTTGATGTATTGAAATGAACTATATAGTTAACGGAATGTTTTATTTATTTATTTATTTATTGCTAATTTTTCAACCATTTCTAAATCTTGAACGTGTCTCATGTCAAAGGACAGTATTATTCAATGAAATCCATCACTTCTAGGGATGCGCACGAGACGAGTCAAGACAGAATTTTCCTGACAAAATTCGAGTCGAGTCACAGCTCTTCCAATAGAGAAATATACATTTTTCGAGTCGAGACCACTTTTACAGCACATTTTCGAGACGAGACAGCCTCAAATCTTGTCTTGTGCGCATCCCTAATCACTTCAAAGAAAGTTATTTAGTAATAGTAAAAAAAATCTTTCTTATCAACAGAGTATTTTCTAATCTATTCCTAGTTTCAATCTATTCTAATCTTATAGATCCGTAAAAAAATATAACAAAATTATATGTACAAAAGAATACATATCTTTGAAATAAATAGTTTATGAGGTAGATATACACTTTTGTAACTTGCCCATAAATAAATAAATATTCAGCATATGTCAAGTGCTAAAATTGTTCAAGACATAGGCATATGTAGATTGTTTCTAAGGAAGAAGAAAATTGTAAGACTATGGTAACAGTTGACTTCTTGTAGTTCCCAATCCCGACATCTACATTAAGAAATCTTACCAGCTCCTTCCGGGCGTTCATGGTATAGGGCAATACACTTTTAGTCGTCCAGTATACAAAAATGTTTAATTTTATGATCGTTTCAAGTGGAAAGAGTATTACGTACGATTATAGTGCACGTACAGCAAGATGTTTTAATTAGTGTTTCGTAAAACCCTCATCTGCGTGAATCATGTACAGAAAAAAAAAAAAGAGTTAAAGTTGACGCTGGAAGGACATGCTACAAAGAAGCCGAATTTTTGTTTTGAGGCCAAAAATACCTCATCTACTCCGTCATTTTGTGTGTGTGTGTTGTCACACCCATCCTCCGGGCCGTTTCGTGAGAACAATCAGTTTTTACATTAATATTTTAGTTACTTTGTAAACAAAGAGCATGGTTTGACTTTAGGTTGCAATCGAATGTGTAGAATCAGTAAGAAACAGTTGTTTTCTTTTGAAGTCATGAAAGAATTTTGGGTTAGATCCGTGACACGTTACCACAGATACCTCTATTCTATTGATTTGCCTTTTTTAAGAAACTTATAAAGTGATCTTCTCGTTATTCGTTTCGTGAAAATTCCTAAGTCGCATTCAAAAAATTCCTCAGTCACATCCAACCTACCCAAAGCTTCTAATCAAGTATCATGTTACATTTGTATTTTACAGTCCTATATTACATTTGTAATTGTGAATATTATGAAGCATTAGTTTGTTTCTTTTTTCAACTATAACCACCATTACTTTTTCTTCTTGAACTATGAGCATCATTATCTTGTATGGTTCTTCCATTATGACCACCATTAGTTTATATGTTCCTTCAACTATGATCACCGATTGCTTCATATTTCTTCAATTATGACCATCGTTACACTACTTGAGCTAAAAGTTTCATTAGCTTGTATAGTTTTGCAATTGCGACCACCATTATTTTATATGTTACTTCAACGATGATTATCATTAGCTACATATTTCTTCAACTGTGATTACCAGTAGATTGTTTACTTCTTCACCATTAACTTGATAGTTCTTCAATTGCGACCACCATTAGTTTATATATTATTTCAACTATGATCACCATTAGCAAGGTATTTCTTGAAGTATGGCCACTATTGGATTGGTTTCTTCTTAAGCTATGAGCATCATTAGCTTGTATGCTTCTTCAACTGCGACCACCATTAGCTTATATGTTACTTCAGCTATGATCACCATTAGCTACACATTTCTTCAACACCTCTGGTGCTAGGGGTCTCGGGTTCAAACCCTGCTCCCGCCAAGTGAACTTTGTGGTGGACAAACACCGTGTGCGTGGGTTTTCTCGGGGATCTCCCGTTTCCTCCCACTTTCTTCATTCCACCATTTCATTCATTACTCATTATCACCGTCTCCTTTAGCCTGACCGGCATAACCGTGGGACGTAAAACTCAAAATTTCATTTCATTTCTTCAACTATGATCACCACTAGGTTGTTTGCTTTTTGAGCTAAGAGCATAATTGATTTGTATAGTTCTTCGATTGCGATCATCATTAGTTTATATGTTACTTCAACTATGGTTACTATTAGCTTCATATTTCTTGAACTATGACCACCATTAGCTTGTGTAGTTATTAAACTATGACTACAATTAGCTTGCATGCTTCTTAAACATGACGTCCACTAACTTGTATGTTCTTCAATTATGACCACCATTAGCTTGTACTTTTCTTAAAATATAACTACCATTAGCTTGTATGTTTCTTCAACTGTACCACCATGGGCTTGTATAATTCATCTATGACCAAGTTTAGCTTGTATATTTTTTTTTTCAAATATAAACACAATTAGTATGTATTCTTTTAACAATGGCAACCATTAATATGTACGGTCCTGTTGGCTTTTTTTATTTTTAAACTATAAGCATTTCCTTGTATACAGTATTGTTGGGAAATGAATTCGAGGTATTCTTGGTTCCTACACATAACAATATCAGGCACGTAGCCAGGATTTCGTGAATTGGGGGGAGGGGGTCCGTGACATGAAATACTGTGGTCATCACACCAGGGGCTCGATCATTCTAAACTATTTTACTGGATCATATATTGGTTCGTTTAGCCAGGATTTCGTAATGGGGGGGGGGTCGTGACATGAAATTCTGAAGGCCCAGGAGGTCGATCAATCTAAACTAGTTTACTATCAACATATACTGGTTTGTTAGGACAATAAAATGAGGATATGTTGGCAAGTATTTTAGTAACAAACTATAAAGAAATCTCGAGTAAAATAATAATTTTTAAAAAAGTATTGAAGAAGATTTTACCATATTTGCGTATTTCCTCTGTTTATTCAAATATAACAATTTTCATTTCGTTATGACCTCAATTATTATAAAAAGTACATACTCAGTAATGTAAAATATTTTACAATATTTGCTTTTCTTTCTCTGTTGAATCAAATACTAGCAGAACTTTCTTTTCACATAAATTTTTATTATTATTTCGTCAACTACTGTCGGTTCCAAATGATAGTTTAAAGGATGAGTAGAAAACTGTTTTTGAAATAACATTTTTGATACTGACAGTATGCGATGAAGAAAAATTATGTTAAAAAATGTTCATGCTGTTACACAACGGCACTATGCTTTCGGAAGCTTGAAATCTCCTTGACTAGTAGCAGAAAATCTGAGAATTCCGTAACTTTTCTAGAAATTTCAAATTTCTTGACTCTTACAGGATATCTCGATCATCTCGCCACCATGTATTACAAGTAATACTCATCTTCTCATAAGAAAGAGTAACCAAAAGCTCTCTCTAGTTTTTATTATTATTATTATTTTTACTGCTGATCCTTCTTTTTCTCAATTCATTTTGTTTCATCCTTCCTTATTTTTTTTTCACTTCTGGTCTCGAAGGGGGGTCCGGACCCCCCTTGGCTACGTGCCTGACAATATGCACATTCCCCCTTGCCATTTTTGCGTTCCATTCGAACAACTTGTTGAACTAGAAACGTTACTTAAAAAAAAAAAAAAAAAAAAAATAGGGCTCCTTACAAATGTGGAGCCCAAACGGGAAAAGTTTCTACCATTTTAGATTGAAAACTTCCTATTTCCAACAACTTTCCATTTCTTTTTTCGCATTTTCATTCATAACGGAGTTACGACCCTGAACTTTTGATACACCCGGTATAGACAGAATGCAGGGGGGGATGAAATGTTATATTTAGAGCATACTGTGAATCAGAGATGTCTAAAAGACAATTTGTACATAAAAGCAGAATGTTTTGTCACTTGACCCTGTTTTCCTGTAGCCTAAATGTATTTGCGTACATAATCATTGCTGAAAAATAACAACAGGTTTCATTTTAAGTGGCAATATGGAAGTTGTTACAAATAGATGTGCATTACCTCTCCATTAATGTATATTACATACATGTAGGTAAGTTAAGAGAATACTACATACAGTACATAGGCAGTATAAGGTGCTGCGGTTTTCCTTGAAATAACATTACGTGCTATTCACTACGTAGTAATCTTGCGTGGCTGTTTGTCGTGACGAAAAAAATGCTGAAGCTGGGCGGGTTTAACAGCACGCAAAATTTGTCAGCGCATAGTAAAAGAAGTAGAAAGTATATTTATATTTTAAATAGGTTTAAGTCCTTCTCTTTGGTTACCATATACTGTTTTCCTTGCGTAATGCTTATTTCGTAATTTATTATTATTATTTTCTTTTCAAGGTTTGTGGACTCTATAGAAGCCAGAATGTCTTATACCGAAGGAATACTAATTAATATTGTAGGTGAATGAATATCTGTGTAAAGAAATCTTTTTAACTCTAAATCACTATATTACAGTTGGGGCTTACTGAGACATGGGGTCACATTTTTTTTTAACTGGGCTCGCACCCATAAGTTTCGTTCGAACCTGCGCTCACTTGGATTCGAACTTACTCTCCATTCAGTGTGGCTCGCGCTTAATTGGATTGGCGTTCATTAACCTCGTTTGGGCTTGCACTTCACTAACGACTCAGGTTCTCACTCCCTCCAGTAGAGTTCATGCTCACTCTGGGTTCTCTACACGCGATTATTGAGCCTGAGTTCGGTTGAGCGCGAGTCCTAACGAAATGAGCGCGGACTAGACTCTGGGCTCACGAGTTTGGAAATTTTTGGTCACCACCAACGCTGCGTCTGCCTCCATCTTTCAGATTTCTTTAGATACCCATTTAATAGACAGTAAGAAAATCCTTGAGCCGATTTGGAATGATAGAAATCCCGGCCGTGTCAATGGAACTCAAGTCAATTGGTAGGCAAACGCCTTACTGACTACGCTACGTGGCTCTGCTTCAAAACTATGTAGTTTAATTTAACAATTAGCTAAGTTACAGCTATAGCTATTCAACATAGTAAGGTGTAGTGTATATAAAATGCTGCCATTCATGAAATTTACAGTTCATTTGGAGAACAAGTTACGGTAATGCAACATTAGTTTTCTGTAATTACAATCGGTTTATTTATTTTTTTTTTAATTCCTTGATTGAATGAACCAATGAGAAAGCAATAAGATAATGAGTTTTTTTTTTTTCATGTATGTAAAGGAGAAATGGTTTGGATACAGAAGAAAATGAAAGTGATTAAAAATGAAGGAAGAAGTTTCCAATCTAAGTAATAGCTTAAGCGTTCATTTTTTTTATGTCCGCACCAATTCTGTTCGTGGTTCCTTTCTTTTTCTTCTTTCCCTTCTTTCTTCTATGTTTCGATTCCTGGTGCAGATTGGATGCGAAGAAAGAAACTAGAAAGTTGATGTGAACGAAAAAAAATCAACGAAAGGTAATTTTCTAGAATCGTAATCTAATTGCTCATTACCCATGAAAACAACGTTGTTTCTGACGAAATTTCGTATTTTTTTTTTTTTTTAATCTTCCTAAAGATTTGATAAATGCTTGGTAGGTCTCTTGTTTCTCTTTTTTCCCAAAACTGGAGGAACTGGCAAATTACTATGAGCTTTTTGGATTATTTTCTGGTTTCTTGATCAGAGTTTCGTATTTCTTAGTTAAGGTGCTTCCGACTTTTTGTATAGATAGTGCTGGGTTAATACCAGTGTTGACTTCTAAGAAAAGTCACATCGGTAAAAGTTAACCTTTTATCTTTATAAGCTAAAGGGATTTAGGATTTAGATGTCTGGGCTTTCGGCACCTATGGCCATATTAGCCCGTCAGGTATGATCATATTATCCGAAGAAAGGGAAAGAAAAAATATTAGGGAAGTGACCTGGGACCTATATGTTAGGTACCATCCCGGCCTTTGCCCGGTGTGAATGAGGAGAACCCAGGAAAACCTCTCAGGATGGCTGGCCTGAAAAAAAAAACTTTAACACTTTTTCGAACGAATGTCCTCACTAAGAATCGAACCCGAGACCGCTCACACCAAAGCCGGGAGCGTTAGCGACTACGCTACGCGGGGCC
This sequence comes from Thermobia domestica, assembly GCF_964235325.1. Taxonomy (NCBI): domain Eukaryota; kingdom Metazoa; phylum Arthropoda; class Insecta; order Zygentoma; family Lepismatidae; genus Thermobia; species Thermobia domestica. The sequence continues at coordinate 66,600,004 of NC_137471.1, read as the reverse complement.
ACTATATATAAGCTAAAGGAAGGAAACTTAAAAATGTGTGCTAATTCTTGTATACAGCTTGTAGCGATAAAATGTGTAGTAATTCCCTTATCCTGTAGCGATAAAATATGTACTAATTTCCGTAACTTATAACGATAAAATGTATACTAAATCTCTTAGGTTGTAGCGATAAAATATGTACTAATTTCTGTAATTTATAACGATAAAATGTATACTAAATCTCTTAGGCTGTAGCGATAAAACGTGCACTAAATTTCTTAGCCTGTAGCGATAAAATGTGCACTAATTTCCTTAGTTTCTAGCGATAAAATTCGTACTAATTTTCTTAGCTTGTAGCGATAAAATGTGTAATTCCCGTGGCTTGTAGCGATAAAATATGTAATTCCCTTAGCTTATAGCGATAAAAAAGTGTACTAATTCTTGTATACAACTTGTAGTGATAAACTGTGTAGTAATTCTCTTAGCCTGTAGCGAGAAAATGTGTAATAATTACCCTAACTTGCAGTGATGAAATTATACTAAATTCCGTAACTTGTAGCGATAAAATGTGCACTAATTTTCTTAGCCTGTAGCGATAAAATTATACTAATTCCCTTAAATTTTAGTGATAAAATACATAATTCCTTTAGCTTGTAGCGATACGTTTTGTCCTTAGTTTGTAGCGATAAAATCTGTAATTTCCTTAGCTTGTAGCGATAAAATCTGTAATTTCCTTAGATTGGAACGATAAAATATATAATTCCCGTGGCTTGTAGCGATAAAATATGTAATTCCCTTACATGCTACTACCATGAAATCCTTACACCGTGGAGTATAAGGTTAGCAACACTACACAAAACACCTGAAAACAAAAAGTGAAAATAGGACATAAACCTATCGTCCCTCCGTAATATTTTCTTGGAAACAAGACAGATACCATACAACGCACGATTCATGCATGCGGAAAGTCCAAGGTTGCGAATCATCCCTTTCCTTGCTACTTACCTGATTGACCATGGTCCTTCTGAAGCCGAAAAAAAAAAATGGAAAGGGGGAAGGGACAAGAGAAAGGAAGAAATGAAAGGGTAACTCAACAACCGGAATCCCGTTACATTCAATTATGTTGCAAGGGGAGAGCAGCAGCATCTCTGAACACATTTGTAAAATTTCTAAAGAGAATTCCCAAAGGTGACCGACGGACGCGTCGAGGTAGTGCAACAAAGCATTTGCGAGAAAACAAGTCCTGATACAGTACTTCGTTCCACTGAAAATGAAAGAAGTAACAGGTAAAAACAAGTTAATGATACGTACGAAAAAACTTATCCAAAAGCATCCATTCAGAACAAACTTCCTAATGTAAAACAGCAAAGACTTTCCAGACAGTTTTTTTTTAATGGTTAACATTTGGTCACTTTATCCGCCTGTAGCCGAATAGTAAGCACCCTCTAGTGGCTAGCACGCAATCTTTGATGTACGGGTTCTCAGGTTCAATTTCCGATAAGAAAGTTTTGAAATTTGCACGCATTCCACTTTAAACTCGAGGTCAGTCTCATATAGTCTCGGTGCTAGAGGGGACGCTAAAATTCAACCAAGTTGTAGACACATGTTGATACTGAGTTCGATTCCCCGAAGAGAACAGTTTTCTTTTTGGGTGATGGTTCATCACTGTTAAGCGATTGGTGAGGTATTTGCATTACGGAGTAGCTAACGTCAGTTAAAAGGCCAAAAATAAGGAGTTGATGCGCCAACCATGTATTACACACTGGTCGATCAATGCTCCTCTTGCGCTAAAACGCCTTGGAAGTTCAGTTTTTAACGTATGACGTATTAGGTCACTACAAGTGATCCCGTTATTATAATTTATTTATTGTTGTAAACTTTAGTCTAAATGAAATCCTATAAAGCATCTTTATGTAATGTGGCTGCTTTGAATTGCTGACCACTAAATCTCAAGTAGTTTAGGTGCTTAAGAGACCTAATCACTGCAAAACTAAAATATAGCTAATTTTACAGTAATTATATGATATCTTCAAATAGATAAAAGATAATCGAAGTGTGGAACAAGAGCGCCCTAGACAATACTATTTTGCATTAGGTACCGTTATCACGAGTCACCTAGCAGCTTTCCGTTTACAGTCATTTATAAACGCGAAAATAAATGTCGATTTTCTAAATGGCTGGAAATCAAAAGCAGATAAGTAAGTCGTGATAACGGTATCTCGTGCAAAATAATATTATCTAGCGAGCTCTTGTTCCACTTTTCGATTATATCTTTTATCTATTTGAAAATATCACATAATTACTGTAAAATTAGCGGTGTTTTAATTTCGCCGTGAAGGGGCCTCTTAAAAATAGTTATATAAATTGCTAAAATAAGCGCTCTCCAATCATAATAGATTTCAAAGCATGATCTATCTATTAGTTATAGAACAGTGTTTAAAAGAAGCAATTATAAACTAGATATCGGTCACATAGCATCTTTTTTGTATTATGCTTTTTCTTTGCGGTATTGGTGAATTTTAATTAGGTTGGTTCACCAGATGGTTGGAGGCTTGGCTCTAAATCGGGTGGAGTTATTCGATTAGAGTAAAACGATCAAAGATGATAGTTTGATGGTTTTTTTCTCAAATGGACATAGGTGAGTGTTAATTGTATTTATTTAGTAGATGGGTGTAACTTGAATATGAAATTGATCCAGTAAGTGAACATAGATTGCGTCAGTACTAATAAAATCGGCTAATTAAATTAACTTGCTTGGCTGTTAATTGAATTAGTTCATCAGATGGGCGTAACCTTATTGTGGATTGCCTTATTAAATAAATTTAATTTTCAGTGTTAATTGTATTAGCTCATCAGATGAACATAGTTTGAATATTAAGCAAAGTTGGTGTATTAAGTTAACATAGGTTAGATATTACATTAGTTGGTTTATCAATAGACACAGCTTGACGTAAATAGAATATGTTCATTAGCTAGGTATAACTTAGGAGATAATTGTATTAGTTCATATATAACTTTGGTAGTAGTTGGATTGGTTCATTAGATAATTTTAGCAAAAAGTGAAGTTAAAGAAATTCTCGATGCATTTAAACCACTTCCGAGTTACTAGCTGAAATACCCATTCTTCGCATGGGGATTGTATTGGGAAGTCAACGCCTGTAGGAGTATCACCATTCATCTCTGCGATCGCGAAAATTATGGATTTGACACTCATATCTGTCATTTTGGATTATTTTTACATGTCTCGGTATCCCCCTGTTACCGGTGACCCCCAGTCCGCAGTCGAATGGGGTGAATTTGGAAGTTAATGTAATCGGAGTTTCACCATTGATTTCAGCAACCGCGAAAAGTAGGAATTTGATATTAATATCGGTCATTTTCTACTACTTGTACATGTCCCGGTAAACGCCCTCTCCTGAGACCCCCTGATTCGAAATTTGGAAAAAGCCCTTATTCCTGGTCTGGGACGTGGACCAAGGTACCTGTGACTCAAATTTGGTAACTCTCGGCCCACTCATCTGATCCCCAGGCCGCACACAGACAGACAGGCAGACACACAGACAAACTCTTTATTTCATTTATATTAGATTATTACACAAAATAAAATTATTATGTAAAGCAGTGATGCCCATTTAATTATGTACTGCGGCACAGGATTCAATAAGAATCATATTTGGGGAAGGTGGCATTTTCAATTTTCCTTGCCCCTCCTGGGGCAACGAATCGCTAAATGTAAATTATACATTTTTTAAATCTGTATTCCAATCTGTGTATATTACTTCATGTATTTAGGCCTCGACTAAGAACATTTGAGAGTAGTAACTCTATGAAAGCGCATTTTTCTTTATATATATATATAAAAAAACGCCCTGGAATTAATAGCTTCACCTTGTAAAATGGGCTAGGTAATTACAAAGTTAAAGAAAATATGTATATTCATAGTTAAGTCAAGTTTTGATTCAGGTACATTATGATGGCCAGGAGTGGTATATGCATGCAGTTAGAATAAATCATACATTTCTTAGTTTGTATTCTAGGGTTGGATGAAGCATACTCGTGGGCCGCTATTTAGCCACCACTGATACAAAGTATTTGTCCCATTATACATATCCGAGAATAAAATATCATAGACTTAACAATTATACTTTGGTAGAAATGAATTACATTATTTACTTACAATATTTTACTACAATGATGCTGAGAATATAAATATGCGACCATTCTCACAATAGCGTATATGAGATAATTGCGTATGTGACCTAGATTGAATTCGTGATTAATATTCAAAATCGATTCATGTCTTCCTTTTGAATATGTTCGGATATTAGTCGTTGAAGGTCAGTTAATTGTTAGTTAGATGGACGTAGATTAGATACAGTATTAACCAATTTAAGAACAGATCGGAAAGGATAGAAGTCGGGAATAAACTCGAATTTAGTTAGTTGTTAGACTACTATTAGATATACATTTTGCCATAAGTCTCTGCTCCTCCTTCCAGTGCCCCACCCACCTCCTAGTGTATGTGGTAGAATCTGTTAGGTACTCTATACGGAGAGATTAAAGTATTTTAGTTTGAGAAAAGCTGTGCTACTTTTGCGTCTAACACACGAGTTTACTGGTTTATTCCTGGAGAAATTGGTGTTCCAATATCTCCTATCGCTGCCCCCAATGTTATATTTCAAAATGTGGACATGACATTGGTATTGTATCAACTAATTAAGTTCCGAGTTTTTTTTTTTTTTTCAATTTGGATAATGAAGAACAACAAAAAAAGAAAAAGGACCAATATACATACAATAAGACGCGCGCATTTGATGCATAACATAGTTTTCTACTCTTACAGTCTTCGGCTCGATAGTAAGTCATCAATCCATTTGATTGTTCATTTTTCGCGTAAAACAAAATTCAGGCTTTCTATAGCTCACAATCAATTCAAAAGTAAGTCCTCAGTTAATTATATTGTCCATTTGCCACGTGAAACGAACTTCAGGCATGTTAGGGCATCATAGAACTCATAGTCAGTATGCTAGTACGTCATCAATTGTTGTTTATTTTCCAGATGAAACGAGCTCCAGGCATCGTATAGTTCACAATCAGTTCCGCAGGAAGCCAGTTTTAAATATCCCACAATTCATAATCAGTTTCGATAGTAAGTCATTTATGCATTAGACTGTCCATTTGCCGCACGAAGCGAGCTTCAGACATCCTGCAGCTCACAGTCAGTTCGATAGTAAGTCACCAAGTCATTACTCTCTCCATTTGTCATTTAAAACGAACTTGAGACATCCCACAGCTCACTATCAGTTCTATATTAAGTCATCAATCCTATAATCATGTCCGTTTGCCACGCGAAGCAAGCTTCAGGCAACCTACTACAGCTCACAATCAGTTCGATAGTAAGTCGTAAATCCATTAAGCTGTCCTTATGCCATGTTAACGAGTTCAGACATCTTACAGGTTACAATCTGTTGGATAGTAAGTAATCAATCCATTAGACTATCCGTTTGTCGTATGAAGCGAGCTTCAGGCATCCTCCAGCTTGTCAGTTTTATAGTAAGTCAGGAATGCATTAGTCTGTCCGTTTGCTGCATGAAGCGAGCTTCAAGCAACCTACAGCTCACAATCAGTTTGATAGTAAGTCATGAATCCATTACGCTGGCCTCGTTCTATGGTAACGAGCTTCAGACATTTTACGGGTTACAATCGTGTGAAGCGAGCTTGAGGCAATTTAACAGTAATCCCGAACAAATAATATTTCGAAAGACTTCTTTGAATAAGAAAAATAAGAAACCCTTCTCAAATGGTTTGTCAGTCAATTGTTTTCGTGAGTCTGGGCGCTCATGCTCTCCTTGTCTATCTAGAAAGAGGATTAGGAACAATAGTCCGAATATAGCTTTGTTCTGAAGAGTTTTGAAGAAGAAGAGAACGGTTCTTATTAAAAGGTGTAGATAGTTTAAAAGAAAGGAAGAAAAAAAGAAATATGTAGAACAACTTCCAAATAGAAATCTCGGCACTAAAAGCAGAGAACCAGAAAAAAAATCTAGTGAATCAAGTTCGTCTAGAAATAATAGTAATATGAGTGAGGGAAAACTTCGAAGAATAATAATACACGATAAGTAAGACAGTAAAAAAGTGAGCTTCAAGCTATTTTAAGATCTTAATACAACAGACATATATATATGTATACATATGCTGACTATATATAAGTCCCTACACTACCCTTACCTTACACCCACACCCTTAACCAATCTAGTTTGAAGATTGTGTTTTAAATCTGGCTCTCAATGTTTTGTATGTGTGTCCCTGTTCGTTTTTATATCTTTCTTCTTGTAAAAGAAAAAGAGGGAAAGAGCGTCAATATATATATATATTCTAGGATAGGGAGTGAGGGAGTGTAGTTATTATGTAGAGAAAAGCAGGTGTGCCTTACGGACGAGCGAGGTAGTAGTAGGGAGTAGCTGTAGAAGATCTGATGGACGAATGTTTTAAGATGAAAGGAAACGGGGAAAAATTGCATAGTGATGGGTTTTCTTTTACTCGAAAAGTTTTTCAGGGTTTTTGTTGGTTACAAGAATAAGAACCAGCCGGAAAGAAAGTCTAGTCAAGGTTGGAAGCTGTATAGTAATTTCTTTGAATGTACGGTATATATATAATTCACGTTCGTTACCATATGAAAAGAGTATGGTAATTTTAAAATTAAGAAATTTAATGCAAAAAATCTAATTTACAAAGTGAAATTTGGTGATAATTAGCTTCAGTTTAAAATAATAATAATGATAATAACGACATGCTATAGAACACTTCTTTTAGTCATTGTGCGTGGGCGTCAATCAAGGAGGTCGTTGTCCATGGTCCTTTTGAGAACGCTGTTCAACTTTGTCATTACTCATTGCATTCAACTCTTGTCTCCTTTCACGTACAGGGTGGTCCAAATGTCTAAATCGTAGAAAATTTTGTAGAACATATCATAATGATCTTCATTATTAGTATTGGGGCCGAGGTGGCTCAATGGTAGAGCATTCACCTCTGGTGCATGGGGTCCCTGGTTCGATTCCAGCTCGCGCCAAGCGTGCTTTGTGGTGGACAAACACCGTATGCGTGGGTTTTCTTGGCGTTCTCCCGTTTCTCCCACTTCCTCAATTCCACCATTTTATTAATTTCTCATTATCACCGTCTCTTAGCCCACATGACATAACGCGGTACGCAAAACTCAAAGATTTCTTCATTATTAGGAAGTAAATATTGAGTGAAGAACATGATGTGTTGACTTTTTCTGTTCAACATTACTTTTAAACTTCCTGTCATCCTGGTTTGAGATGCCAGGTGGTGAATATTATCGAATGTTTAGTGGTTTCTCTTAATGAGTACATTATTCAGAATGTTATGACCTTTACTTTGTTTTGATTGAATTGCATGGACTTATGCTAGAAATCCAGTGGAGCAGAATGTCGATATTGACCCAGCATCATGTGGCACTTAGAACTGGTAAGAGCAGCAAAAGATTTTCCAGAAATAACATGAGAGAACTATAGTAAGATTAGAAGTTATGGTATTGCTTGTTCATTGAAATTTAGCGTCCCTTTTTAGTATCGAGACTATATGAGACATGGTTCTACGTTTAAGGTGAAACCACCGTAATTGCATTCAGGTTTCGTTGCTCCCCGTCGGGAATTGAACCCGTGACCCCGTACACTGTACTTTAACCATTGGACCAGTGGGACGGCTTAGGAACCACTCTTAGGTTGTTGGTTGAAAAGCGTTTATATGTATTGCTATTACATGCCGTTATTAGAAGAAAGTTGGACGTTGAAAGATATGGAGATTAGTTATTAGAAGTCGGTGTACTTGGATAATGCCGTGGCTTGTAGCAATGGTAAATACAATAAAAAGATAAAGTTCTCTGTGGGAGTTTAATACTTTGTTGTTGGCACTGTTGCCTAATATAAGTGAAGCTAGTAGTCTTGAAATTGAAGGAATAAGTAAATCATTTCTTGAAGAATATAGTAAATGTCCTTGGCATAATAAATAATGAACCAGCAACTGTGCGTGAAAGTAATGCATAGTAGATCAGTAAATATAACAGAATTTAAGTTTAGGGTAGGGGTTCTCAAACTTCTACATTGGCGTACCACCAACAGCGGCTCGCATACCTCTGATTAAGACACCCTAATAGGGCATTGCAACTTACATTTGGTTTCTATTAAACTTTCATAGCCCTGACTAGAAATTCTGTTTGGAATGTTCGGAGTTGATTTAACATCGTGAGGCAATTTAGGAGCTCCATGAATGTTAAGAAGAAACAAACCTTGGTAGAAAGTCAGAAACAGCACTTATGGAATTTAGTGTGCGTTGGCTACACACACATCACCCAACTAAAACTCATGCGGCCGGCAATACGACACAGGGGTGACCATTTTGTAACCGGGGCCCACCCGAACTCATTTGGGCTTAGGTTCACTGTCTTCAATGCAACTCTTGCTCACTTATCTCTGTAAGTTTCCTTGTCCCTAGTGGAGCTCTTCCTTACTAATGTCAATGAGGCTTAGTGTCCCCAATGGGCACTTCCTTATTATTCTCAATAACGCTCAGTCTCCTAAAGTGAGCTCTTGCCCACTAATCTCAATAAGGCTCAGTATACTCAATGTTACCCTTACTCACTGTTCTCAAAAAAGGTTCCCTGTCCCCAGTGGGGCTCTTCCTCGCTTGTCTCACTTAGGCTCATTATCCTTAATGGAGCTCGTTCTCACTAATGTCAATGAAACTCAGTATCCTCAATGATGTTCTTGCTCAATAATCTTAATAAGGTTTCCTGTCCTCAATGGGCTCTTGTTCACTAATCTCAGTTAGATTCACTGTCTTCAATGGGGTCTTGCTCACTAATCTCAGTTAGATTCACTGTCCTCAATGGGCTCTTGTTCACTAATCTCAGTTAAATTCACTGTCTTCAATGGGGTCTTGCTCACTAATCTCAGTTAGATTCACTGTCTTCAATGGGGTCTTGCTCACTAATCTCAGTTAGATTCACTGTCCTCAATGGGCTCTTGTTCACTAATCTCAGTTAGATTCACTGTCTTCAATGGGGTCTTGCTCACTAATCTCAGTTAGATTCACTGTCTTCAATGGGGTCTTGCTCACTAATCTCAGTTAGATTCACTGTCCTCAATGGGCTCTTGTTCACTAATCTCAGTTAGATTCACTGTCTTCAATGGGGTCTTGCTCACTAATCTCAGTTAGATTCACTGTCTTCAATGGGGTCTTGCTCACTAATCTCAGTTAGATTCACTGTCCTCAATGGGCTCTTGTTCACTAATCTCAGTTAGATTCACTGTCTTCAATGGGGTCTTGCTCACTAATCTCAGTTAGATTCACTGTCTTCAATGGGGTCTTGCTCACTAATCTCAGATAGATTCACTGTCCTCAATGGGCTCTTGTTCACTAATCTCAGTTAGATTCACTGTCTTCAATGGGGTCTTGCTCACTAATCTCAGTTAGATTCACTGTCTTCAATGGGGTCTTGCTCACTAATGTCATTGAGGCTCGGTATCCTCAATGGAGCTCTTCCTTAGTAATCCCAATGAGGCTCAAGCTAGGTTAAACTCGCACTCGTTCTAGCTCAGGCTCACACTCACAAACGGCTCAAGCTCGCTATCCTCAGTAGGACTCGTACTCGCTTTTGCTTACATTCACTAGCCAGCCTGATCGGGTCCCACCAAGTGAACTTTGTGGTGGACAAACACCGTGTGCGTGGGTTTTCTCGCGGTTCTCCCGTTTTCTCCCACTTTCTTCATTACACCATTTTATTCATCTCTCATCATCACCGTCTCCTTTCGTATAACCATGGGACGTAAAACGCAAAAAATTCATTTCATTTCATTTTCAGCCTGATCGGGGCTTGCACTCGCTCAGGCTCTGGCTTGCTGTTCACTTTTAGAAGTCGTGCTTACAAGGCTCGCGCACATTTATTGATCTCGCGGTCAATTGAGCTCGAGATCAAGGCTCACGATTTTGGACCAGAAATGTATATTTTGCAGTTGGAACTTATTCGGGCTAAGGTTTGCTATCCCCTATTTGACTCACTCTCACTAACCTTAATGAAGAAACCTTTCAGTATAAGATCCCACAATAATGCCCTTTAGGGTAAGGTAGACGGATGAGCAAGGCAAGTGAATAATGACGAAAGAATTGATGGAATTAGAATGTGGGAGAAAACGGGAGTATCTTGAGAAAACCCACGGACACGATATTGTCCACCACAAACTTATTTGTCCGGGAATCGAACCAAGAACCGCATGCACCAGAGGTAAGCGCTGTACCACTGAGCCACCGTGCCTAACCTCAATGAAGCTGACGGTGTCTCGTCTCTATTCTTGTGACGCATTCTTGTTAGTGAGACTAACGCTAGCTCAAGCTAGCGCAAATTTACCTCTGAGTTCGCGCTGGCGTAGACTCAAAACTATTGATCCCTGTTGACTCAGTGTTTTGCGCTCTACTGTTGAGCTCAGAATGCCAATTGAGGCCAAGAACCGAGCTCGCGAATTTGGACATTTCTGCTCTGAATATCTCTGATACAGTAAGCCCGCTTGTGTATAATTTTCAGTCTTCTGTACGACTTTTACTATTTCAAAAATACCCAACCCTGAGTCTAGTTAACCAAGAAGACTGGCTTGCTCTAGCTATCTTGGGAAGAAATCTTGCTCGGAGAGTAGGAGGTGGTGGTGAGTACAAAACACACACATATACACACGACGACGCAATCTCCTTGTTCGCAAACAGAATAAGGGGAAGACGCATTCAGAGATAGCCAAAAGAAGAAAGAGAAAAGGAAATCTTTTGCCTTTTCAAACAGTCCATCTCGCTTCTTTCTCTTTAAGTCTGTTGTCCGTTAAGGAACATTTTTTTTTCTTTCTTTCTTTCCCTTTTGCATTTTATTAATTTGCATTACAAAGACTGTCCGGCAATTCAAGCTTACATACATATAATGAAAAAAAGGCGACAGAATTGTTCAGTATGGGGTGGAAAAACTCCCTCCCCCAAATCTTATTTCTATAAGTGGACACGTGGGGAGTGAGATCTAGTTTTACGACGTAAAAGCATCCTGGAATATGAGAGATCCCTTCTTCCCGATTCTCGGTGGTGCTTATTAGCGGGCAGGATAGAGAGAAAGAAGAAAAAAGCTGTATAATTAAAGGGTACCCAAGAAATTATTATGCATAAGAGCGAAAACTACGTGGCTACTCTTTTTTCTCTCTGTCTCTCTCTTACAAGTCGTCGTAGTAAACTGGCTACCGTGGGACTCTCTTTTACTTTGAAGAAATAATAAGGATAAAAAAAATAACTTTTATTGTAATGGACATTTCATTCAAATGTATCATCTGCCCAGTTTTTAAATCAGCTCACACTGTCCGTTGGAACTCTCAAGGCTTTTAGGAAGGAAGTAGCCCTCACTGCCCTTTTAGGACACAGGTCAAAACCAGGAAGAAACACCGGATATAAAGAAGGGTTCTTGGTACAGTACTTTGTAAAAGAAAGTAATAATAATATACACGGTAAACATTTTATATAAATATTAATAAAAAAGTTTGGTCAACAGTAACGACCTTCTTTATCATTATACTATTTCTAGCAGCCATAAAAAAAAGGACATTTGTCTTCCTAGTTTGACAGGGGTACCAGATTCCTGTTTTTATTGTTCATTTCATCTTCAGTTTGCTTCCTGGTGGGAACTGCTTAAGTTTGATGTCCAATATTGTACTTGGAACAGTCGGGCACTTGGATGAATCATGAAGTTTGAGGGATCTGCGAAATAGAAAGCAAGTGTACATGGTTAAATTAATCTTAAACAATAATGTATATCATATATATATATATATATATATATATATATATATATATATATATATATATATATATATAAAATATAAAATTTAAGAAAATAATAATCTCTTTCCTTGTGGTATTATTGTATTGGTGAAATATACAAATATTTATTTAGCTAAGATGTGATATTTTTTCTTTTAAAATTAAAATGTGCTTTCCCGTCGTTTAAATATCTTATGCACTGCATTTGCGTAGGTTAGGTTAGCACACAGCAGACCTGGATTACTGTACTGCAATTATATTCCCTGTTAAGAAATTATTGCTAACTATAATTATTTATTGAAAAGATTTACAACCATAGAAGGTATTGACGTCCACAGTACCTGTAATTAAGTGATCATATTTATGCAGATTTAGAATTTAACAAAGAGCCGAATTAGTTGGCTACTCAAAATTCTTGAGTTTACTTTCCGTACTCCTACGAGATTTGCGCATTTATTTTCAACTCTTTCTTTTTTTGGATCAGATAGTTGTGGATTATTCAATGGAGTCTGGCTTAACCATGTCCTGTTTAATTTCACGGAACTTTGTGGTGATGGAAATGTTGTTTATATTAGAGATACTGCATAAATAAATAAATAAACATCATTCGCTTTCACCTTAATATGGCTTTTTTCCACATGAATCCGCCGGAGTGTTTCATAGTGCTTCCTATGTTGTAAGGCGTTGTTTTCCAAATTTTAATATTGCATTTTCATTTTCTTTTTTTAAAAAAGGGAAATAACATGAATGGGTGTTTTCACGAAAATGAAATTCCATCTTTTGACGTTCCTCGATTATGTCCATTAAGCTAAAGGAGATAGGAAATTCATGAAAGTGAATTGTTATGAAATAGCTGATGTGATAAAAAAAAATGGCGAAGAAACTGGAAAATCCCGAGAAAACCCACGGACATGGTGCTGTCCGTCACTAATTCGCATGGCTTGAAATCGAACCCTTTGCAACATTCTTTCGATTTCCGGCGGCAGCTCATGTGGATCGGATTCCACGTTAATCAGTAGGTCTACGTCTCATATAGCCTCGCTGCTGAACGGGACGTTAAACTCAAAATCAACTCAATTCAACCTTTGCACCTTTCTACTGCTTAGCTTTCGTGCCCCCATTTTTTCTTTTGGATATCTCTTAATTGGGGCTAATGATACTACTGCTGAAAAGTATCTTTTGACTAACTAAATCAAAATTTATGTTTTCCAAATTTCAGAGTGTTCAGTTCTTCTTAATTTTTGTAGTGAAGTAAAACGAAAAGTGTGAAGTAATATGCCTAAAATATTTGATAAGTAAAAGCAAGTAAGGAGCCACGTGCTTATGTTGAGAAAGACAAGCCAGCATAGACTAGTGCGTTGCGTGGCTTTTGCCCATCGTGCTTTTTGCCCTTAATGTTTTCTGCTGGTAGCTATTGCTCTACAGTCATGAGTTAGTGTCCTAAAAATGAAGAAATCCTTAACTGCCTGAATTGGAAACAAAACCAATAAAATCAAACAAGTTATTTGAATTTACCTTTTCGTAATCTTGCATTGGAGCAAAGCGATACTCCATAGTCAAGAAAATAGTGTATAATATTATGTTTTAGATAATATTTGAAATATCTAATTTCTCTGATAACTGAATGAATATTGTCAAACAATGCTGCTGGTCAGTATAGTATGATTCGTTGACATTTTCCAGTTTTGGCCAATCGAAAACAAACATTTATTGACATTTTCCAATCATGTCCTTACTAAAAGAGGAAACTATCCCTAATTGTACGGACCACAAGAAGGCTATAACTATTTTCTTCAGCGGGTAAATGTAATGCTACATACTCACAATTTACTTATTTATATGTTACCAATGTAACTTAACTCTACTGCATTTAAATCTTTTACTGGGTTCCTATTAATAGTAAAAGATTTGAATGCAGTAATGATTAATATTTTGTATTAAAAAGACCGTATGTTTTATTCACCTATGATTGTTTTTGTGCCCTTAAGAGTCTTCATCCCGGCGAAATTAAAATACCGCTAATTTTACAGTAATTATGTGATAACTTCAAATAGATAAAAGATAATTGAAATATGGAACAAGAGCGCCCTAGACAATATTATTTTGCGTGAGGTACCGTTATCACAAGTCACCTAGCGGCTTTCCGTTTTCAGCTGTTTAGAAACGCGAAAATAAATGCCGATTTTCAAAATGGCTCGAAATCGAAAGCAGATAAGTTAGTTGTGATAACGGTTTCTCATGTAAAATAATATTGTCTAGGGCGCTCTTGTTCCACATTTCGATTATCTTTTATCTATTTGAAGATATCACATAATTACTGTAAAATTAGCGGTATTTTAATTTCGCCGGAATGAAGACTCTTAAGCAAAACTAGTTTTTAGGAGGAATAGCAACATTCTCTTTCTATGGGGCAAATCCACGAAATTCACCAACAAGGAATCCCCATGTCGGGAGAGCAGCCACAGAGCCGGCTAGGGATCAGGTTTTTACTTCCTAACCGAAAGGTTCCAGGTTTGAATCCGAAGGCTGGCCATCCACACTGTTTTTTCATGATTTTGCGTCAGTTCCATCAGGCGAGTACCGTAATACATCTCTAAATATAGGCTCTAGTTGATTTTTTACGTTATTGTCATTACTGATACTGACTGTTAATTTTTTCATTATAAATTGGAATCCCAAACTGTATCTGGAAACTCGTTAACTAAATGAAAATGCCAGCTGAATCTGATCTGAATGAACTAAGCAATTAATCTGACCTGAAATTAGGCCTGACCCTCTTTAACTGACTTCACCAAGTAAAATAATCCAGATTATTACGTTTTCCTTGTCAGAATGAAAATAATAATAATAATAATAATAATATTATAATAATAGAGATGGGAAGAGACTTTCAGAAATACAATTTATTGCTAATAAAAACACAATGGAAAGTATACATCTTTGACGCAAAAATTATATGTGACTTCCTCGATTCAGTTTGATCTGAATCACTTGAGAACAAGTGGATAGTGTCTAAAGAAGTTAAAAGCACGTCAATGCGATTTAGTCACGTCAGCGTATATGTTTATACAGAAACATTGTGTGAAATATAGTACGTATTGCCGCGTATGGTAGAAGATAATGTTTACACGAAATTCACGAAACATGTGAAAATACCTTTTTGTTTCCAATAACATTGTCGCTTAATTTTTATGGACCTGTTTTTATGAGCTTCTTGTCCACTTCTTGTAGATCTATTGAGGCAAATGTTTTCTTTGTGCGGCTAATATTCTCAATATCTTTGCCCTTTCTGGACACCTAAATGTCTAAAGCACAATTGTGCACGTGTCAATACTAGATCTTTCAGAGTTTCAGGTGGACATAAGTATAATCATATGAATAAAATTTAAATGTTTCATAAATTAGTTCACGTAACTAAATATTGTTTATATGAAAATTTTTGGTTAGTTCTCAACCTAAGTATGAAAATAGTTTATTAGCTGAATAGTCGTTCTTAGCATCGGAAGAAATAAGATTTTGCGGAAAATATTTGAAAGGCATACTATACTCAGTGATGCTACGTCGTCAAGTTAAAATTTCCCTCAGGAATGCTGGAAAATTCCCTTTTTAAGATAAAATTTCCCTAATTTTAGTTCACTATATCAATATCATTGTTTAAAGAGAGGATTCTTGCGTATCTATGGATTATTATATGTGCTCATATCTCCGCAGCATACAATTGTGCTTTTGATCTTTTGTTATTACTTCAATGTTATCTTGTAAACTACAATGACATCTTCAAACCAGGCCGTGAAAGGCTTGTGAAAAAAACAAAAGTTTGCCACTTCGTGTGTGGGATTCTGGAATGCCACCGTATTTCGTCATACTGCCACAGTGCTTAGTAACATGACATTTGTTGAAAAGCTTAATTTCCCTACATTTTATCTTAAATTCTTAAAATCTCCCCTTTTCCCTCCTTACAAAGTTCTTTGCTAAATCTCCCTACGCCGCGGGAAATTTCCCTCAAACTAGCATCAATGACTATACTTGAACCCTCTTTTCCCCCCTTAACATACTAATAGCCCCATCACCCCTTTAGAAGCACAATTTTCGAAAACACCTGGACACGTGTTCACGTATTTTTAATGAGGAGGTTATATTTCGAGTTCTGTCTCTTGAGCGACTCATGGGAGGCATGGAAGCTCAGTGGTAGAGAGTTTATCTCTGGTGTGTGGTGTCCCTGGTTCGATCCCCGGCCAATTAAGTTTGTGATGGACAACATCGTGCCCGTGGGTTTTCTTGGGGTAGGCTACCGTTTCCTCTCACATTCACATTCCAGTAATTTTTCCATCATTCATTTGCCTTAATCGCCCGTCTCCCTTGGCCTAAATGGCATAATCATGGGGCGTTAAACTGAAAGTTTTATTTGAGTGACTCTGCGATATTCTTTTCTTTTTTTTTCATACAATTTGAAACCCCTTTGAAACCTCATATTTTAACCAAAGTGATGTGATAAAAGTGCTAAGTGTGTCCATATGAAAGATGCAGAAGAACTAAAAACTAAATAACTCTGTGGGCTATGGAACCTGGAGCTTCAATGCCGCGTTCACAAAAGCTCTCCACTGACTTCTATCCTTAACCAACTGGATCTAGTTTCTACTTTGTATTCCCCTCTCTGCGGGATCCATCTTAATATTGTCCTCCCATCTGCGTCTAGGTCTTCCTAATAGTCGTTTTCCAATTGGTCTTCCATTAAAAACTTTGAAAGCGCTCCTACTTTCTTCCATTCTGGCTACATGACCTGCCCATCTGAGGCTTCTAGATTTGATAACGCTAACAATGTTTTGGTAAATCGTATAAATCACGTAGTTCCTCGTTATAATGATTCTGCCATTCCCCATTCCCGTCCCTCTTGGGTCCGAATATTCGTCTCAGGAATTGTTCTCAAACACTTTCAGTCTCCATTGTTCCTATAATTTAAAAGCGACCATGTTTCGTAACCATATAGAACTACAGGCATGATTATCGTTTTATATATTTTAAGCTTGAAGTTCCTCTTCAGAATTCGCGACGACAAGATATTTTGAAATAAATAACAACACGAATTCCCTGCGTTTAGTAGACATTTAATTTCTTCGTGAATATGGCTTTCGTCTGTTAATATTGATCTTACATGTCTGAAAGTATCCACTTTATCAAAAGTATTGTTTGATATTTTAACGCATCCATAATTTGGCGTATTACGACCCCGACGAACTTCCATGTATTTAGTTTTCTCGAAAGATTCAGAAGAAGGAATGGAAAATAGTGCGCGCAGTAACACGTGTATAAGTATTTGCTAGTTATTAATATAATTCAACTTCAGTGTTTGGTAGAATATTAATTTCTCATATTTTCTTCGTCTATATCTCGAATTGTAGATGTAAGACACTATGTTCAAAAGGCAAGCAAATATTTTCATTATCTTTCTCTCTTGTCACAGGAAAAGAAAAGAAAAAAATAAAATAAACAGACGGAATGAAATAATACATGGAAATTGTATTTAGAAATTAACAAATAAACTGTAAGAAGACGAAGGGAGTAAAGTTCACTCGGTCGACAGATAAGTGTTGTAAGAACATGAATTGTACTTAGAGATAAAAATACGCTACAGGCTGGCGACATGTTAGGTAAATATCTAACAAGTTAGTTTATTTTAAAGAAAAGGATAGTAATAGTTAACTGTTTGTATGTACTTGTGAGAACAATAAAATCAATTTAAGAAGGTTGTAGCTATCGAGATACTACAAATTAAGAGAGTTAAGTATTACTGTAGCTCCCTGTGGAACCAGTGACGGATTCGAAAATATAATTTTAAAGTTTTGATAAGAGTTTATATAGTTAATAATTTTTTTTTTAAAAGATAAATGAAATTTTAATAAAATGAAATCTTTCAGTTTAACGTCCCATCTTTAGAACCCCCGCTTCTTAGCCTAGTGGCTAGCATGCTTGGCTTTGGTGTGCGTGGTCCCGGGTTTCATTCCTAGTGGGAGTACAGTTGAACGAAAAAAGTTGTTCGGATTCCACTATGATCAGTAGGTCCATGTCTCCCTTAGTCTCCCGGGCATAATCATGGGACGTTAAACTCGAACAAACCAATTATGACCTTTAGGCTAAGGGAGACAGATGATTAAGTCAGGTGAATAATGATGGAATAATTGATGAAATAGAAATCTGGGAGGAAAGGAGAGTACCCCGAGAAAATCCATGGACACGACATTCGCCTCACTACAAACTTACTTGGTAAGGTATCTACAACTGAGTTACCGTGCCTCCTTGTTATTTAATAAATATGCTGATGAAACTGTTTGATAATGTATGGTAATGTCTGAACTCCTAGCTACTTGTGTTCGTAGATTTTCTGATAGATTTCTCACCAAGGGCGCAAAAAAATATCTTTTTAAAAACTGAATTTCTCTTCTTTCGTCAATACTGGTCTGTCTTCATCATATTTTACCTATCACGAAAATATACAATTTCTCTTAAAAATTTCAAACTTCAGACTTCAAATTTTAAGAGAAGGGACTTCATAACATATCGAAGGCAACAATCCGTACCGAATTTTTATTTAGAATTTCCTTTATTGTTGAAACAATATATTGTTAGAGATTTGGATATTCAATTTCAACAATTTAGGCATTTCAACAATGAAGAAAATTCTAAATAAAAAATCGGTACGGATTGTTGCCTTCGATATGTTATAAAGTTCCTTCTCTAAAATTTTGAAGTCTATAGTGTGAAGTTTGTAAGAGAAATCGTGAATTTTCGTGAAAGATAAAAAAATACATGAAAGAGATACGAGGAACGTAGTGACATCTATCGGCTAAACTTGTCCCTTTAAACTAACCTTAATTCAAATGTAGCCCTCCTATTATCTGACGATAGTGGTTCATCGAACGAACTCCCCATCGAGACTTGAACTTGGGAGCAGATGATTAAAAGGCAGCCTCCTAATTATATTCGGATCCACAAAAGAAATCACTTAAAATTGAAACTTTTCATTATTATTATTATTATTAGCTTTGGATAAGGGGAGGAAAGGGCTTACAAAGAAATCTAAGATGCTGATTTGTATGGTACCGTACCATTCCGATATTCGCGGCATAGTTGTCCGCAAAAAGACAAATGCTGTTATATTTTCTGACCATATAGTATCATATAACAATTATTTTTATAACCGAAATTGGAGACTTAAGTACAAATATATATATATATATATATATATATATATATATATATATATATATATACACTGCTCCACAAAACTTAAGCAACCCGAGAGAACGTGGTATAAGTAACGTGTGGGGCCCATTTAACACTGGTTAGTGGCATGCACATACACAGAGACATACAGGCAAGGCAGGCACCCACTCTATCGCATAAGCAGCACCGTTGCAAGCGCGGTGAATAAATTATGCCATGAGGCGTACACTACAGCCCAGTAGTGTCCGAGGCTCCAAACATTGAGTTTGTGGTTCTTGTGTAGGTTACTCACCTTGTAATGGCTGGTAGACGATATTTGAGTTACTTTGACCGCGGACGAATAATTAGGTGGTTGGAATTGAACCGATCACAAGTGGAAGTGGCGCAGTAATTCAACGTGAACAAAAGTGTTGTGTCGAGGCTCTGGAATCGCTTCCAAAATGGAGGTGAAGTCAGTAGACGTCATGGAGGAGGCCATTCGAAGAAGACGTCGGCCGTCGATGACCGATTTCTCACAATTTCTGCCAAACGTTACCGTCAAGCCTCATGCTCTCAACTGGCCAATGAGTTGTTTCAGGCTACAGGACAGCGCGTGAGTCGTGAAACTGTTCGTCGGCGGCTCAATAGAGCAGGACTATATGCAAGAAGGCCTGTGCTGTGTGTGCCATTGAAACTGGAACACAAACGTGCGAGTTACACATAGTTTCAGGAACATGTTGCATGGGGGGAACACCAGTGGGTGGGTGTCATGTTTTCAGATGAGTCGAGATTCAGCCTCTTCTGATTCTGGTCGGACTTTAGTGTGGAGAGAGCCTGGAACACGCTATCATCCAAACTTCTTGCTAAACGGCCGTCTTATGCGGTGTTTCCATTATGGCGTGAGGTGGAATTATGCTGGATGGGAAAACGGACCTCCATATTGTGCAACATTGCACTTTGACAGCACAACGGTACCAGGATGAAATTCTCAATACACATGTGCACAATTTCAGCGGAGCATTTGACCCAGACTTCCTGTTCATGGATGGCAATGACCGCCCACACCGTGCATATCTTGTGTCCGAGTATCTGGAGACCGAGGACATTACACGTATTGCATGGCCTACATATTCGCCGGACTTGAATCGCATCGAGCATGTGTGGGATGCTCTTGAGCGGCGAATAGCGCAGCGCATTCCACCAGCACGCACTCTCCCTGACCTGCAAACAGCTCTCCTCGAGGAGTGGCGCCATCTGCCGCAAGACTTGATCAACACTCAGATTTACAGCATGGAGGCCATATGTCGTGCCTGTATAGCTGTTTGTGGTGGTCACACGCCATATTGACTGCCTATGCCCTCGTACAATCCAGCTTCACCTGTTGAGGTATCGTTGGGCTAAACTTTTTGGTCACTCTGTATATCCTAACTGCATTGTTCGTCTTCACTTGTGTTGCATTGTACATCTGGACCGTCTGTGTGTTCATCATACTTGGTGCAGTGATCGTGTCGTTTTATTTTCTGCCACTTTCTTCGAGTTGCTTAAGTTTTGTGGAGCAGTGTATATATATATTGAAGAATTAAAAGTCGCCAGATGCAGCTTAGAGACCATAATCCCCCTTGCGGACTTTTAGTAAAGGTAGCAGGCATACAAAACACTGAAATTATGCCTTCATTACACTAGTCATCACTTGTGTACATTCATTAATATTTCTCCTATTTAAGATGTTCTTACTTCCTATAGTATCAAAGGAGTCACGATAGAGATATTCATTCACTTGTACACACCAATTAGTATTCCTTCAATATAGAGCATTCTGACTTCCTATAGCCGTGATGGGCAAACTACGGCCTGCGAGCTTGAAATGGTCCCTTATCCTTCCCGTCACATGATTCCCACTCTGACGAATATAACTTCACTTCCGAGAATCATTTCATCCCAATTCAAACTAGATTATGAGAAATTTAGAACTGTATTTACAATCTCGTTCATCACATTCCCCTTTGTAATCTTTCAATCATTACTAGAGCATAGTAAAATGTACCATTATTGTTTCTACTAAATTATCTTGGCCTGCTTAAAGTTTGTTCTTTGGCTCTTTTCTAGAAAAGTTTGCCCTTCACTCTTCTGTAGTATCAACGGAGCCAGGATACAAGTATTCATTCATTTGTACACTTAATTAGTTAATATTCTTCCGATAGTATCGAGGGACCAGAACCTTTTCAGAGTAATCTTGTATTATTTGAGTCGTATACGAGGTGCAGTCAAGAAGTGTCCGGAATTCTGTTTTAGCTCTTTATTACCACAATGTAAGTACATTTACTTAAACCGCCTTCAAAGTTGGCACCTTCTGAACACATACACTTACAGCGTTTGCACACGTCCCCGGCAATGCCGGATCCGGTTCCGACAATGCCGGCGATGGAGTCGGCGGCAATGTAATCAAATGGTAGCTGGCACACGCTTTCCGACCCGGCAAAAAAGCCGGTGGAACTCCCGGCTCCGGCAAATGCAGCCGGACTAGCCGCCGACATGTCGGTGCCGGCTCCGGCTCCGGTTTTGTCGGCGGCAATGTTTTATTATGCGTAGATGCACACGCAGCCGGCAAAGACGGAGCCGGCTTGTTGATAGGTTTCTTCAATCTAGCTACAGTGAGTGAGTGGCAAGGCGTTATGTATTCTTGTTTCTTTTCCTGTATTTGGATTTTTTGTTTACTTCAGGTTTTTTGTTATTTTCTTTTTTCACATCATATGAATATATAATGAAGAATGAAATAATAAAAATGGCTGTGAGGTACCACAGATATAGTGGCTTGCTATTTACATAAATTCTCAGCAAGGGAAATTCGGATCTTGTTTGAATTATCCAACTACGGCAACGCGTAAAGTGAGTTTCACACATGTATGTATGTATATTAATTTGTTATCTTCTACAGCTGAAACTTACTTAAACGATTTAAACAAAGGGGTCGTTGGATTCGTTTTGATAGAGAATATGTCTTAGCATATATGAAGTCATAATTTTTAAAAAAAAATCAACTTGGCGGAAATGAACAAAATGGAGATACGAAGAAATTATGAATCTAGGATAGTTGTCCAGTGCTTATCCTGTTAATTATGCAACCCAGTATGTACGGTATAAATATCCATCATAATCGTAGAAGTAGGCATTTTCAAGCATAACAAAGGTTGTAAATAAAATTAAAGTAAATAAAAACTACAACACAGCTACAGAAAGAACTGAAAATGCACAAACTGAACAAGAAAATTTCTATTCTTGTGGTTGCATACTGTTTTACCTTATAGATCGTAATAAAAAATATGTACTCTGTCTTGTCTGGTATTTGTTCCATAGAACGATTGTATACTGAGTGAATAGGCAGCCGCAATGTTGCCTTTGTAGAGATTATTATTATTATTATTATTATTATTATTATTATTATTATTTTAAATAGCTTGATCTCAGCATGTTTCAATTTTGAGAAATTTAAATAGATGTTAAAATTATGGCAACAAAAGTGAAAAAAAAAAGAGAAAGAAACCAAAAGAAGGCCATATACCTCGTGCGCACACATCCACACACACAAAGAGCAAATATACCTTTGTGTACTAAAGAAAAGATATTTGGGGATTTAGACGTTAATGCTCCTACGTCACTTGATTGACGTAATAAAATTAACTTTGTTCTTTGCATTGAGCTATTTCTCAGATATTGAACGACCCTTCCATTTATTCAAGTCAGTCTGTAATATTACACGGCTCTTGCAAAAAAAAAAAAAAAAAAATCTGAACAGCGCTGAATATGATTACTAATTCGTTGTACTAAGAAATCGAACGTTTGTTTAGACATGCGAAAGTAATTAGTAAAAAATTTCGAATCATATGTACGCAGCTTTTCATATAATGTATAAAACGGACTCATGTTCTCTCCTTCACGTTCAAACTCAAACTACCTTTCGGCACCGGCATTACCGGGATGTGTATGCAAAGCAGAGCCGGCACCGACATTGCCGGATCCGGCTCCGGTTTTGCCGGCTGCGTGTGCAAAGCAGCCCCGGTTCCGGTTCCGGCATTGTCGGTGCCGGATCCGGCATTGCCGGGGACGTGTGCAAATACTCTTATACAGTTCACAGATGACGAGAAGAACCCTAAAACAGGAGTAGCGGAGAAAGGTCAACGACACGGTCAAGTCCATTTTCGGTTTTTGAGGTGTGGCCTATACTTAGATGTTGTCTGCTACTCCGTGTAGTTATCTGTGTGCTACTCCGTGGTGTCATTTGAAACCCCCGTCCGAAAAGTGGGCGAGCCCTTACCTCCGTCACACTACTTCTGCTAGGGTTCTTCTCATCATCTGTGAGCTGTACTAGCGCTGCTGAGATTGTTGGAAACACTGACTAAACACGGTCCTTTTTTGGTATCTTTCGAAGTTCAGGCGTCGCGTTGGTTTTAATCTCTTCTGCGTTGGCAAAACGGAAAAGGCCTATTTTTAGCTTTAGAAAGAGCCAAACATCCGATGATGCTAAACTGTTTTTAAGGCTATCACGTTGCTCGATCTGGGAAATTGCACTAACTGATCACCACACACTTCGTCGTCCAGTCGCACACTGCCTGTTATGATATGTTAATACTTGGTAAATTCATAATTGGTCAACCTAAGGAATATACTGTACAAGATTCATTGTGAGTGCATCGCAAATGCCAAATCTAGAACAACATTCCGGGAACGTTTTGACTGCCCCTCGTATTTCAATACTAATTTTACCATCTTCCTTTCTTTCGTTGTTTCCCGCTTATTCGAAGACAAAATAAACGCGATGGGCAAAACCGGTTTTTATAAAAACCGAAACCCGAAAAACCAACATTTCGGTTTTCCCCAAAACCGGTTCGGTTTTTCACCGAAACTGGTTTCGGTGAAAACTTTTCGAAAACACACAAAATTATTTCTGTGGAAATGGATTTGGTTTCCGGAGAACAACGAAACACCATTCTGGTCAGAAATAGAACAAATTTTGAAAAAAAAACGGAATCGGTTTTGAAGAAAACCGAAACCGGATCAGGTGAAAAACCGAACCGGTTTTGGAGAAAACCGATAACCGGTTTCGGAGAAGACCGAACGGGTTTTGAAGAAAACCGAAACCGGTTTTTCGAAAATTTTCAAAAATCGGTCTCGGTTTTTCTAAAAACCGAAAACCGAAAAACCGGTTTTGTGCCCACCACTAAAATAAACACTGCTTCCTACTACATGAATGCAGCAACACAGATGCAACTAAGCAGCGTCTCAAAAGTTTTTTGCATTTTCTGCTCCTCCCCGCAATCCTTGTGTTGACCCTCCACAATCTTGTTTTTTTTAGTGAGCTTCTTGAGTCACGACACGACACGACCAAAGAAAACCTATGGACAACGAAGACATTAAAAGTATTTGGCGGGACCAGAGAGTTTGTAATATCCCAGCCAGTTTAACGATAGAACAAGAAAAAAACCGGTTGCTTATTTTTAGACACTTGTAAATTCAAATGCAGAATGCAAAAGAAGATTTTCAATAGTAAGCGATTATAAAATGATAGGTAGAAATGTCACAATAGAGAAACAGGTTTTGGGCTATAAATACATG
Source organism: Thermobia domestica (assembly GCF_964235325.1). Taxonomy (NCBI): domain Eukaryota; kingdom Metazoa; phylum Arthropoda; class Insecta; order Zygentoma; family Lepismatidae; genus Thermobia; species Thermobia domestica. The sequence goes on along the minus strand of NC_137471.1, from coordinate 66,575,356 downwards.
TGGATACTTATCACATGTATTATCAATTTGTATTTTCATCTTTTTCTCTCCTTATACAAGAATGTTATTAATAAAGATTTCTTCTCTTTCTTTCTTTCTTTCTTTTTTTTTAAATTCTAAAATTATAAAGTGTAATTGTTTTTGCATGAGGCTTAAACGAGGTAGAATTTAAAGTAGATTTTTTAAAATATACATTAGTTTGCAAGAAAGGATGCATATGCTGAAATTGCAGTCTTATTTGCATAGCATTGGTTGGGTAATATACGCAGGTTAATATCCTGCGGTGAAGTTCTGTAAGTTACAGAAGAATGGAGGGAAGGTGGTTCAGTGGTAGAACCCTCACATCCCTGGTTCGATCCCAGATCATGTGAGTTTCTAGTGAACGTGTTCGTGAACGTATTCTGGTAGTTTCCCCTTTTGCTCACATTTCTATTCCACTAATTGTTTGATAGTCATTCAGTTTCATGAATCTCGTCTTTGGTGCGAGCGGTTCCGGGTTCGATTTCCGGTGGAGACACATGGTGGAAAAAGTGTAAAACCTTTTCAGGCCAGCCATCCGGAGATTTTTTCCGGGTTTTCCTAATTTACATCACGCAAATGCCGGGATAGTGCGTAACATATAGGTCCAAAGGCCGCTCCTTTTCGTCCTTCCCTTTCCTCCGATAATGTGATCGACGAAGGACGTCATCCTTCATATGTGACGGACTAAGATGGCCATAAATGCCGAAAGCCCAGAAAACTAATTCGTAACCATCCTAACTTAACTTTCATGGTTTATCCGTCTCCTTTAGCCCAAATGGTATAACCATGGGATACTAAATCAAGGATTTTGCTTCATTTTAAGTTTTAAAAAATGATTATTAAAAATGGTTTATTTTGTAAAGAAGGTAGGAGAACTAGAAAATGTCTTCCCTTCTGCTTTTCATCCTGCCTTCCGAGCATGCCTAAGTCTCTACCTGTTCTTACACCATTCGTATGAAGCCTTTTCCTAATTTCAAATAATATCAGTACTTAACGTATACAGTGTTTCTTTCAGGAGAAATCTTCCGGGGGGGCCTTACTTAGTATTTGGAGGGGCACATATTATTTTCACATGGTACTATTCTATTTATTATTATATCACACATGTATTATTTTGGTCTCCTCCGGGGGCCATTGAGAGAGCTCCTAGGGGGCCATGCTCCTCCAAAAACATGACTGGAAGAAACCCTATGTATACAGTATTTTATTTATGTCGTCTTCTTGTTAATATTTCTTGTTGATCATTTCTGCAGATTGCCAGATACAGAAACAGAAAAATGTTTAATAATATAGGTAAACTTCCTGCCCCCTCGCGTATCTTGTATCTGAATAGCGGAATGTTGGAAAAAAATAAAATAGTGTTCATTTCTAGGGAACTCTTTGACGAAGATACTAGCCTTATAATACTAGTGTAGAACTACTCAACAGCTGTAAAGTCATATTTTGTGACAAATGTAAATATCATACATTGTGGTCACAAATTATGACATCATTAATATTTACAAATGACATTTTTTTCTAGTTTCTGCTTCATAGTTTTTTTTTTCTTTTACTCATAGAAAACATTTGTTGAATTTGTAAGTTTTGAGGAACAGGCTTCAGTTAAATCCCATGAAAAGGACAGTTCTAGAATGATGCATCCACGATTCTGTATTTATGTGTCGGCGCGAATTGCTTTGATGAAATATGCCTCATTGAAACCCGTATTGAAAATTTTGTCTTTTTTGTTATATTTCTGGCCATGGTTATGCTGACTTTCGAAGGAGGTTAGTTTACCAAGAACTCATTTATACATTTATAAATTTTACTCTATAAATTTAGGATACACGAAACCTCAAGAACTATTTATTGGATCGCAATCAATTTTAGACAAAATGTAGAGGGCCAAAACTTAGGAATAGAGTTCGTTTTCGGAGGCGATCCATCCAGTTCCGAAGATATGGACGATCATAAATGGGTTCCCCATGCATTTCTGTCGGAATAATTGTTGATTTCATCCTTGCTGGGTAGACTACCCTCAATGCTGTTGAGATTAGCTGGTTAACCTAATACTAAGAATACAAAACACTAATTTATCCGTGGAATAAAACACAACAACAATTTAAAGACTTCTAATTATTTTGTGCTTTTAACTAGTTATTCATCATAAAGTATACTTCATTCAATTTGAAGTACGTAAAATGTTATGTTCAAATATCGGCGTAACGAATTGTATAAAGTAAGTTGGGATACGGGGATACACTTTTAAGTACTACACCCTAATCGAGTACTCGCTGCGTGCGTACCAGTACTAGAGGATTGTGAAATATGGATACTTACATAACTCTTGAAATTGCTTGCTGGAGGTCCAATAATTTTCAAGCCTGGGCGTTGTAAAACGTGATGTTTCAAATTTTCGGCGGCTTATTATTTAGAAAGGATCCATTTTCCGAGCTTATGTTTATTAGAACTTGTTTTCTGCATTTGGTGTAAGGAATTCTCCTCCTAAATTTATAACATGGGGTGTCATTCGGTACAGATTTGCGTCAACACAACACAAAATATACATTTTAGTTTACGATAAGTCGATATAGCACTTACGATGACTTACCCGACTTTTGCGTTACGTTGCGATCTACAAAATTTTGCGAAGGCTGGTACGGAATAACCTCTATGGAATTTATTTGAATTTATTTAACATGCATATCATGTGTGATGTACAGAAATCATCCGAGTGTGACCATTCAAATTTTCGGCGGCTTATTATTTAGAAAGGATCCATTTTCCGAGCTTATGTTTATTAGAACTTGTTTTCTGCATTTGGTGTAAGGAATTCTCCTCCTAAATTTATAACATGGGGTGTCATTCGGTACAGATTTGCGTCAACACAACACAAAATATACATTTTAGTTTACGATAAGTCGATATAGCACTTACGATGACTTACCCGACTTTTGCGTTACGTTGCGATCTACAAAATTTTGCGAAGGCTGGTACGGAATAACCTCTATGGAATTTATTTGAATTTATTTAACATGCATATCATGTGTGATGTACAGAAATCATCCGAGTGTGACCAAACTTGACATGAACGTAAATCTGGAGTTCTGGACTATATTTGAAATATTTTTCTGTGTGATTTTTATCTGTGAATGATAGCTTATAAAGTGTTAGGTTTATTGACAATAAATATTATATGGATATGGCCATCACTATGCTTATTTCTAAAAAAAGAAAAAAAGTAGAACATTAAAACAAAACATGTAGCCTTGTTTTATTTTTTAAGAAAATAAAAAAAAAAAAAAGATTCCCAATCGAAGCAATTTAAATGCAGACTACGTGACATTATAGAACAGACTGCATTATTCTATCCTGAAATAAACATTAAACAATAGCTTGCATCGATCCCATTGGTGTCACGACAACTTACTTTCCATAATGCTTACGTATGGTCACTTACATCACTATGCTCTATTGATGAAGTGCAAATAGAAAACCGGTCCTCCTTTTTTGATATATTCCCCCCTACCCGCTCTCTATTCCCCGCGCACGTTCCTATCCACCGCTCCTGAATCGATTCTGTACAGAGCATTCACTCACTCTAGTTTTTTTTTTTTTTTTTTTTTTTTTTTTTTTTTTTTTTTTTTTAAGTTTTCATCCGCTGTCTTCTGTATTGAATACGTCAGACATAGCTCCATTCTTTGTTCTCGATCCAACACAATTTGCATCTTACCTCTTCCCATCTTTATTCTATTATCCATAGTTTTAGTTTCCGGTTGGTTTCTTACTTTATTTTAAGCACCCGTTGTAGCAATCAAAGCATGCGTCTGTGCATCATTTAATTTTCTGATATTATCTATGTTAACTTACACCATTGGTGCTGAATGCATGGATAGATACAGTGTTGCCGAAGATACTTTAATAAATATATATATATATGCTTAGCTAAAGGTACAGTTCAGTTTAAATCACTATGGAACTTATGCAGAGTCGTTTTGACGTATGATTAGCATCATACTAGAGGTTTGACTACTGCAGGAAACATGTTAGTTGTACTCTTTAGTATGACACTAATCACGCGTTTGAACGACTCTGCATAAGACCGTATGTTTCCAAGTCCTTTGTTGATCTGAACAAAGATTTATTATAAATATAGGCTATTAGGTTATTATAAATAACCTATAGCAACAAAATGAAGATCAATTAGTGAAATTTCTTGCGAAAATTTCATTACGTTCCCAGCCAACTTCGATGGCCCACACTAAGAAAATTGTTCGTTTGCTGAGTGAGGATTAAATGAAAACTTGATTCCTAGAAGCCGAACTTCCGTTGAAACTACACTTCTTGAAGAAATCATCTGGGTTACTAGTAACTGAGCAGTACTCTTTTAACCTATTTCTGGGCTACTAGTTACCAAGAAAATTGGTAAAAAAAAATATTTTTAACCGGTTCACTCGGTTACTTTAAAACCAATTTAAAACGATGGGTTTTGGATTGAATGTGTAATAGGCCCTGAAATGACATGAAAAGATCCTACGTACCAAGTTTCAACCAAAGTGGTCCGTTTCGGAGGGCTCTAGCTGAGTAGAAATGTTTTAAGTGTTCTCAGTAGCATATTTACGATTTTGTTTCGGGGAGTGCTGACTTTATTTCTGGAAATGTGAAGATAGGTCTATTTCACTAATTTTCGGGGGACTTAACCCTGAACCCCCCTTAAATACACCACTGACCTGTGAGTGTTCTCATTATCACATTCTTAGTGGAGAAGCAAGGAATTACGGTTTTCCGCAGAGCATAATGACCACTGTCGTGTTAACCAGGAGTGTTAAGGTGTTATTCGTCGGTCAGTGGTTCGATTCTTCTCAATTCCTTTTCATTTTTTCTTATTTTTTTCGTTATGGGCTGTACGTACTCGGTTAATTAATCCCTTCGGTTGAATTAGTCACTTACTCGATTAAATGACTGAAGATTAATTACTCAAGTGGTATTTAGTTGTGGTATCGAAGAGCTCGGTGTACTGTATGTTGACAAAGCAGTTCGCTTACTACCAACCTAATTTTGACTAATTTAACCCTATAAATATTTTTCAGTGCATAACGTGGGGACCAAAAGGTGTGACTGCGTAAATATTTCAAATGCTTATTAAGCAAATCAAGACATACCCCATTCCAAGGTTGGTCTTGATCGGATAATTTTTGTAGATTACGTACAATATACAAGGTGGATGCTTTATCTTGAAACACCTGTATAACTTTTAAACTAATTAATAAAACTTGACGGAATTTTGTAACATGCTAAGATCTATAGGAGAACATTATTCGACATACTCCCAATACCACCCAACAGGTCCCTATTCAGGGTGTCTAGGGGGTACGGCCCCCCCCCTAAAATTTTCAAGTTAGGCTTGCAAATGAACTATAATATCGTTGGATTGCCCCCCCCCCTAACTTCAGCCGGGTCTCCCTTCATTTTTGGGCTGGCTACCGGCCTGCTACCCAATTAACAGTCTTACCAGTCCAACATAAATTTGCTTTTTGTGTGTGTGTGTGTGTGTGTGTGTGTGTCAAATCTACATGTTAAACGAAAACTTAACAATATTACATGCGTAATTCAGTATTACAAGCTAATGTGATTGGACGAACACAATATATTTCAATACTAAATATGGTTTAAATGTTATATCACACCCTTCGTGCACTTCTTATGACGCGGAATGATTCTGATAACTTCTAGAAGAAATTAAGAAGAAAGGTAGGGGATAAATTTTGTACGTAAATTTACAAAGCGAGGCAATTTATTCCTCGTCTCGTGGACAACACTACAAGTGGCCAAGTTACAAAATATAGTATTGCTTCCGGAATTGCAGCGTCCTGAAACTTGAACAGCTTCAAATCCGAACGAATGATTCGAGCAAACTTCCGGCGCGGAGCCCGAACGCTTAGCACGTTGTTGTTTGTTTATACGTACACTTCCCTGGAAACGCATTGCCTGATACTATCACAGATGGTAAGTCGTCTTGTAAGCAATAATCTCTATCCTCCCGCCCCCACATGCGCCATGATCATTTCTTTTTAGGGTAAATTCATACTGGTATATGTTTAATTTTATTAATTTACATTTTCATTGAAACACAAAAATAATAAATGTGTTAGGGTATTACTTTTTGTTAATATTTTACTTTCAAATCCATTATACTATTTATTGTTAAAATTATTTTAAAAATTTGAGGTCGTGGAAACTGCAGCGGATTACGTTTGGATTTCAAGGTATCACTGTGCTACCGTTTCTTACGAGATGAGAGCTGAAACTACGTATTTGGTTTCGAAAAAGTGTCGTGAAAATGATATATTGTCTCGGAAAGATTATGGAGAAGTACAACAGTTGCTCACGATACCGAATTTTCATGTCAAAATACAAAGCAAGACAGAACTCTTCCAATAGCAAAAAAAAAAAAAAAAAAAAAAAAAAAAGTTTTGCAGACTACATAATTTTCATGACACCCTTTCGAGACGAGACAGGCCCAAGCCAGATTGATTGATTGAATGATTTTGAGTTTAACGCCCCTTTCAGCAGTGAGGTTATGTGAAACGGAATCTGCTGATTAACGTGGAATCCAAACCACATGAGCTCCCGCGCGGGAATCGAACTCGGGATTCCTACGCCAAAGGCGCGTGCGCTAACCGCTTAGCCACGAAGGAACTCAGCCCAAATCTAGTCTCGTGGGCCAAAACTATGGATAACCCTACGAAGTATAGTGAAACTTACAAGTAAATTGGGCCATTCCAGGTTACGTATAAAACGATCAAATTCTTAAAATAGTACAGAATAGTAAGGTCAGTGCTCTGATATCTTTGACCAAATTAGGCAGGTGGCTAAATTAACTTTTTTTGTATTTGTTTGTTTTATTTTATTAATGCCCGTTAAAAAATGCATAGGCCTATGTTTGCATCTACTTGGTTTCATGGGTAAGTGCGCGTATAGTTGCGCCAATCTTCAACAGATTTCCGCTTTTAAATCAACAATAATAATAAATTCATTCATTTTCTTTTCCTCTTCTTGATATTATATTTCGTTCATTCTTGAGAATTTAATTGTTAATACATGTTGCTAATTAACAGTAATTGTGTTTAATTGGTAATAATGTTTGGATCTTGGGGGAAAAAATTGCATAAGATAGATAGTTATGCAGAAAGCTTGGAGAGCCCTTCGTGCAGCCGGCAGCGGACTAAGAACAGTTGGTTATTACGTTATATGTCCACATTCAGTTTTAGTATGTACTTTCTTTGTCATATGAGTGGTGTATAGTATTGTGAGTAAAGAATATTCAATTAGTTTGCACTCATCAATTCAGGTAACATCATAGGTTTCTCAACATAATTAATTGGTCAACACACAGAAATAAATGTTCCTACCGAGAATCGAACTCTTAGTCACGCACATCAGCGATTGGAAAGTAGATCTGTAGACACATGATATTTAACTGTAGCAAAAGGAATAGAAAACCGGGAAAATATTAGACAAAATTGTGTTTGTCCAATTTCAAAATAATTCGTGTGCATGAAATAAAAATATATTCTTTACTATTATAATGGAATAGAGATATTGAACATATTATAAAAAAGTAACTATGTACTAAATGCAGCAAAATACATTAACTAAGCTATTGTATGTCTTACATATATGTATAATAACAACAAGTGGAAAAATGCATCACAGTTATATTGATTTGTAACTGTAATATGTATTATATAATGTTTTAGTGATGTATATTTTTATCTGTATGATCTCGGTGTAATAGCGACATATTTCCTTATTTATGTCTAGACAATGTAAAAGGAATTTAACACGTAATTGTTGCAAAAGGGTAGTAACGATCGGTGATTTGACATCTTGATTACATTCTCTTGAGTCCAGTAAACATGTTATATAATAGTACTTCACTCTGCTGCACAATACCTTGCGTTTTGTTTGTCAGTAGTATGGTAATAGATAAAAGTGAATGTTGTACTAATAAATAAGGGTCATCCCACCAAGTACCGATTTCAGAGGGTGGCCCGGGTGGAAATTTCATCTTGGAAATACGAAACTTCCTTTAGGATATTTCTCCGATTGTCCTCAACTTGGTCTACCAATATTTTCGCAGAACTAGTTTCACCCCCCTCTTGCTCAAATACTCCCAGAACTTACACAAAAGGTGTATTCTTCGTATAAGCCTTGACTCAGTATATAAAAATGTGTAATGTATCTATAAGCCTTGACTCAGTAGAGCTTACACAAAGAAGTACTGTAGTTGTAAGCATTGATTCAGTAGAACTTACACGAAAGATGTAAGCCTTGACAGAGTAGAACTTATACAAAAGGGGACTCAGTAAAACTTATATTAAAAAAGGTGTAATGTACTCATAAGCCTTGACTCAGTAGAACTTACACGAAAGCTGTATTGTGCTCATAATCTTTTACTCAGTAGAGCTTACACAAAATGTGCGTACCTATATGCCTTGACTCAGTGGAACAAACTATATATTTTAGAAAACCGAGCTCAAGCCTCCCGCAACAAACTTACGTATGCTAACCACGTAGCCGTGAAAAGTTTTTATTTAGGAAAGGTCAAAATTAAATTTTATTAAAAATGTAGGCCTAGTTCACTAACTATCTGTATGATCTATGGAACCCAGAGGTTCGATATCGCATTCACAAAAGCTCTCCATTGACTTCTGTCGTTAGCCAACTGGGTCCAGTTTCTACTTTGTATTCCTATTTCTGCGAAACACGTCCTCCCATCTGCGCCTAGGTCTTCCTAATGGTCGTACGACCTTCCCACCTAACCCTCCTAGACTTGATGACCCTAACAATGGTAAACGCTATAAGTTATGCAGTTCCTCATTATAAAGTTTCCACCACTCCCCGTTCCCGTTCTTTTAGGGTCCGAATATTCGTCTCAGGATCTTGTGCTCAAATACTTTGTCTACGTTCTTCCCTCAGAGTAAGCGTCAATGTTTCGCAACCATACAGAACAACAGGCATTATTATCGTTTATATATATATATATATATATATATATATATATATATATATATATATATATAATATATGTGTGTGTGTTTTTTAATTTGTCGACAGAATGCGCCTGGTTAAAAATATATATGCATACATTTTTCTAATATTACACAATAATTTTAGTGTATTATGTACATATTGTTCACGATTTTTAAAGAATTGTGAACACCTTAGTTTCCACTTCTATAAATAAAAAAAATAAATAACTTATTTGCTCGTTTGTTTATTGTTCAGTAACAACCCTATTGAATGTAATTTGAAAGTACAGCAATAGTTTGACAACCCTGTACCTACAGGACGTGTAATTGTACAGTGTGCGTGTAAGTTCACAGATATAAGTACTCGTAAATGACTCTAGCAAGCACAGCAAATAGTTTCGATTTTCCTCTAGGAGATCCTCAGTTCGAGCTTTGTTACTTATCGTAAATTATAAGTTTGGTTGGGTTATGAGACAAAGTTGTGTGTATATGTAAGTTTATAATGAACAGTAATAGAAGATCCGATTTTTTTTTTAAATCTAGTAATTCATTGTTTGTACTCAAGCAACTATATACTTATGAAACTTTTCAGATCAATTGGACCACCACGTGTCTTGTTTCTTAGGTGATATTAAAAGAAGAAAAAAGTTGAAAAGTTTATCAGTATTTTGATATGATATAATGCTTTGGGTCAACATGAAAAAAAAAAAAATAGAAAAAAAGAGCAAAGCACTGAATCCGACACTGAAATATAAAGAAAATAGAAAATAAAGGAAGCTAAGAGTTGTGACGTTTTTACCCCCCCTCCCACTTCCAATGTTGTGTGGTAACTAATAATTGAGAAAAATATGATCGAAGTTCGTAAGGATACTAGTAACAATTAAAAGGACTTTCGTTACGTGTCCCTATTTAATGCGTAAGTGAACCAAAGTAAATAAGATTCATTAGATGGAGCTCATTAGATAATGAGTATATATGTAACCTTCATATAAACTTTTGAACAAAATTTAAAAAAAAGTATCTATACAGTTAAGGTACGCGTCTTCGGCTTGGGTTCCAGGCTCTCTGGTTCTATCTGAGCTCGCCCTTTGTAGTGGACAAATACCGTGTGGGGGGTTTCTCGGCATTCTCCCGTTTCCTCCCACTTTCTTTATTCTACCATTTTATTTATTCTTATCAACACCGTATTCTTTAGCCTACACGGGACATCCAAACCAAAAGATTTCTTTTTTTTTTTTATCCAGGTTCGATTTTCGATGGGTGCTCACGTATTTGGAATCCCACATAAAGCTGTACTTCCACGCTCACAACTAGTATGTCAAAGTTATGTGTGTAGTTTATATCTAGTTCCGTTCTGAAAGGGATACTAAACTGCAATCCAACCAGAGCCAACATGTAACTGTTAACCAGTGATTAAACTACCCTATTTATAATACAAAAGCCAAAGGTACAGGGCCAACACGGAACTTTTAACCAATGATTAAACTATCCTATTTATTATACAAAAAATGTCCATCTGTGAGTTACACTAATTTCCTGGAATATTAGACAACAATGCTTAAGAGATATGTAATGTAGGTTGTAGAAATACAAGAGAAACAATGAGAATTCCTAATAATAAACTGCAAACGTCTTAGCAAATCACGCTAATTTCTAATAGTAAATACAATCACGCTACGTGCACTATCATTTATAACAGCATAAAGATATGGGATGATAGAGATTGAGGTAGGAGGTGGTGGAAAACTAATAAATAAATATCTAAATGTGAACAATTAAAGCTTTTAAATTTATTTAATACTAGATGATTCTGCGCTTTCTACACAGCGCATCATTCTCATATGAGCATGAATCTCCTTGTCATTCGTCACAACATCTGTGGATGTCCCTTTACAGACAAGTGAAAGACGTCTTGATAAAAATCGCCTAAGGGTACCATAAAGGAAAGATTTTTCAATTATTTTTTCAATATCTCCCACCGTTTGCAAGATTTGAGCCTACTTCCGGTTGGAGTTTCTAATTCAGATATGATCAGTGTTATTTGTTTTTTTCTTGCATGCAGTATGTAATAAGCAAATACATTACACATACAATTAATTATAATGTCAGTGATATATGATGCCCATTGGGCTAAACACTCCAAACAATAAAGATTCATCTTAGACTGGAGAAATGGTTATCCTTACTTTTTCTTTATTATTTGGCCATGAAACAAACGCCTGAGACATATAAACCCCAATATACAACTATGTGGTGTTGGAATGTATAACGCGTAGGATATGATGCTTTAGTTTTTTTTAAATTTCAACACTTCCAGTGTACCCGTAAAAATGTAATAAAGAAATAATAACCATGTTTTTTTAAAATATTCAATTAGAACTGGACTATCTACGCAAAATTTGCAATCGATCAGTGAAAACGTAATCTTTCTAGAGCCTGTAGTTTACGAGATCTCATTGTCGAAAGGATTGGCCACAAACATATAAACGTCCACAAACATATAGTCTAAAAGAACTCCAAAGATGGCAGCACGGTTCATTTGCATTGATTTTGGAGAAGGTTTACTAAAATACAAAGGCTTTGAACAATAATTTTAAAACATAAAATTTATAATAAAAGATCTACTTAAACAATTTATTTAAAGTACACACACTTAAAATGTTTGTCTCTATTAAGCGTGAAATCACATATAACCGTAAATGAAAGATTTGAAAGCCAAAGTTATAGGTTGGAGTTCAGGCGTTTTTAATTGCTATTGTAGCATTTTAATAGATAAATAAAAAGAGTACCACATCAGTAACGTTTTTTATACTTTTGAACGACAAATTTTAGAAATTGGTCTCTGGAGGCTTATTGCTAAAACGTTACTTTCTCATTCGCTTTTACTTTTTGTACTTGGTTCCTTCGTAATATTGTATAAAAAATTACATATTTCCTCATTTAATATAATTTAGGTCTAACTGAAACTAGGAAAGAACTATTCCTCACACCAATGGTCAGAAAAAGTGCCCACACTTGGATAGATTTCTAATCGGCGCATTTTATATTAATTTGAAGATTCTTTTATCCCATATCCTCCCATGAGGTCACGAGAAAAACTACCTCAAAGTTTCGATATTCATTGGGCTGAATTCCATTATTATTATTATTATTATTATTATTATTATTATTATTATTATTATTTTAAATTTTATGGAATGGGGTCTATTACATCTTATTTGAAGTAGCTCTCAAACTGCGTTAGAATGTTCAATGAACACTGAGAACTTGTGCGTCTGTTGGATACCGAACCTAGTATATGAGTACGTGCGCAAATCAATCATCTATCGCGTAACATTTGTGTGAATTTTCTACTTCTCTTCAAATGAGAAAGTAAACTTATACAGACAAATGAAGTTCTAAACAGCAACTTTCCGGGAATACATTTCTGGTGATTTTATTCGTTTGTCATAGATCATATAATTACTCAATATATTTCGAAAAAAAAAAAGTACTTAGATAGTTACGAGATTTCAGATACGCCAGCTCTAGTTTCCCAAGAAACGAGACGAGACGAAAAATAAGGTTGTCTCGACTCGTAAATTTTGTAGAAATCTCGTAGTTTCTCGCTTCTCGAAGATCTTTTCAGTCTTCCCTCGACTCTGGAAAAGTTTTCTCGAACTTTTATTCGTCTCGTTTTGAAATTTATGTACAAAATTTATGCCCTGTACTTTCTTAATTTCATTTAAAAGCTATCAGAATATTTTACTTCCGCGTCACGGAATGTCCACGGAAGGGTGTGATATAACTTTTTAGTATTTGAGTATCTATATTGTGTAATGACTTGCATATCTGTGAACGTTGATAAATTTTCTTTATTGTGGTCCTACAATATCTTTATAGTTTTTATATTACGAATCATGTAACACTAAAACATTGTTCGATTCCCGGTGGGGACACTCGGTCGAAAAGGTGTAACATGTTTTTCAGTCCAGCCATCCTAAATGTGGTTTTTCCTGGATTTTCCTCATTCACACTGGGCAAATGCCGGGATGGTATCTTACATAGTAGTCCCAAGTCGCTTCTTTCCTTCCCCATTCTTTTCTTCCTGTCCAATTTCCTGGGTATTGTGTTCGCCGAGGGATGTCATCCGTCATATTTGTGACGACGGGCTAACATGGCCATAAATGCTGAAAGCTTCCCCACCCCCAAATGTAATTTCTTAAGGTCTAAGGCTTGAGTGAACTATTGTGCTGCCAAAATGTCTTGAGCCGTGGCAAAAATGCGAACTAAAGCTCACACCCTCACACACCCACGCGTTGAGCCAATAAGGGTTAAGCTGTTGCTAAGCGAGAGAAAGCGAGTGGAATTCCTTCAGCCGATAGCAGCGCTTGCAACGGAAGATTAGGGATCAAGTCAATGTGGCATATCTTTTTTTTATTTTATATTCTATTTATTTTATATTTTATTTTATATATTTTTTATTTTTATTTTTTTATTTTCATATCTTTATTTATTTATTTTTTTTAGTGTTACCCACGAGACTCATGAATTTTCTCGTCTCACGTCGAATTTGAAAATATAAATACTTCTCGTCTCGCACGTTACAATAGTTGCGACAGTGCTAGAAAGTGACGTTCTGCTTCAAGTCAACAGAATCAACTGTAATTCCAGATACAGCCGAAAGGATATTCATCCTTATCTCCTTAATACAAGTATCATTCCGTCATTAGCCTGGTCGCTAATTCACAAAATCTTGGAAACTCACGAGGACAGGTATAAGGCCATCGAATTTAGGCCATCCTGATTGTAGAGAGAGCACTGTTTGTTATTTAAAACAAGAAAGAACATTTACAAATGAAGGGAAATCGTTAATTTTTGTCCCGCTATTATGCACCGAGGCTTAGGGATGATGTGAACGCAGACTGCGGGAGAAAACATGAGAACCTCGAAAAAGCCACTCGCACTGTGTTTGTCCATCACAAAGCCCTGTTGGTGCGAACTGGGATAATCTCTGAACTGCGGGAATTGTATATACAGTGGAACCGAGCCGAACCTTAACTTTATTATCTATTTATTTATTTATTTTGTGATGTGTTGATATATTCACAGAGGATAACGGAATTTTTAGAAGTTGTACTTTGTCATTTTATACATTTCTTCTCATAAATGCTGCATCATGGTGAATCGTCGCATAGGCGTCGCGTAAATATAGAAAAGAACCTAGTAATGACCAAAACTGACTGCAAACAATATATTTATAAATAAAATATTTACTAGCTCATATTTTGTTTAGATGTAAGTTACCACCTGTTGGCTCTTACACTTCACTCAACTTGAACCTCACTAGCTGAACTAGCTGATTGTGAGGGTAAAGTTGAGTTCGGCCGTTGCGAGGTTACTCACTTGGTTTGTTCGGAGTTGGGTACATCGTATTGTATTGTTTATACAACTTTTTTTTTTTTTGTGTTACATGTAGGGTAGGTATGTCTTCATTCGGAAGGGTTGACTTAATGGGGAGATGCGGTCATTCAAAAAGGAACTTCGCAGCTGGAGCTTCAGTGAATATGTAGTCCAATGAATGTAGACCCTAAAGTTCTTTCACAAATACCACGACTCTTTCTTTATTTGTTTTATGCATAATATTATAAAGTTACCAAAGTTTATTTCCACACTGAATACATTTATCAGTTCATAATGTGTATTGAAAATAAACTGTGCAGTAAAATCGAAAATATGCAATCATCTTTCTTTCACAATTGTTATTTTATCTTTTTCTCAAAGTTTAATGTCCTACTTCTATACTCCTAGGCTAATAGGGACGCATGAACGAAATGGTGAAATGAAGAAAGTGAGATAAAAAGGGAAAACACGGATAAAACCCACGCACACGGTGTTTGTTTATTCACCACAAAGCACCTTTAGCGCGAGAGGGGATCGCGGTGGCTCAGTGGTAGAGTGTTTACCTCTGGTGCTAGGGGTTCCGGGTTCGATCCCAACCCCTGCCAATGAACTTTGTGGCGGACAAACACTGTGTGCGTGGATTTCCTCGGGGTTCTCCCGTTTCCTCCGACTTCCTTCATTTCACCATTTCATTCATCTCTCATTATCACCGCCTCCTTTAGCCTAGCCGGTATAACCGTGGGACGTAAAACTCAAAAATTTCATTTCATTTTCACCTTTGGAGCAAGCTGGGATCGAACTAGGGGTCCTAAGCACCAGAGATGAGCATTTTACCACTCAACCAGTGCGGTCCCTATAATTGTGTCAATGAGTCCTAACTAACAATATCCCTTCTTTCCGCTAGTCTAGTTTCTAGCGTGCGACCCTTTGGTATACGTGCCCCAGGACCGGATTAAGGGGGGCTGAAGCGTGTGAACCAGGCCTTTAAGTGAACGGGGACCTCCTCTCTGATCAAAATCTCAACTGGCTATCTAAAAAGAATCATACAAAAGATATAATCATCATCATAAGATAAGGTATGACCAAAAATATGAAACATATTCCCTTAACTTTCCTACTGTACTTTAACAGAAATGTATTCGGTGAAGTCAGGAGGGGACAATTTTTTCCAGCCCTGGGCCTCCTGATGGGTTAATCCGACCCTGCATGCTCCTACGCTTGATTCTGTGCGGGAGGACATTGAACGCATTACGGCGATTCTGATTCCACTGTGAACTATAGAGCCACGCCACATAGGGTCTATAGCCTCGGTGCTGAAAAGGGGGACGAACTTCAACAAACAATGAAACCTAATTAGGCCTAATTAGATAGGCCTATAGTCTTTAGAAAATATATATTGACACAGACACGTAAGTTTATCCTGCCCAATCAGTATTATTGTAACCAATCTTTGGCAAAGAACTTTTTTCATCTCTCCAGAGGTAAAAGTGGATCTGAAGAGGTAGAGGGATGCATGACGTCACATCGTCCCTCGTGCGTATCTTTTCTCATTGTAATTTTTTAGGAAGGGGGACGCCATAGATGTTTGTTGGAAGTGGGGTAAGTGCGTCCCCCCACTTTTACCCCTGCATCTCTTTATTTTATTATTTCACACTTTTCCTCATATGTCGAAACG
Source organism: Thermobia domestica (assembly GCF_964235325.1). Taxonomy (NCBI): domain Eukaryota; kingdom Metazoa; phylum Arthropoda; class Insecta; order Zygentoma; family Lepismatidae; genus Thermobia; species Thermobia domestica. The sequence goes on along the minus strand of NC_137471.1, from coordinate 66,559,264 downwards.
TACCATTTCAGTCACTTCCAAACTATATCGATATATTATACATCCCGCGCGTGCGCCAAGTTACATGAAAGGAATGTATCTTGCCTCTTCTGAAACAACTTGATATTGTTCTTTTGCCTCAGGTATTGACGTTTCGAATTTATAACTTTCTATACACCACTCTTCTATCTAGGTAGAATCCTACCTATTTTACTCTGATAATAACTGAAAGCCTTCTTTTGTATATTGTAAATACCAAACTATTTTCTGGTTAAATATTCCGTAACAAATTTAACTAAGTTGTGCCACAGTAATTACCGTACAATTTAATTTGAATATTACATTACAAGTATAATATACGTTTTTTTTTAAAAAAAAATATTTATTGGTGAATATTAACATACACTGAAAAATGTTTAACATTTAAAAAGCACATTTTGCAATATTATTGATGCATAATTAAGAAAAACATGTCCAAAGATGAGATAAATTGATACATCTCATTAAGCTGAACAAAGTGATATAGAGGTTGAGTGTAGATCATTTTCGAGAAAATCGACAAAAACTTTTTTCTCAAGAAACCTAAAAATTGATGTTGTACGATAACCACGCTCTTTTATCAAGATTAAGCTGACACTGAAGTGCGTCGTTATCAAGTTTTTCATAATGACATTAGTAAGAAGTTAAAAGCCATGTAATACAGTTGAATTTCACGTTGTAGACCCTATTGTTATACTTTACATGAGCAATTTGCTTTTTAAAGTATATCTATTTTTACATTCTTATCCTGACACGTATATGACCCGCACACGTCATATGTTAATTTGGTTGCCTAGTTTTCGCAAATATTCGACAATTTGAGTAAAATCAACTATATTGAATTTTGTTGGCCACTTAAATTGCAGTACCTTAATATTTATTTATTTATTTATTTATTTATTTATTTATTTATTTATTTATTGTTAAATCCTCCCGTAGCGCAAAGATCAAAATACGAAAAGCTGTAACATGTAAGTTTCCAATTTTAATGGAGCAACAGCAAACGTATTATCGTGGATTGAGACGTTTGAAAATGTTGAGAAATATTAAGTTAGATCTCGTGATTTAAAAAAAAAAAAAAAAAACACCTTTTATTTGCACATAGACTACAATAAAACATTAATTTAGAGTTTAATATGGAAACCAAGGTGCATGTGTATTGCCATAGAACCGAACCTGGGTCTCCTGCATCAGAGACGAGAATACTGATTTACTTGTAGGTAGTATCACCTACGAGATCAGACGGGACAGCCCCAAATCTTATCTTGTAGTCAACAGTGCTAGATAGATGTTGAAAGAACTATTAAATTATTATTACATTTTGATTGAGGCGTGTAGGCTCTAATAGTGCAACAATGTTAAGAGTTCCTCTATACGAATGGTTAGCGCTCCTATTTCTGATGCGCGTAGTGCTGGTTTCGATTCCTGGTGCGACACAAATTTGTTGACGACGTTGGCCTAGCATCATGGTGATGCAATTGAGGAGGCTGTTTTAATTAATAGGTAACCAACTTCGGTTGAGAAAATTAGAAATAACAGATTTGACCAGATGTGCTGACCATACCTCATCCAGATAAAAATTGTCTGCTACTTAACTTCGAAGATCTGACGGTAACTGATAGACCAACGTGGCTTAGTCTGTTTGCGCAAATGATACATTATTTATATAATAGAAAGTAGTTGTTAAAAGCAATCTACTAAAACTGGAGTACAAGTTAGTTATCCATTTATTTGAAGGATAAATGAAGGAAAATTAATTAACGTGAAAATTGGCAAGCAATAAGTGGCCCATGCTTCAGCGTTTGAGAAACTTCGGTGTGGAATACTTGTGTTTTGTGTAACAATGCGTTTCTGGATTTGAGAAACTGGACAAACTTTAAACATTTCCTTTCGAACTTTTACGTAGATTAATTCAAAAATTACATGAAAGTGTGAAGAAGTCGATCGCCTGCGGAAAGTTCTAAAGCTGATTGTTGGTGAAGATCATCACAAGTCTTCAACGTTGCCCTGTCTTTTTTCCCCCTTCGTGGCAGGTCAATAGCACCTTCGTTTCTTCTCTCCGTGGTCAGAGAGAGAGAGAGAGAGAGAGAGAGAGAGAGAGAGAGAGAAAGGAAAATGAAATCTTTCTGTTTTACGTCCCATAGTTATGCTGGTTAGGCTAAAGGATACGATGATGATGAGAAATGAATGAAATAGTGGAATGAAAAAGTGGGAGGAACTGGAGAATTCCGAGAAACCCACGCGCATGGTGTTTGTTTACCACAAAGCTCACTTGACGCGAGCTGGGATCGAACCAAGGATCCATGCACCAGAGGTGAACGCTCTACCACTGTGCCACCGCGGCTCAAGGAGAGAGTTGAAACTTAAAGCCAAAAATAATGAAAATATACGATTGAGAATCTGTACAACATGAACGTTCACAAAAGACGCTCATCACTGAACATTAGTATAATTAGTGCAGGGGAGACTGGATTAATTTTCGGTGTGGTTTCTCTCATGTAGTCAATAGTTGGGATTGCACGCACTTGAAGTCTACGTTCACGTTTCACTTCCTAATAGGATTGGTGCTGCAATGAAACATCAAAATCCAATCTTTTAAGACCATTTTAGAATCAGTCATTAAGATGGGAGTGATATGTATGAAAAAACAAACGGATGTCTATAGTTATAGTTGGAAAGCCTTTGATAGACAAAGAATAATATCGGGAAGTAGTTATGAAGTTTAATGAAGTTGAACTGCCATTGAAATATTGTACTCTTGTTTCTGTGGTGATAAACCGTCAAGTTTATTAAGAATGTAATTAGTTATGTTTATTAACAATGTAGTTAGTCTTCATTTAGGGAATTGATTACACCAAATTAACTTTATTTATTAACATTATGTACTATAACATTTTAAAAATCTATATAAATTGTTGTTTAATTAGGTAATTTTATCGACTTGGTCCAGTTCATTTTCATGATTCTGCAAACGAGACCTTGTATTTCTGAGGTTATATAATTTGGCGTCCAGTTGTGGAGTTTTATGCCCAAGGTTGTTGACTGCCTGAAGATTTCATTTGAACCCTTTGCGCCCGCGATGCAGACCGATGCCAAAGCGCGCTGTATGATGAGGAATTAAGCCCCGGTTCTCGGAGTAATTACCTGAGCGGGGGGAACGGGCAGCGGTTGAGACAACTGCTGCTGCGCACTGAAAGGCCTCAAGAACTTTATATGCAAATTCTCAGTTTAAAAGGTGTCATGTGGGTAGGGAGAGAGGGTGGAGCTGAAATATTATTGGTACGCGGTCGGACAGAAGCTCCGCCTCCTCTCTCGTGCTCGAGCAATATGCAAATAGAACCAATAGTCGGCTGTGACTCTTGCCCCTCACCCCCGCTACAGTACCCTAAGTAAGTGTCCTTGCGCCCCGTGCTAGTTTACATGATAATACCCGGTCCGTAGATAATTAAACAGCGAATACCATGGCTTGATGAGCGGGATATCAACTTGTTGGGTGCGATGCTGTGATTGGCCGAAAGACTCGGACACGACCACGATAATGAGCCACCGTCCTCTACACGTTACCCTCCCCGCTCCCCCGGCCAAGCTCATCACATGGCCCCTGCTATTTTCCGTAATTAATTCGGACTCTCTTCTAATTTAGTGTTGAGAGTAGACGTTCACAGAGTAGTAGTGTTTGTATACCGCTCTGCAGCACTTATTAGCACTAAGTCGTACGGCGGAGAAAAGTGTTTTGTTTCTTGCAAAGAAACAAAAGGAAAGCCAAAAAAATAATAGAAATGATAGTTTGTTTCTAGTGATCATGGATTATTGTGTATAGTGATACATAAACAACATCAACAACAACAACAAACGGATTTTGTATATTTAGAAAAGAGTGACACAATCCACCCTTTTTGTCGCATGTGATTTTTTTTCTTTCTTTCATCGCAGCGAAGAGTGATTTATAGTTTCTTTTTCGTAATTCTGTTGTGTTTTGAATTGGAGAAGAAGAAGAAAAAAACAGACGTGCTATTTTTCGCACGACGTATTATATATATATATGGTTATATAGCGGATAGTGTTTCTCTCATTAGCATATGTATATTTAATAGTCTAATAATAATAATAATAATAATAATAATATATGTATGTAAATATATGTGAAAATATACCGGAATTTATTGGTACAGTGTTCACTAATTGTTAAACCGTAATTAAGAGAAGCTCTACAAAGTGCTTTTTTGTTTTTTTGGTGGATAAAGTGTTGTCTTTACATAAGAAGACGAAATTTGTGGTTATTTTTCAAAAAAGGATCTGCAATAATTAACATCGTATGTGCTAAGGTAAGTTATTTTCTTTATTGTTTTTAATTTCTTTTTTTTTTTTACGCTTTTTCTCTGTTAATTTTTCCTCTACGAAGTGACAGTGTTAATTCGTTAAGCAGCACCGGGACGCTTTTTTCTTCAGTTCTGCGTCGCAAGATCTCGCTGTTTATTCTGATTTGCCGAAGTCGGGCTGGAGCGTTAGCGCCCGACACTTACTACGCAATCGCAGCCATTATGGTCCGCATTAATTAGAGAGTTCTCCTAACGTCTCTCTTCCCCCCGTAGCCTCTGCTCCCATGCAAATAGCACGCCCGCCGCCTGGGTAGTGAGTCTTCGGCAGCCCGGGCGCCCGGTGTTTTTTCCATGTGTGCGTGTGTGTGTGTGTGCTAAAGGGGGCTGCCCTTTATACTGTTCCCCTCCCCCGTGAAATAACATAAGATTTTTTTGTACAGGAGGGCGAACTCTTTGTTAAAAAGCAAAATATTTATGAAAAATATATCAAGAATACATCGAAGTCTTTACACTGACTTGAGAGAAACAAAAAACTGATTTATTTTTTAGTTCTTTTTCTTGGTGTGTGTGGAGAGCTGTTGGTATTTTTATTTAAAAGAATTTCAATATATTATATTTTATTATATCATTCATATACTAATTCATATAACTACAGAATTGCACACACACACCGCACCTCCCAATTTCCTGGAAGATCATAACTACACATGTAAAACAACAACAGGAGAAGAGAGTGCATGGCATCGAAGGTTCAAACAGCTTTCCAGGTAGGGTTAATGTGACGTTTTCTTCTCTCTGTGTGTGATTGCTTTTTGTTTATACGCTTGCATTTAGTGCTTTTTTTTTTTCTTTTTCGTTCAGTTTCTAGTTAGTTCACACTTACCTTTTTGGTTGCTTGTCAAGTGAATCGTCGGGGGTTCCGGTTCCTTTTGGTCTCGCGGGAAACGGCGTAGCATCTGCCGCCACACAACCAGCTGGATTTTCCCGTCACTAACCTTAGCATCTTCTTAGGAGGCTTCGCGACCAGCATTTTTAAGTCACAAAAAACACTTAACTTTTAAAGAATGGATGATGATTTTATTTCTATACTAATACAGACCTCAGAAATATGGATGTGTGAATATTTTGACGTATGAGCAATGGTAATATGATACACTTATTTTTTTATGAAGAAAGAAAAAAACGTAAAAATGCATGAGTGTTTTCGATCACAGTGGGGATAATTAATTTTGTACTGTAATATATTTTCGTGTAAGCTATAGGGAAAAAATCGAAGTTCTGTTTTTTAATGTCATTATCGTTGTCTTCCTATACGGTTCCGTGTTTCTATGACTTATTGTGTACGTACTAGGGCAATCCTGTAAGCAACTAGCCTGAATTTATCACAGATACACGTTATTTAGGAAACTTTGTCGTCTTTTGGTAAGCAATTGAAACAATAGTTTTTTTCACTATCACTAATCAACACAATAGTTGGAACTGGTGCTCTCTTGCCTGTGCTGTGTTGTGTGTCCAGCTAACTCAGTTCTTCCTTACCGTAACTCTGATTCCTTTCCAAGCTAGAAAGAAAGAAGGGGCTTGGCTCGACAGAGACCGCCATCACATACTCGCACACACACACACACATACAAACACACTTTCACATACGATCGCAGAACACACACACACACACGCCCTCATACGTACATACACACACATATATATATATACACACACAGAGAGACAGTCCGGCGTGGAAGTTCACCCATCGCCACCCCACCCCACTGATTTCCCCTTATGTGCTCCCTGGAAACTACCAGAGAGGAAAAAAAATCCACACACACACTGACAAAACCAAGCTTTTGGTGGAAACCTGGATTCGCGGCAGAGTTCGACTTTAGTAAAAAGCCTCCCGTACTTTTTTCTCCTATCTCCGGTGTTTCTATGTTGGCATCACTTTTTTGTTATTTTTTTTTCCTAACCTACATCGTACCTGCCTCAGCAGCTTGTCCCTTTTGTTGTATGGCACACGCAAAGTTATTTCCCCCTGTACCCCTTTTAGTGCTTCCAAGATTTGTATATTATATTCTTTGTATTATAAAGTAAATACCGTAGTTAAAGATATTGTGTATATATTTTTATTTTTATTTTTATATATTTATATTATATTAGTTTTTGCACACGTACAGAACTCAAAGTACATCTTCACAGATTTCAAACATTGCTCTGAAAAAAAAAAAACTTTACAGTGTCTGTCAATTCTTAACCAGTTTTAAAATGTTATTTACAAAATATTTATGTACAAGCAGTATTGCTTACTCTTAGGAATATGAGTATTAGGACTTTTTTTTTTGAAAAAAAATAGAAGTAACACAATCTGCTACTCTACAGTGTGTAATTTTCGTGTAGAATAATAAATTAATTAAAAACTTGAGCATATAAAAGCTATCAACTGCTTCCGGTTGGCAATGAATGACAACATACATTTTTTGAACGCTATAATAGTTTTTGTTTAGGGGGATTTTCTCGAAAACCGCGCATGATAATTTACCCTCCAAAAATGCTTTTTTTTTTTTTTTTGGAGGGTTGAGCTGTGTCATTTACTGGTCGATATAAAGTCTTATTTTTATCTTTATAGATTACTATAGTTAAACAATATATATATATATATATATATATATATATATATATATATATATATATATATATATAATATCAGGCTATATTTCATTTCATCATTACTTTCTGTACAGTTGTATTTCTTGTTAGTGGCGTAATGGAAAGCTTAAAGAGTGGCGTAGTTTTTGTGCAGCATCAAGTATCACATTTATAAAAATATTTTTTCTCTATTTTCTCGAAATTTACGCATGAGAAATTATATTTATTCACATAATTTTGTTTCATTTCATTGTGATGTATACATTTTTGGATATATAGCTATAATATAATATTCAGGGCCGGATCCAGGATTTTTCTGACAGGGTTTGCACCAATAACTACCAGCACATTTGAATTAAATTTGATTTTTTTTTTTAAAATGCCTTTAGTCATCTGTGGTGTGAATGAGAAATTGCCCTGGGAATGCTAAGTGTCTGCTCTCGGTGAATATCTTTCCTTCAACCTTCAGGAAATTCACTTAAACTATTGATTTGGCAAAACTTCGTTTTCTTTTAAGCCCAAACGAAGACATGACAGCATAAATTTTCGGAAACTGTTACTGTTTTTCACTGCAAGCTTCTCATTTTAGATAGTGTATCGGGGAGTGCACGTGCACCGATGCACCCCTCTAAACCCGGCGATGTATATATTCGTTAAACGCTAATAATTTCGTAAAATTCATTTTAATTACTAACGAGTTCGTAGTAAGCTGTGAAACCATTTTATATTAGAAACATTAGCAGAGACATATAGGAAAGGTTTTTTTCGGGGGAGGGAGGGGAGGACAGAAAAAACAGCCAAAATCTACACTGTAAAGATTTGTCGTGTAATTTACAACGATTCATTGGCAAAAATGTGGCGTCATAAAAATATAAACGTATGCAGTATACAGTAAGACGCTGTCGATTAACCGTAATATGAGATAATGCATTTGTTTTCGAAACAAACAGTAACGTATTGTTGTAAATGTTGATAATTATTTTAACATCAATCATATTCTGTTAATGTCATTTGTGTATATTCCTAATGTTACTTGTGATTGCGTAAATTTAAACAGCGAGATGATAGCGATATCTTTCCCACCAATGTTTTGCTATTTTACTAAATGTCTTAATATTGCATATATTAAAAATACAATTACGGTGTGTGTTTTAGTTTTGTAAAATTCAGGTGAAGGCTCTACAATAATTAGTGTTCTCTACGAGACGAGAAATGCATTTTCAAATTCGAAATGAGACGAGACATTTCTCTAGCCTCGTGGACAACACTAGTTCACCCAAGTCTTACATCCCATATACTTTTAGTGTTACATGATTCAAAGTTTATATATATATATATATATATATATATATATATATATATATAAACTGATAAAGTGGTGGTATGAACACAATGAAATGCATTTATCAACGTTTTAGAGATAGGGCTACGTGAGTCATTACACCATATACACGTCAATAATAAATATATACCTAGTATAAATGTTATTATATCACCCCTTCGTGGATTTCTCGTGACGAGGAAGGATTTTTATAACTTCTAAATGAAATTTAAGAAGAAAATCAGAAGAGAATTGTCTATATAAATTAACAAAACGAAACAAGACGAGAAATACTGTCCGAAAATCGAGACCAGACGATACAACTATACTTCTTCGTCTCGTGTCGTGGTCGAATAATAATAATAATAATAATAATAATAATAATAATAATAATAATAATAATAATAATAATAAGTGAAGTTGAACCGGATTTAAACCCGGTATCCCGGTCGAGAGTGGTAATTGCTCATCTATAGTTGCGAAATTCAAAGAATAACTTCTTCTTAGTTTCTGGGCGTAATTTCCAGCAATTTTAAAACAGTAATAAGTTCGTCAATGGTTTGTGGAATGTTAATTTTTGTTTAGCAGTTTATTCTCAAACCATACGACCTCATACTTTATTTCGAGACGTATTTTGTTAAGAATCCAATTATTTCGGTTATACTAACTACATACTTCTCACAAAAAAGTTTCAAGTGTCTTAAGCAGTACAATGAAAGACTGTTGTGCAAACTTTCTGGTGTCGTATCACTATATGTATGAAAATACTAGTTTCTCTCACGGTATTATAAAGAAAATACATATGCTTGGTCCTCTGGTTATCACTGACACATGAAAAGTAATAAGTCAAATGGTAAAGTTGTTTTCGTTATCTCCGATTAGAGATGGTTTTCAAGTTTAGACTATAACTTAGTACCTCAAATGGTCCTTATTAGCATTTATATAGTTTTCTCATACAGTGTAGTATATCTGTGATAGGATGAGCTTCTTGATAAATAACTCCTGCATAAAGAGCCCATTTTAACTAGACATTGCAGTGTGCTTCTCAAGTATTCAGTGTAGATATGAGCGACTAAAATATATGTTTATCACATGGCATTTAGTTCAAGTAACACTTTTGTATTTGGCGATTACATGCTTACTGCAAGTTATGTTTGGTGAACTTTTCCGATCAAGAATTCACTATGTAAGACATGTCTGGTGAACTTATCGAACAGATATTCACTACAAGTAATGTCTGATGAGTTTGGCGATCAAATGTTCACTACAAGTAATGTTTGGTGAATTTGGCAATTACACGTGATCACTGCAAGTCATGTCTTGTGAACTTTTCTATCAAGAGTTCATTATGTCATGTCTGGTGAACTTATCGATCAAATGTTCGGTGAAAGTAATGTCTGGTGAATTGGACGATCAAATGTTCACTGCAAATTATGTTGATAAAGTTTTGGCGACCAAAATGTTTATTGCAACTCGTCCTTGGTAAATTTGGCGATCAATCCGAAACGACACAAACGATTAATTACTATTCAGTATATACACAATATATGTTTTGGTCTGTTTCTCTGTTGCTTACGCCAGTACTTAGGTAATTTCGGTAATATATATATAAAGGAATGCCTAATATTCATAATAAAAACTTTCGTGTGTGTGGTGTGTAAGGGGAAGGGAGGATATTTCACTAAATAGTTTTTAGTAACTATACTCATCTCTTGGTTTTACGGACCTCAATTTAACGTATTTGATAGGCAATGGCCAAAATGTAGAGCAGCAGATTCAGTTTAAAAGTCCTGATATTAAACTAAATATGCTGAATTTACTGTATGACAATGTAAATTTACAGTGTACAAGGTATTTCTAAACTCTCAGATAGGATAGTGTGCCTGATTATAAATACAGTACTCTATTATTCATGTTCATTTCGTCATGTAATTGTGAATATTAGCTACTACAGATTTAGTATTGGAACTTATGGACAATGGAGAACATCTAACCGCTTTATTTCCCCTCTTTTAATGTGTTAAAACAAGGAATTAATGTATTGAAAATTGTGTATGAGAAATTTAACGTATCTTAAAAAAGAAAAAAATGTAAATATGACGACAAGTTTGAGTTTAGCGTTCCTTTCAGCAGCGAGGCTATATAAGACTTGGACCTATAAGTTAACATGGGATCCGAACCATATGAGTTCCTGTCGAGAATTAAACCCGGGTCATCCACCTAAAAACGGCGTACGCTAAGTGCTTAGTGATGGAGTTCTGTGTGTAAATTTGAGTTGTGTGAGAGAACATCTTTTGTTTACATTTTTCAATGGATGGTTTTTGATAAAAATATGACAGTGATAACACTAAAATACAACTAATTGAAGTATATTGACTTAAATATAGCTAATCAATCAAATGTAGTATGGGCTCAGAAAATCTACTTCAAAGATCGTTAGTTAACACTTTTCTGAATGTCTCAGTTTTATGGATTTCATATCCATATACGAGTACGTTAAGTGTATTCGATGAGTGTTAAAATATAAATTACTAGCATGTGTGTGTTATTTCACTTTTATTAATCCTACAAATATTAACCTATTACTTTTTAACGAAGAAATAAAAAATGTCCAAAGATAAGGCCTATACAAATCGATAACTCTCATAGAGATGAACAAAATGATAAGTGTAAATCCTCATGTGTAATTTTCGAGGATGTAGAGATTTTTTTGTAAACCAAAAAATTGATGCTGTAAGGTAACCATGCCATCTTACCAGATGAAATTTACACTAAAGTATGCCCTCGTTAATATTTTCATTTTTTTTTTTTGTCTTGTCTCTTAAAATTTTGTCGAATACCCCTTTCATCTCGAGTTATCGAATAATTCTTTCTCGTCTCGTCTCGGTTCTTGGAAGGCTTCCCTCTTTTCATCTCGAATTTGTTCTCGTCTCTATGTACAAAATTTATGACCTGATTTTCTCCTTAATTTCATCTAAAAGTTAATAGATCCCTTTTACGTCACGAGATTGAAGTGTATTTGTGTAGTGATTTGCGTATCATGGTACGCTGATAAATGTTCTTCATTGTGTGTAGGGATGCGCACGAGACAAGATTTGTGGCTGTCTCGTCTCGAAAATGTGCTGTAAAAGTGATGTCTAGACTCGAAAAATGTATATTTCTCTATTGGAAGGCCCGTGTCTCGACTCGAATTTTGTCGGGAAAATCCTGTCTCGACTCGTCTCGTGCGCATCCCTAATTGTGTTCGTACAGTCAGCGACAAAAATTCTTCCTGTTTGGTAAAAATTTTGGAAATAACGTGGTGAGGTTGGAACGTAGAGAAAATTACATTCTCTTTAATTTACTGAAACTGTACACAAATTGTTCTTTCATTCTGAACTAATTTCATCAAACAGAAGTAACTTTTGTCGCTGACTGTACAATCACTTTATCAGTGTTTGAGATCTAAGACACTAAGAAACTTGAGAAATTTATCATCTCGTCTTAGAAAACGAGACGAGAATTCCAATTTTCTCGTCTCGTCTCGAATCGAAATAGATTCTTATCCTGTGGGCAACTCCTAGCTGCGTTACGTAAATCAGCAAGAAGAACCCTTTTTACAACAGAATACCCTAACAAGATCCAATACGAAATACCATGCAATATAGTATACAATAAACGTACGAGTAAACATACAAATGACCGATATTCAGTTACCGAACCGCAAAGAATCACACATATAACAATAGTCAGAATACGCCTAATGACTAATACTGACATTTTTTTCGGTGGCTCTAGTCCGTTCAGTTAATTAGTTCCTTTGTTATTTGTACATGAACGCTGATATATTGCATATAATATCATTTGCTATGTAAAGCGGTGTTCTGCGCTCCAGTGAATGTATTTGATGAAGGTGAAACGTCTCGAATTGAAAAATGTAAAAGAAATAGTTCTCAGATTTTATACTTTGTGATGTATACCCTAATAAGGTCCAGAGTTTCACAATCAACCAGGATTAAGATACGATTTGCTATGTAATGAAATCTACACAGGAATACTCACTTATATACCATTATATAAAATTATGCAAAGAAATGAAGGCGGATTACTTATTAACGTTCAGGCCATGCTATTATATCCAAAAAATATTTCATTCGTGAGGAAAGCACGGGATGAGAAAGAATTTTATTTTGAAATAGATATAATAAGGGGATGGTAAAGTTTGTCAGGAATAGAGTAGCTCACGAATCTATGTAATTAGGGAGATAAACCTCGGCATATGAACTCTTGGTTAAAAAATAACTTATCACGTGTTTCAGCGTTGTCGAAAATTCTGCTTCTCAAACAGCAAAGCGGTCAATTTCTTCATTATCCAAATTTACTATGTTATAGTCATTATTAAATCTTACTCTTCGTGTGCGAAAAACTGTGATAACGAAGTATGCAGTAAAACTACAGTAGTCTGTGCGAAAACAGTGATAACGAAGTATGTGGTAAAACTACGGTGGTCTGTGCGAAAAACGGTGATAACGAAGTATGGGGTAAAACTACGGTAGTCTCCTTTTAACTGCCGTCTCTTTAACTGCTCATCTTCCAAGAAAAAACATTTTCGTTATTAGCTGCACTCGTTGGTCCAGAACAATAATCAAACATCATTCAGTATTGTAGGCTCAATCGTATGTGTTAAGTTTGATAGTTTTCTTCTTGAACATTATACATACATACATTGTAAATAAGTATGTGGTTTTGTGACAATCTAGTGCGCTTTATTCAATAGTAATATAGTACCTATTTTGTTCAATTAAGTGTCACTGAAGCAACTTGTATGCGAAACTTCTGATTTTGATATGTTAATATTTTAAACCATTATAAAATTGTTGGAGATTATAAGTGCGGGTTTAGGCGAAATCGATCAACTACCAAACCAGATATTTATCATTCAACAAATACTAGAAAAGAGATGGGAATAAAATGTCCTGTGCATAAAATATTCATTAATTTTAGAATGTATGTAGTTCGTTGGCATTAATAATACGGAATTGACCGTTTTTATTTTGCCAGAAGAAATCATTTATTTCTATATTGTGTATGTAGCTATTCAAGCGGTTAATTAGCAGATTGTTGGCTGTCTTTTCCTAATCGTGATATAAATATACAAGGTACTAATTGTAAATACTTCAGTACAACTACGCCAACTTTCCGTGGGTGCATATCAATGGCGGGACGTGTTAGCAGGGATGTTTTCAAGTCTCGATATTTGATTGATTTATTTTTAGTTAAAATCTTTTACAAACACTGTCATAAACGGCTGTGCTCTGATAAAGTAAAATATACCGGTACTGTAAGGATAAGTTCGGGCTGGTCTAGCTCAGTCTGTAACACGGCTGACTTAAACGAAAGAGAAACAGATTGTCACCCGGGTTAGAATTAAAAATCTTGAGGGCACGCCGCACCCACAAGATTATTTCCGTGGGTGCCGGAACCCCTGAGCACCCACGTAGTCGGCGCACATGTTTCAGTATGATAAATTTATAGGGATATAGCATATGCTGTAACTCTCTAAGGTAAGGAAGAACGTACCTGAAACTCAGAAAATTTTCATTGATCCAAAAAGATGTTAAACAATGTAAAGATTTAAATGTGTAGTAAAAAATAGTGTGATTGCGTTACATAGCCTAGACCCTATATGTCGCAAAGGCGTGAATTTAAAAGATTTTTGTTAGTAAAAAAAAAAAAAAAAAAAAAAAAAGATAGATTATGTGATAATTAATCCACTCTTGGGTTTCTAGACGGTGTAGGTGAATATCTATTTTTGGGTGGGTGTGTGTGTCTGTGTGTGTTCGCAGGTGTAAAAGTGCGGGAGAACGCGGGGTAACGTCGTCCCTCCACCTCGAAAATATATGTACGGCGTCCCCCCAGTTCCTAAAAAATTACAATGGGCAAAGATAGGCAGGGGGAATGGCGAGGTGTCATGCCGCTACCTACCGTCCCCCTACCTTCTCTGATTCACTTTTACCCCTGGGTGTTCGTAAATACGCCTTTGCCTTAGAACTAGTAATAGTTGTGTAATTGTAATTGTTCATGGAATTGTTATTTGATATATTGTGTCCTGTGTAGGTTACTTGTAATAAACTTAACGAGTTTGAGGAGAAATCATAGAAAACATGTGCATTGTGTATTTGAGGCGCCTAGTATCAAAATTCGCCACATCCGTTTCGCTTAGTTTCGAGTAATCTCGCAAAACGTGCAGTGAAACTCCATATAGACCCCTACAAGCGTAAAAAGTCCCATATTTAAACTTTTTTTTGTATGAAATATTAAGCTTCTAAACAAAATTCTGTTTCCATTGAATTCCTTTAGATCAAACATATAACAAGCGATATATAACTAAATTTCAATAAAAAAAAAAAATGAATATGGCGGCTTTTTATACCAGGCGCCTCATTTAACTTGTATCAATATGACCACACTTACTGTAGAACTTACATGAAGTCAGTTTTAAATTATTTGATTGTCGTAATCACAAATCGTAAAGATCAGGGAGAAATCCTGAAGTCCGTATGTACAAAGTGTAATTGTATTTTCTTTCTTTCACACTTATTTCTTTTTATACACTATGTATGATGGATAGAATAACGCTTTTGGTGATGGCACACAAATAACAAATAAATAAAGCAAACGGTGACACACGCAGTTTTGATGGCCTTGTACTAAGTGCACGGTTGAAATTTGCAAGTACCCTGTCCCTAAGAGTACGAGAAAGCCCCAAAGTTCAGTTGGATATGCAGAACGTTTTACTAACACGATTTAGATTTTTTGAGTTTTGAGCTTCTATGTTTTGTATCCTTAAGCAAGATTCAAGTTGTGAAGGACGGGTCTTACTATTAACGTGAGCCCCGCGGGTGCAGAAACCCTTACAGTACAAACCATTCCCCACCATGCTAACTCGCCTTCAAGAGAGTTAGACGACAGGCCCACGCCATTGGGCCCCGACTTTTCTTGGATCAAAAGAGGCAATATATTTCAGTCAAAAATTTTTTTGTGGGCCTTATATCTGGAGAACTACATATAGTGTAGCTAAACCCAAACCCAAACTATCACTTAACTCAGTATGATATGCTTATTCCGTAAAAAAGTACGAAAACTTGATGTAGAGGCCGTTCAACAATTTTGTATGCCCTGATCCGAAAATTGATTATTGGCCAAGATTTTAATCTTTTGATTTTTTTTTTTTCATCATTCCTAAAATTCTTGGCCAAAATCGCAATCTTTTGATCCAAGTTTTAGGATAATTCGTAAAATTCTTGTTTAGATCATTTACTGTTCGGTTACACAAAAATACTTAAACAATGATCTTCCAAAGTGAAGCAAGGTTTGTCGTTGTATGGTTGTCTTTAGAATAGGCTATAGAGCTAATATATAATTCAGTAAAGTTTTATCACTATGAATCACGGTTTGCGTGTATATTAGGTTTCCTTAGCCCCTGCTAGTTTGTTGGAAATCTCTTCCTTTCTTTGCTTAAAACACTAACAGATTTAGTGTCCGAAAAAAACACAAAAAAGAGCTTAACATTGATATTTACATAAATTCGTGAACCTTATTCCTTTTACCCTTATATTCGTATACGTAGTAAAATAGTAGATCGAACATTTCTTTGCGAACTGTTGTGGCGTGCACAAGATTACGCAATGAATATTCAAAAATCTATCCCCTTTTAAAAAAAGGAAAGCTCACTTGGAGCTCCTAATAAATAGATACTGCACGAAATGTGTTCTGTGGAGCGTTTGATACACGCAAAAATTTCTTTTACAAACCGTTTTCACGCTTATTCATGTACCGAATGTATATTATCAAACGCAAACTTTTTTGTTTTCATACAGCTTATATTCTGAGAAAAATATTTAATTTCACTTGGCATCAGTTGTTAAGTATGTAATTTCTTTGTATAAGACAAAACAAAATTGAAGAACTAGAGGAATTCAAAACACGAAACATAGCATACTTCCAAATTTAAATACAAAGCTCAAAGTGCGATTGTAATTGTTAATTTGAATTTTTTTCAAGTCATATACTTGTAAGGAAAGTTTTAGTAAAGTTTCTTCTAGGTTTAAGAGTTCTTTTCATTAATGCACGAAAGTATGGTATGTTTGAAGGAGTTCAATTACCTTTGTAAATGAACACGTGTGAATTGTGTCTATGTACGTGGTCTCTTCAGTGTATCGCTGTTTTACCTGAATTTATGAATATTTAGTTACTAATCTTATTCGCCAGTAAAGTCTAAAATGAACAATGCTTGCTTATAATACTGCAATATACATTAAGTACAACGTTTCCCAATAAAATCTGAAATCAGGACTACTACTTGTTTATAATAATAACCTATTTCCCAATAAAGTCTGAAATCAGGACTACTACTTGTTTATAATAATAACCTATTTCCCAATAAAATCTGAAATCAGGACTACTACTTGTTTATAATAACCTATTTCCCAATAAAATCTGAAATCAGGACTACTACTTGTTTATAATAATAACCTATTTCCCAATAAAGTCTGAAATCATCACCACTTGTTTTTTTAAATGAAAACTGAAGTCAGGACTGCTTGTTTGTAATAATATTCTGTTTCCCAATAAAGTCGAAAATCAGCGTTGCTTACTTGCAATATCAATATCCTCTTTCTCGGTAAAGCCTAAAATCATTATTGCTTATTTTTAATAACATCCTGTTTCTCAATGAAGTGTGAGTTCAGTTTGGTTTGCTTATATTATCTCATTTCTCAATAAAGTAAAACAATATCTTATTTGTTACTACACTACGTAACGTATGAAGCCTATAATATATATATATAGACTGTTAATTTTGTAATTGTTTAAAATGATGAACGAAGGATTGCCTTTATTTCGTAACGAGGAAATACTTCCAACATATTTATCTTTGGAACAAAGGAAATTCGTCATCCTGTGTTCGTGTTAATGATAATATCAAGATGATAAAACAAAAAAGAAGAAAGAAAATATAATTGTCTTTTGATAGGACTGGATTTTATTTTTGTTCTGTCAGAATCAACAACAAAACTTCGGTGAGCCAAAGTGTGTTTTTCGATAACAAATTTGGAAAGAACTTAAGCAGTTGGATAAAATCTACAATGCTATTAGCAGCACATGTATACCTCATCTTCGGACATTTTTCTCTCGTTAAGCGCTTCTAATATTGTATAATTAATGCATTTCCAACTCTCACCTGTTCATAAGGATAATCAGCCACTGAACGTCGAGAAACTTTTAGAAATTCCGTGTCATTCTGTGAGAAACTCTGCGCTATCCAGGATCAGGCTTTCTACTCGTAATTTAGAAGTAATAGAACATTTTTCTGGTATCAGAAACAGTAACATCATTACAGATTTTGTCAGAAGCGGGAGGGGGAGCAAGATTGTCCACTAACGAAGTTTCACGTTTTTTATTAGTATATTAGTTGTTCAAATTTATTAAATAGCATTTGTTTCTCAAACTCAAGGACAGTTATTGAGTTTCCCTTAGCCTCGGCGCATAATCGTGAGATGTTAAACTAAAAAAAATCATTTCTTCATTAGTTTAATTTTTAACTGTAAAAGTTTTCTTTAAGCACATTGTGCACAGTAAATACTGTACTGTGCCAAACTGCAGATTACTTTGAAATGTTAGTAGCTCACGCCCTAATTGACTTAGACGTAAGAAACACGAAGCAGGAAACACAAACGGCAATTCAGACAATGTACGCACCATAGGTGTCCAAACTCGCGAGCCCGACGCTCGTGAGCTCGGCACTCACGCTCAACCGGGCTCGGGCTTAATAAATGAGCGCGAGCCCGAGTGAGCCCGAGTCCCAATGAAATAAGTGAGCGCGAGCTCACGTGAGATTAGTGAGCGCGAACCCAGTTGGGAGAAGTGATCGCGAGTCCAGTTGAGACTGGCGAGCGCGAGCCCGAGTGAGTGCGAGATCAGTTGAGAGAAGAGCGCGAGCGCGAGTGAGCGCGAGCCCAGTTGAGACAGGTGAGCGCGAGCCCGAGCGAGCCCAGTGGAAAATGGCCATCTCTGGTACGCACACTCAGTGAACCTCCGCCTCAGCAAGGTGCAAGGAATATGGCCACAAAATATAATTTGTGTTTTGTACTGACCCACAGGGCATTATTAATATACCATCCCTGGTTTACAATATCACAGTTGGTTTATGTCATTACAACTGGTCATTTTAAGCTCATATCCTTATCGTCCGTGCTGTTACTCTGTTTCAACTAATATATTTTCTGTCTTCAAAAACCCAAAAGCACACCGCCACTGAAACAGAAGGCATCATTTGCCCCTATTCTGTGATAGTCCAATTCAAGAAGTATTATGATTAATCATTCCCGAAAATCCAGCTTTCGTTATCCTTTTTACCTTCAGTCTACTCAAGTACGTATGACTTTCGAAGATTTCTGAACTAGGACTCTGTATGTCAGTGCTATTAAAATTCCGATTAGAGTATTTGATAAGATTTTAGCAAAACCCCTACATGAGTAGATTAATTAAGGTAAGCACTATTATCTTATAAACGTACATATATTCTAGATATGTGTGTGTCTGTAATGTAATACTTTGTAGGAAATGTTTGTTTTTCTAGACGTGAAAAATAATAGAACGATTTTTTGGTCTTAAGTTGGTGAAAAGTAATATGTATACGTTTTATAACGTTTTCTACACTTAAGTTAGTGTAAAATAATACGTAGATTTTTTTCTATTTGTAAGTCAGTAAAAAATAATACGTAGAACTTTTTGCTACGTGTGAGTCAGTTAACAGTAAGACATAGAACGTTTTTCTACTCCTGAGTCAGTCAAAAATAATAAGGTATACGTGGAACTATTTTCCTATGCGTAAATCAGATGAAAGTAATACATAGAACGGTTTTCTATTCGTCAGTCAAAAATAATACGTAGAACTTTTTTCTACTCATAATCAGTGGAAAGTAATGCATAGAATCTTTTTCTACTTGTAAGTTTGTAAAAATAAGAGAACGTAGGTATATTTTTTCTGCTTATAAAACAATGAAGAGTAATATAAAGTTTTTCTGCTCCATAAATCTTTGACTATGGCCGTTTGGCAGTCGGGCTTCACTCGAGCTGATGCGGATTCAAACTCATTCTACTCAAAGAGGCTCGCGCTCATTAGTTTCGATAAAGCTCACGCTAACGTATAATCAGGCTCACTATCATCAATGAGACCCTCGCTAGCTCGATCTCAGACTTATGTATCTCATTAGGCTTGAGTTTACTAACCTCAATAGAGCTCGCACTCACTCTAGGCTCTTGTTAGGTATTCACTTGTAGCGCTGGTGCACGCGCTCAGTTATTGAGCTCGAGCCCGATTGAGTCCGAGAACCAGGTTCGCGAGTTGGACATGTCAGTGAAATATATATATATATATTACTCATAAATTAGTGAAAAGTAATACTTTGAACGTTTATCTACTAGTAGGTCTATGAAAAATGATGTAACTTTTTTCCTACTCGAAAGTCAATTTTTTTTTTTTTATTCGGAAGTTAGGGAAAAGTAATACTTTAAACGTTTATCTACTTGTAAGTCTATGAAAAGTAATATAACTTTCTTTCCACTCGTAACTCAATGATTTTTTTTGTTTTTTTTTTTTTTTAACTTGTAAGTTAGTGAAAAGTGATAGTTTGAACGTTTATCTACTTGTAAACCTACGAAAAGTAATATAACATGTTTTTTAATCGTAAGTCAGGGATTTATTTGTAGCCAGGGAAGCCTGGGAATTTCCCCCCTTCTAAGTTTTGGTTTCCCTGTCTCTAGGTTTAATTCTATCTTCCCAGCCTGGGAAGATATTTTCCACCTTTCTTAGGCTATACAATTTGTTTTAAAGTACAATAATTCAACTCCATATTTTAGCAGTGGCGGCCGGTGGTTTGTGGTTTCGGGTGTTGCAGTACGAACGATCGGAGACAGAAGATATAAAGTAGACTCATTGACTAATCATCATAACTTTAGATGCAAATGCTATGTGACATGTAAAATTAAATAAAAATCTGTTTTTAAAAAATAAATAATGCAGAACATTTAATCCGATTAATCACCTTATTTAATTAGTAAGTTCATTCTTCTCTCTTTGATTGGAACAAATCTGCCTAATACATGCTGGTTGAACTCTAGTATTCTTATTGTCACGTCTTTTTTGATGGAAAGCATAACCAATGGTGATAACCTTTCTTTTGACATTCAATTTCTTGAAAGTGTCAATTCTTTTTGATGTGAAAAAGAACTTTTCTTCTTTTACTGACGCCATAGGTACGGTTAATATTAATTGCAGAAGCTTTGCAGATTCACTAAATATTTTTTCTAGATTTTTGTGAACAATTCATTCTAGCAAACTCAGTCCCTGACAGTGATCCGAATTCCTCTTCAGTGTAGACTGAAGAGAGTTCGTAGCAGAGATTAATGTTATACAAAAAAAATGTACATTGAACACATTTTATTCACAATTTATCTAGGAAAATTTCAAATAAATTGTGGAAATGTACCTAGTCCATACAACATTACTGCCATAAGGTGTCCTGTAAACTTAAACCGTTTTCTTTTTTTTTTCGAACACTCTCCTGAATTGCACTTTGCTTGTTTTGTCTAAGCCTTAATTGTAAGTTTTTCGTCAGTTGAAAGCTGGGCATTTTTTTTTTTTTTTTTGTAAGTTATTTACAGAAGTCATGATATGCAATTCATTCAGAATTTGTAGGTTATGTACAGAATTAAAGCACACACAATAAAATTAAATTTAGTAACTAATAACCAAAACAGCTGATACAAAAGAGATACTAGTATATGAATTGCGAATGCCACATATTCATACATAGGGCTGTAAACTGGCCGGCTTTTCATTGGCCTGGCCGGAAAAATTGCTGTTATTTTGATTAAAGCCGGTGACGGGTACAAACTTCTCACCAGCCCCTTTATAACCGTTTTTTTTTTTTTTTTCAAATTTGTATCTAGTTCGAAGTATAGGTATTGAAAAGTAGCTGTCATTCTGTAAACTCAAAACTGTTACCTTTCACCATGTATCAACGATTAATATATTTTGTTTACCTGTTTAGAAAATTTTAGAGAGATGACAGGGACTGTATCAGGGAAAATTTGAAATTTACTTTCAAGGAATTTTATACATTTATTAAGAGTGGAAAAGGACTTCTTAAAGCAATTTCCTATAGTTGAAGTAGAGACTATATGTTTAAAGAGTGCATTTCATTTTCGAAATCCAAAATTGTCACGTAAAGATTATTATACTTTTATTCATCTGTTTCGTTAATTTTAAAGGAATGGTAGTTACTGGTAAATACAATAAATTTATCAATGACGATTGATCAATTTCAGTTTCTCATTTATAGCACAATGTATCTATTAAGCTTATTAGTGAACACGATAGTACATTTCGCTTCCATGGATAGGTCCGAACAGAGATACTTCACGCTGAGACCTATATCACAGAAATTTTGAGGAAGTGTCGTTTTTTTTATTTTACAGAGTTGGCAACCCTATTCATATATTAACACACACACACACACTTGTGCGTGAAAGAAAAATGAACTACATTCCAAATCATCCGTCTTGGTTGTTACGCAATGCACGACGAACACAATATACTTCCACATGAGGCAAAACAATGTTTATCAACGTTCTGGAAAGCAACCTTGAAACCCGCCAGATACAGGAACAACATGTTAGCTGGGAGGGGTCCAAAGTATTTGAGGAAGGTCCAATACGTCTACGTAATAACGAACCTGTCTTTTCTGTACCCGAAAAGATAAGTAATTCTTAATTACTGTCACCTATAGTTTTAGAAAAAATGATAGAACGATTATTTCTATAAGAAAAGAAAGAGTACATGATGAGGCGTAAAATAAAATATTTAGCTTACATCAATCATTTCTCTGTTAAACAAGTATAATTCGTTAAGAAAATCTACAAATGCTAGTCGAGTTTCGAAATTTTGGGGAGGTCCGGACCCGGTGGACCTCCCTCGTGGCTACGCCTCTGAGCATTGCTAACTAGTCCCAAATTCAATGTGGCGTTCCCCACCATACAGTTCTATCAAGAGTATAAAATATACTTATTTTATAAATGAAATATGTATATACTAAAATACTATCCACAGAGGGGTGGGGGGGGGGAATTCTGCATATTGACTTATTAATATTTGGTTCACAAATTACTGTAGAAGAAATTTTCATTATCTATAGAAGCTACGAATTAACTTGTAAATGCGGATCTACTTTCATTTGATTTCTGCTCTACTATATATTTTATTTTTTATTTTGTAATTCTGCTATCACTTTTATTAATTGCCATTATATTGATTTGCTTCAGTATAAATACCGTAATATAAAAATATGAATGCATAAAAACAAATTCCATTTGTTAACTGCTAGTGAAATAAAATTCAGAAATCTTATTTAGCGCGAAAAACCTTCTCATTCACTGGAAACCATGCTGTGTTGCAGAAGCACTGCAACGACCAGACCCTTTAACTTCTGAGATAGGGGAAAGGAGACTTAACATTTGCTCCAATTCCCGCGCTGAAGGAATCTGGTCGTTGCATGCTCGCTGCAACACAATATAAATTAGAGACTCTGTGACGGATTATTTTTCGCTTTTTAAAACGGATTAACGAAACGGACAGTTAGAGAAGAAAAAAAATATGTTATTTAAAGTATATATGGGAGTATTAGAGAGTATTTTTTCTGTTCTTTACTACTATTGCTAATAATATTTTTTTCTTGAAATACTTTGGTCGTTGCGCAACGCTGCAACACTAACATTAGCCGCCACTGTATTTTAGTAACAACTCTTTACTTTTTTAGTATGTTTATTGTCGCGAGCTATGCTGGTCTTTTATATAGAATTGTTTCCCGAAGAAAAATCTTGCAGCTGATACCACTGATTAACATACTTCATCTGAGTAGCACAATAATAATAATAATAATAATAATAATAATAATAATAATAATAATAATAATAATAATAATAATAATAATAATAATAATAATAATAATAATAATAATAGAACATTTTCAGATATTACTGAGCAATCAATGCAGCTGTGAATTGGTAGTTTCTTCGTTGACAAACACCTTAAAAAAAACGTAAGGAAATGGATATTAGACTATATTTTAATAAAGAAAAAGCTCCTGACGATTAAAAGGCAAGTATTTCCGGTACACAAAGTAAGGAAGTAAGAGGCTTTCGTGTAATTACGTCATTTTGAAGAAACTGGTCAGTTTTGTGGAGTCTCACTGGCAAAACCCTTAGAAAATTCTCTTGAGAAAAATAAGATTGCAAGGGTCTAGCACATAACATACGCTCGAAACGTTCAGTGGGGCCGAGGTTTTGCTACAATCCAATTGGCGAGAAGAATTGTCTTCAAGAAAGTTAAACGGCGACAAAGAAGTAATGCAAATTTCAAAAATAAAATTAAAAAAAAAAATAAAAACAAAAAGTAAAAGAATTAAAAATTTCCTCTGATGATTCAGCCAAAATTCTGCAGGAATTTCGAGAGCATCAGATGAAACCTAATATTGGTCCAAATCTAGAAAATCTTAATATGGAAGTCAGTGTTCTTCCAGTTTCTTCTGCAGAGTGTGAGAGAGGTTTTTTTCAGCCTAAACTTCCAACATATTGATACTAGAAACCATTTATCTGTAAAAACCCTCGAATTTATTATTTTCATAAATGTTAATGGACCAGATATTACCTCGTTCAATGCGGAAAAGTATGCCATCAGCTGGATAAAAAATGGACATCATGACATCATGCTACTACCAAAAAAACAACTGGTAAAAAGATGGTACCCGATGTAAAACAACCTCATATTGCTACACTATTCTAAAGTGATGTACGGTGTGAAAGTATTGTTAATTTCTAAAGACAGTGTTAGATAACATGCTGTAAATCATGTTTCAGCTTAACCCTGTCTTTGTTCAATTCTGGATTCATTTTAATGCCAGTATGTTTTGTTGGCCAAAAGTTTACTTTCAGCAGAACATTGATAGGTGCACACACTCCTGAATCTAATTTTATTAAGTACAAGGAGGAAAATGGTACTAAAACTTATTTATGATAATGAGGAATGACATTTAGTAGCGTCTTTCACCTTCTATTTAATAAAATTAGGCTAAAGTATATGTGCACCTATCACTGTTCTGCCCAAAGCAAACTCTTACCTTTTGTTGTATTTCTTGTTCGGGCGGGGAATTTGGTCTTTAAGGACCAAAGTAGGACAGACTAAAGAATTCCTTGTCATAGTAGGAGTGTGACACTTGTTATGACAAGGTGTGCAGATTGCAATGCAACTATAGGGCTTTTACTGGATGCCCTACATTTGTTCTCAGCAGTAGGACAAAAAGTAGTAAAGTAACTAACACATGCAATCTAATCTACCTAACCAAATCTTATCTAACGTACCTATCCGTATTTATCATAAAATTGTTTTTAAAAAAGTTTAAAAAATGATGAACTTGGGGATCTCCTATCAAACCAGTACCATAATTTCAAAGTAGGTAGGTTAAAAAATAACGTTATCCCAACCCCACTTTAAAGTTGTTCTGTTATACGGAACACAACCTTGCATAAATATTCCCCCCTTCTACAAAATCCACAAATAAATCACTGTCGTAAGTCAATGATTTTTTTAAACTCGTAAGTTGGTGAAAAATAATACTTTAAACGTTTATCTACTTGTAGATGTATGAAAAGTAATATAACGTTTTTTCTGCTCGTAAGTCAGTGATTTTTTTTTTTTTTACTCGTAAGTTATATAAACGATCAAAGCCTTATTTTTCACTAACTTATGAGAAAAAATCACTGACTTAGGAGCAGAAAAAAATCTTATATTACTTTCCATAGAATTAAAAGTAGATTAACGTTCAAAGTATTACTTTTCACTACTTGTAAGTCCATGAAAAGAAAATATAACGTTTTTTCTACTCGTAAGTCAATTATTTTTTAAACTCGTAACTCAGTGAACAATAATAGAACACGGGCTTTGAGAACCAACCCTTTTCTGTAGGTCTTTGCTCCAAAGTGGTGTTATGTAGAGCACAAATATTGTAACAAGTTTGTGTTAACAGAAAAGTTTCACTGTGGTGAAATAGCTATGAAAGTAGAAGTTATTCGTACTAAATCTGATATTTGATTATGATTATAATAATCAGGTCAAGTGAACGAATAAAAAAAAATAAAAGAAATGTACCAGATTCTATTGTTAAGCAAAGAAGAAATAATAATTCTTACGTAACTGTCGCCATGAAGTTGAATGTGGTAAAATTCCGTGATGTGTTTCTACTTTTCGTGTTTTAGATGGAAGATCCTCTGAAGTTGTTGCTGCGACTTTTTTCTTCTTCTTTCATTTCTTGTGTATGTGTGTGTCTCTTTTAAAATGACAAAATGCTATATTTATTTCAAAAGGCTAAAGTTTATTTTACTTTTTCTTTTATTTCATTTCTCTCTCTCTGTCTTTTGTCTTGAGGAAGCAAGCAGCATTTAATGGCAGAGCAATCTAATACGAAATTCCTTCCACTTACGTAAGGGAGGGTATATAATTTCCCATTTCCCACGCAACCCAAACCAATAGCCAAACAGCTTAGTGAAAATGTGGGCGTGTGATTCCCGGTTCAAACAATTACATTGTGCAACCCAGCCTTGAATCACAAAACATTAACGATTAGTATTATTAGTAGTAGTATTTTGTGCTGCTTTGTTAATAAATATATATTTTGCTCGTTTTCCTTTTCTTTTTCTAAAAAATTGGTAAATTCAATACGTTATTATTATAAATGGAAATATTAATTGTTCGTTTCGAGTCTTATGGAAGGTAAATACAAATTAAATTCCAGGGACACGCTATTCTGGACAAGACAAGGACAAATATTCAATCACACGTTCTCCTGTGACCAATGTTGATTTGAATGTACTTACCTCTTAGTCCTAGGACCGATTCCCGGCGAGGAACAGAATCTTGAGGAAATCTAAAACACTCTCGCTTTCGCTCTGTTTCTTTTTTCTTTTCTTTCTTTTTTTTCGTAAAAGTTGTGCGTGTATTCCCAGCTTCAATTCTTTATGAAGATACAGATTTTCCTGTCTTGATACATTATCCTGACGCAATAAGAAATTTATCTAAATTAAGAGATATGTGATCTAAAATACCAGGAATTATGGCTCTGAGAATCGATACGATAACCACGCATCAACCAGATGAATGTAGTCCTTATGGGTAATTTTTACCCAAGAGACTCGTCTCGTATCGATTCTCGTCTCGTTTTTGAGACGAGACGAGAAAGTTGTCGAATCTCGTACCCAACACTAGTTCGTACAAGTCTTAGATCTCAATCATTGTTTTGCTGGTATATTATTCATAGCATTAAAACTATAAGTTGATAAAGTGATTGTACGAACACAGTGAAGAGCATTTATCAACGTTTAAACATACGCAAGTCATTACACAATATACTACAATGATAAATGTGATTTGAATGTTGTTATATCACACCCTTCGTGGACCTCTTGTGATACGGAAAGATTCTGAAATTCGAATTTCGAAATGAAATTAAGGCAAAAATCGGGACTTAAATTTTCTACATAAATTTACGAAGCGAGACGAGAAAAGCTTTCTGAGAATCGAGACGAGACTGTAAAAAAATTCGAAAATCGAGACGAGACTGCTGGACAACATTACTTGTGTTGAGTAGACAGAAAAGTATAGTTTAATATTTAATAAAGTGTTGTTAATAAAAATTAGAATAAGATTAGTGTGCCTTTTTTGTATAATCTATATAATTGTCCCATATGCGTTCGTTACTTTTAATTTTTGAAACTTATAAAGTACAATATGAAAGGTCATTATACTAGCATTTAGACATTTTTCAACCGCTTAGATGTGGCAATCTGTTGCCCAAGTCCAAAAGTAGTGTTTTGAATTAATTTAATAATTCTATCTGGCTGCCAATGTTGGACCGTTGGTTTTGGTATTTTCTGTAGTCAGCTTATAAGCCTCCTTGATCCGTATAATAAACGAATTCTCAAAACCGATACAAATTTCAAGAGAGCACTTATATTCGAGTAAATATGGTGTATAGAATATAAAGCATGTCCTATCATTTGTATCGTATGGATGTAAAAGTTTGTCATTTGAATAGAAGTTGAATGTTTTCGAAAAACGATACGTTGGGAAATATATGTGGTGTGACATCATACGAGTAAAGATGAATGAAGTTACACAATAAAGCGTTTCACAATAGCTATAGTTGGACAAATACCAATACGGAATAATGCAATCGAGACGTCTAAAGTAAGCGGAACACATCTCCTGTATGAGATGTATTCACGAATATGTATTAAGTTCTTGTCGGATAATCTCCGGTATGGGATGTATTCACGAATATGTATTAAGTTCCAGTGGGGTAACCTTTGGTAATGAGACTGTTGGATAGATTAAAAAGGTGGGGGAAATAATATAAGGCCAGGTCGAGAGGTGGATTACACCAATTCAGACTGAGTAACATTTCACGGGATAGACTTCAATCCAGAAACCATAAAGTTTCTGAAGTCATCAAATTCATCATAATCATATTTCAATTTTACGTCAAAGAGCAAGGCAAGAGGTTGGTTACATCAATTCAGACTGAAGTAACTTTTTACGGGATAGACTACAGGCCAGACACCGTAAAGTTACTTAAAGTCATGTTTCAGAAACCGTAAAGTAAGTCAGCGAATTCATCATAGTCATGTTCTAATTTTACACCCGACAGCAAGGCAAGATCGAGAGGTGGTTTACACCAATTCAGACTCAAGTATTTTCTAACTTCTCACGGGATAGACTGCAAGCCAGAAACCGTAAAGTTACTTAAGTCATCTAATTCATCATAATCATGTTCCAATTTTACGTTCAACAGTATGTTTCTGGATTTTTTTTTAAAGGAAAGAAAGTACTCTCTTTTTATTAGTATCTTTTATACGACGAGATTTAATTCTGATGTGAAGAAAATTAGTGGGGCTCTTGTATTCACTGTTTCAACTACTCTTAATGAAAGGCCAGCGATAATTACAATTGAACCAGTTACAACCTCTTGCATTTTCTGATTTTAAATAATGAACACGTAAGAACAAACCCATTTGGTGCTTGTAATAATAGAGTTAGCTGATCGATAAAAGTCATGTCGTTAGAATCTGAAACCACGACTTCAATTAAACGTGTAATTATTGAAATATTTAGTAAGCCGTAATCATTACTTCTATATGAGGCTTTTTGAAAGCGCAATCAATAGATTCGTATTAAAACTTGTAGTAGCGAAAGATCATTAACCACCTCGTAAAAGGATCACAAATCTCATATTCAGTTAATTTGGTGTCAAGATCATCGCAATATTTTTTAGTTGATTAGTTTAATTTAAATATAGTTGAATGCTACAGGGGAGAGATTGAGATTTATGTAAGGAATTTTACATATGTGTATAGTATCAAATTTAAAATAACACAAAAACTTTTATATACATTATGATTTGGATATGATATACATTATCAGAAAAATAAAAAAATATATATTAGGAATAATTTAGTTTCTGAAGGTGAGGTATATCCAGCGATTGCGCACATGCAACATCATCATCAGGCATCAATCAACTTGCCTTCATGAAAGAAAGCGTTTGGTAGCGAAATTTGAAATTCCCGGTCACCCACTTCCGTTAC
Organism: Thermobia domestica; assembly: GCF_964235325.1. NCBI lineage: Eukaryota > Metazoa > Arthropoda > Insecta > Zygentoma > Lepismatidae > Thermobia > Thermobia domestica. The sequence goes on along the minus strand of NC_137471.1, from coordinate 66,530,233 downwards.
ACGGTACCTAATTCGTTTTCCGAGTCGGGGTATATTGAGCGATTGCGAAAAAAGGAAAGTACAACCTGTATATCGATTAAGCCGTCTTAACTCAAAAATCCAGTCGGGGTCGAAATTGGACACTGTCGGTACATTGCTAATTCCGTTACAGACAAGTTCTGATTTACTAGAAGTGTATAAATTCGGTATTAATCGCGCTTTCTTTCATCAAGACGAATTGATTGATGTACAGTATATAGATGTATGTGCTCAATCTCTGAATATACTCTGTTCTCGGAAATTAAATTAGGTACCGTGTACCGGAGATATGTGATCAGGATTTTCAAATTTCTGCACCGATCGTTTTCTTTCATCAAGATGATTTCATTGATATACAGGTTGCATGTGCTCAATAGCTGGATATGGTCCATCTCCGGAACTTGCGTCAACTGCGATATGTATTTCTTTCTCTTGGAAACAAATGTGAAGGGTAATCAGCTGCAAATTATAAAATGAAAAATTCTTTATAACATGTAAGCCATTCAAAATCTTTGGTAAACTTACAGTACTTTGCTGTTGTCCCTCAGTACAGTAATATAAAATTAATTATATATATATATATATATATATATATATATATATATATATATATATATATATATATATATATATATATGAGATTTTAAAGGATATGATTGTACTCCAAAGTAGACTGAAAAGTAATAAAAAAAAACAAGTTGTTGAAAGAATTTTACAAAAGTTAGTAATTTTTGTCCTGCAAAGCTGAGGGAAAATTTAAACAACGAGGAATACACTGAAGTTATACTAGAATTTATTCCAAGAAATCTGTCGAAAATTTTGAAGAAAGAAAAAATAGACGTTTACTGTAGTTGATTAAGAATTTGAATTTACTTTTTAAAATATCCTAAATTTCCTCCAAATATAATAGCTTTTGTCTCAATATTTGGACGTGGTATCGAAATCTTACAAATACTTATTCGAAGTATTTTAACTAATTAGGAAACATTTAAATTATTTTAAGAAACAATATTCTTCAATAGACTACTGTGTAACTTGAGATTTAGTAGATGTTTCTAGTGAACTTGATACATCAAATCCAGATAATATTTCATTTCATGACTATACATTTTTATTGTTACGTGTTTTCGAACTTTTGAAATAAGAATCGTTTAAACTTTTGATATCTTTTTGAACTTTTAAATTTTTGCTACTTTCTTCCAGTGAATTATTGCGAAAATTATTAACATTTTTTTTTTTTGGTCAGAAATTGGTCAATTTTTAATTCTGCATTAAAATTATACTAGAATTTGTTTTTAAAAATTCTGAAATTTCGAGTAAACGGATAATTAAACTGTTTTGTGATTAATAGTTAGATATATGCTCATAACTATTGTGGTACTAGTAACATGTTGTAAAAAATCGTTGTTAAATCGATTATTGTCTGTAGTTAAAATTCGTGACATAGAAATTCTGTCCTAGTAATTGTTTATAATTAATATTTGTTGAATGAAAGTTTAAAAAATGTTTATATGTTAAAGAAACCTGGATTTGAACGAGAATTTTAGGAATGATCCCAAAAAATTGATCAAAAGGTTGCGATCGTAGCCAATAATTAGTTTTTGGATCAGGAGCTACAAAATTTTTGAACGGCCCCTAAACCGAGTTTTTTTTTTTTTTTTTTTTTGAACGGAATAAGCACATCAAAGTGAGATAAGTGATAGTTTGGGATTGGCTACATTATATGTACCGTAGTTCTCCAGATACTCTATAAGGCCTAAAAGAAAATTTTCGATTGAAATATTTTGGATCTTTTGATATAAAACAAAATTAAACTGGGACCAACATTTTTTTTAATTACCCAGCAGACATATGTTATAATTGTCATAATACTTGTAACATTTTGTAGAAGACGTTAGGAAATCGGTTCTTGTGCGTAGTTGATATTGGTGACAGAAATCTTATCCTAATTGTATACAATTGATTTTTTTTATTAAAAAAGAAAGAAAATAATGAGATTTGATTCTGATTATATGAAAGATATATACATGTACTATCTGGAAACACTTTTTAAGCCCACTCGTCTATAAGTATTATTGGTAAATTCCATGCGAGGTTAATATTATGAATTCCACCTGTAGGAAGACAATGTAAACATTGACGCAGCTACAAGAGTCCTCTCCATTATTAAAACAACGAATCACAGCTCATCTGTTTGTTCGTGGTTTAAATTTACATATTCGTTCATTGCCTTCTTCTGTGTGGAGAGAGTTTAGTGTAATGAACTCATGTGTATTTGAAAATTAAAAAAGTATATGTATATGTGAAGATGTATTGTCAGTTTGCACTTCCTAGCTACTGTTAGATATACTCTGATAATCTTTCGCTAATACAATGTTAAAGGGTTTTTCTCATTTGAGCCTTAGAGAAACCTCCAATTAGCTCAAGTTAGTTACATACTTTTATGGTTGACAGTGCGCTATTTTTTGTCATTGGTTCATTTCAGTGTTTATTATTAGAGAAAGACAAAACAAATGAATTTCCAACAAGTAACACAAGCATAGTACACACCCGTTCGTTAAAATTTCATAATGGCTCCATTTTTTTGGTCTTCAGCAGTTTTAAGTGTGGGTGTTACTTCTCCCCTTTTGTTTTCATTGTGAAATTACTGGGCACAAATATGTTCATTGTCATCCAAAGAAATAACGAACTTCTTTCTTTCTGTCTTTTTTTTTTAAATACTTTGAATGTAGTTTTGAAGTGTACACGTTAAGTATGTCCACTGGTGCCTTTGGTCCGCATTTCAAATGCGTAATATATTTTTTTTATTGCTTTACCTGGTCTTTGCGAACCGGTGCATTCGCGAAATTTTCAAAATTTAAAAATAAAATTTGTGTCATCCAGAAGGTATCTTATACCATACTTTTATTATTATATCTTACCATGAAGCCTTTAATAATAAGCTGAAATCGATTTTTAGACAAACTGTATCTGTCAATCAACAACAGCATCAACGATGCTCAATTCTAACTTAAGGCGAGCGTAAAGGTTCGATTATGACCAATAGATGGTAGCACGCTATCTCTATCTTTCTAATGTATTTTGCATGGAGCAACAATATTCAAAATAATGAAATTAAAGATCAGTATTCAAACTTTACCCCAAAAACAAATTGGATCATTAATCAGGGAACAATGTATGCAGTTTTTATTATTGTTTTGTTTTATTCATTGTTGAGGGCATTTAATTTCATTCTGCTTTCAATAATGAAATTCTGTCAACAAATAAATGAAACAAATGAATTTATTTTTGGTAAAAGTTTGAATGTTGACCCCCTGAATTTGTTTACATTGTTCGCTCTGTACAAAGTACAATTGAAATGATAGGAATAACGTGTTGCCATCTATTGGTTAATAGCGCTTCTTAAGAGGCCGCATCACGGCAAAATTAAAATACCGCGAATTTTACAGTAATTATGTCATATCTTCAAATAGATAAAAAATAATCAAAAAGTGGAACAAGATCGCTCTAGACAATATTATTTTGCATGAGATACCGTTATCACGACTCACTTATCTGCTTTCGATTTTCAGCCATTTAGAAAATCGACATTTATTTTCGCGTTTCTAAATGGCTGCAAACAGAAAGCTACTAGGTGACTCGTAATAAGGGTACCTCATACAGCATAATATTGTCTAGGGCGATCTTGTTCCACGTTTTTTATTATCTTTTTAGGTTTGAAAATATCACAAAATAACTGTAAAATTAGCTGTATTTTAATTTCGCAGTGATAAGGCCTCTTAAGTAATCATAACCTAAATGTGTCGCGATGTTATGGGAGCTCAGTAATGAATGTCGTAAATCAAAAAATATTCGGTAGCACTGACTTAATCAAAATACAGTAGATAATAGTATATTGAATTAATTGAGCAGATTTTATCATTTATATTCCACAGAAAAAATAATAAGTTGCTTTTAAAATACCTTCAAAATTTGCAATTATATTCACATTATTACTTTCAGTTAAAATACAATGAATTCCTTGTAAATATACCGCCAAAAATCGTTATTAAAATTGCAGGCCTACATAACACGTTGAATTTTGTAAATCGTAAACAATGATCAAGAATAATTATATTAATAACACTAAATCGCTGTTGATCAACCTAATTTGAATATTAATATGTATTTACTTAACATGTTGGTCTCAATAGAATTTGCACTGAAGAAGAAGTTAAGCTATAGTGCTTTCAATAGAAAAAAAAATATACTGCATGTTCAATAAATTCTGAATAATTCATATTTCTTTTGAATGTTTTCTATCTTTCGGTAGCTTACTAAAAATATATTTTCCTCTGTAGAGTTAAAAAAAAAAACTTTAAATCGATGTATTGTGATCGATTTACTGTAGCATATACCAGCGCACATACAGCACTAAATCCACGAGTACACAAATAAGTGTGCGCTTATGACAAAAATAGACGACAAGGCGCACATCTACATTGCCACCCTGATTTTTTTACTATACTATGTCTTATGTTCGACAGCATAAAACAAGCATTAACTGTTTCCATATTCGGTTGCTTTACTGTAGATTTAAGTTGTCCATTCGAAAATTCTTCGTGTTATATTCTAAATTACTTTTAAATGACTTGTCATTGTTTATAAGTTATTCTTTTTTTCTCTTTCACAGGTAAGAACATGTGCATATTTCTGCATGAATTGGAAAGAATTTCAATAATTTGTAAGTAGTTCGTTTATTTCTTTATTTATTGTCAGTTTTATTTGTAGGTGGGATCCCACCATTTGTGTACTTATGGCTGAATATATATCTATAATGTAGGTAATTAGATTGAATTAGTTCCTAGATGGGCAAGAAAAATTGGTCGCGTCGGAAATATGCATTGAATGTGTTTGTAGACGATTAGATCGCTATATCCAAGATGGGAAAGACAGGATCGCTTGCATGGGAAATACGCATTGAATATCATATGAATAATTAGATCGAGATATCCAAGATAAGCATGACAAGTCACTTGTGTGGGAAATATGCCCTGGATATCATGCTGAAAGCTAGATCGAAGTGTATACGATTGGCGGGAAGAATCGCTTGTGTGGGAAATATGCACCGAATATCATGCCGATAATTAGATTCGAGATGACGAAGATGGGCATGACAAATCGCTTACATGGAATCAAAAAGATGTCTATGTAAGCGGATTGCCTTCCCTACCTTGATCTGCTTATCCAAATGATAACTTTTGAGTATACCGCATATAAGTGGCTTGCCTTATACGTCTTAGATATCTCCGTCTAATTATTTGTACAATATTTGGTGCGTACTTCCCACGTGAGTGATTTGTCATTCCCATCTTGGACATCTTAAATCTAACTATCCGCATGATATTCGTTGCATATTTCCCATGCAAGCGATTCTTTCCGCCCATCGTACACATTTCGATCTAGTCTTTGAGCATATTTCCCATACAATTAATTTGTCATGCTTATCTAGAACTCTCGATTTAATTATCCAAATGATATTCGGAGTGGTGGGCATGATAAGGAAATACACACAGAATACCATGAAGACATTTCGATTGAAATGTCCAAGACTGACACGAAAGTTGCTGGCATGGGAATTACGTACCGAACATTATTAGATTGAAATGTGTGCATGGGAGGGGAAAATCGCTTGCTTGTAGAATATGCATCGAATGTTATACTGATAATTAAATCCAGATGCACAAGATAAGTTGCTAGCATGGGAAATACATACGTAGGGTATAAAAAATTCTTGTTACAATTAATGGCGAGATAATTTAAAGCAAAATATTACAGCGATCATGATGTATTGATTGGGTAACATTAGGATCTATGGACGGCACTTTGCTTTTTCAGTTATAGATTTTCAACTTTGAACATAGTTACAGTCAATTCTTTTGAAATCTGCTATTGTTCTGAACCCCCCCCCAAAATTATCATATACAATTGACTTATATGTATGCTTTGAAATACGATCCTCGTATGAACATCGATATATATATTTCTTATAACCCAACATCAACCTGTGTAGCGTTGCTGATAGCAATATTGGTTTCTAGTGTTGATTTAATGTAATAAAATAACCGAACTTAGTTTAAAATCTTCAGTGCTCATCCAAGAGGGCGTCGCTAATTCTCCAATTTAAAATCAGTCTAACGTATTTTAATTATCGAATGAGATGCTTTAGTCATAATAATAATAATAATAATTACTATGTTCTATTTTTAAAATTAGTTTGTATGGACGTTTATTAATTTATAACATGTAACATCCATTTCAGTTTATTTCTCGGGATGTGTTGCCCCCCACGTGAAGAAGAATAGGGTCTTCTAGTCTCGATTTTCGAAGAATTGTTTCTTGTCTCGTCTCTATTCTCATCGGAAAAGCTTTTCTTACCCCGATTCTCAACGGAAAAGCTTCCATCGATGCAGCACATTAACGTATCTGTCGTATACAGTCAACTATTGTGACATTTTCCAAAATAAATAAATAAGTAAATAAATATATAAATCATAGAACCGATATGCATATAATGAAAAGCTTTTAAATAAATCATCCTATATGATGAAAAGCTTTAAAATAAATCATAGAACCGATATGTATATAATGAAAAGCTTTAAAATAAATCATAGAACCGATATGTATATAATGAAAAGCTTTAAAATAAATCATAGAACCGATATGTATATAATGAAAAGCTTTAAAATAAATCATAGAACCGATATGTAAATGAGAAGCTGTTCATGGATTTTAGCTTAGACTGTACCTCAGAATATTAATATGCTTATTTCTCGGCTACTCCAGAAACTAATGCTAGATTTTAGCATATGGGTAAAGATTGGGAAATACGTGTTTGTATTAAAATATGATGATTTCATTCCTTCTTTACCGTGTTACCAGAAGAATCGGAAGATTTTTCACCTTTTCGAGCACTTTTCCGCGTATCTCCTGTTGTCTGCCTTTGTACCTTCTTTCTTTCATCTCACATAACATCTTGCTATTCGTTTCTTTCTTTCTTTCTCTCTCTCTCTGTCTCTCTCTGTCTCTCTCTCTCACACGCACACACACAATCGTTTTTCGGTCCCCGCATCTCTTCATGTACCTCATAATAACTACAGCATGTGTGTGTGTGTTTGGTCATTTTTAACGCAAGGAGATAAGAAAGAAATTGGTAATGTTCCTTGGTTTAGAGCCTATGCCGAAAAGACAAAAAAGTAAAAAAGAAAATAAAAAATAGGACTTTGACTAAAGCTAAAAGTCCCATCTGCAAGCTGCATACCGCCCGCCCATCCCTCTCGCAGAATGTGGAAAAATCGATAGGAGGTTGACAGCATAGGTTATGAAGGCCTCTGCGAGAACGCGCGAGGAAGAAAAAAAAGGGGGAAGATGGCTGGCTGACTAGGACCCCCCCGCTGCCTTTGCCTCTCTGCCTTTTGTCATCCCCACCAATTTCTTCTCTGTTAGATGTATTGATTTTTATATAATGAATTCCGCCGCTGCAGCGCTCTGTTTAGGCATAATTCTCGTTCGTTGTAAAGCGCCGGCGCTCACAGGTAAACTAAGGATCCCCCCCTTTACCATATTCGTCTCCTAAACTCAACCAAAGGCTAGTCGAATAGGAAAAAGTAGATGAGAAAATGCCAGCGATTTATCTTTGGAATTAATTGTGTTAACGTCAAGGGGGGGAAAATGTAAAATTTTCTTTAATTGCTAATTGTATAATCTGTGTTTGACGATATATTTGGATACAAGATTTCTACGGATTTTGTCTTGTTTCCATTTATGAGTACTGCTTCTTATTCTTTTCTTCCCTTTTTCTCTCGGTTTTATTTTTTCTATAAGGATTTTAGCAGTGCGCACCAGCTATGTCCCCGTGATCGTAAAGTAGTGTTCTCACTGTTTTTCCTAAGATTTGCAGAAACTGAAGAATAATATTTGAAAGTATTGTATCTGTGAAATGTTCTTGTAAGCACAGAATGGTACTCCGTAAACTAGCAAGAGTTTTTGAGATGTGCTTGCGTTCTTGTTCAGTTCATGCCTAAGCTTAAGACGTCATTAGGAAACAAATCACCAACACAGAAAATGTAATCAAGTGGTACATCTATTTTGTAACATTGACTATTTCACCAAAAAGTTTTATATATATATATATATATATATATATATATATATATATATATATATATATATATATATATATATATATATATATAATGTATATATGTAGTCATTCCATGAAGTAGTAATTTCTTCCATCGATCATTTCACGAAGTTTTATCTAACATTGACTATTTCACGTTTTTTTTTTTTTTTTTTTTACATTAACCATTTCACGAAATAATAATTTCTGATTAACATTTCACGAAGTAAAATTTTCTAAGTTCTTAATAATTATGCACAAAAAGCTGTAGTATTAAGGTAAACGCACCGGATTTCAACAGGTTAAGGACATTTTTCAAAATCAATTGTCTATTGTGGCCATAATATTGGTCGGTGTTGGCCCATTTTTTTTCCTTGAAATGTACAGTCTCTACTAATACTAAAAGTAACTTCAAGGCTCAAATGCTAATGTTAAATTTTTTTATGAAACTGGAACTCGCCAATGGAACCTGAATTCGACACACTTCACCTGGTTTCGACAGTTGCGGTATCTGAATTCGACACCTTCAATTATATCCATGTAAAACATTAAGTCGGCATTATTATTAGTAGTAATCTCTTCTCAGCTTCAAATATTGTTTTATTATTATGCAGAAATTATCAGACGGTCAAAAGAACACAACTTAAATTTTCTGAACTGAGTAGTTACTTCGATGATCCTCAATTCGACATGCTGGAACCTGATTTCGACATTCCATATCGAACTGAGGTTACAACTATCGGAGAATTATGCAACAAATAGCTTTATGAAAGACTTTGAACATACTTGTACGTTTTGATATTCAGTTAAAATTATATTTGCACTACTGAGCATGAATTCGACAACTCTGTCGAAATGCGGTTCACGTTACAAATAAAGGCTCGTGTTTTCGACAACCCCCCGTTCACGTTACATCACAACCTTTGCCCTCACAGAAGAAAATAAAACGCACTGATTGAAACTCCTTTACAACATTAAAGTACCACTATTTGCTTGAAGCAAACCTAACTTTAATAAAAGTCTTACGAAAATAACTTGCCGTCTTATGATTTTCTTAAGATTATAGTTTTTTTCTCGAAGAGTGTATCACACACACAACAATGTACTTCTTTTCTCCATACATATGACTCATCTACTGTAACCGCACTTTTCACACGAGAAAAGACACTCCCATAATGTTGCCACTTCTATTCACGATTGCAGGGATGACATCTTACGCTTATTTCACAACATTTAAGCACAGATATGTCGAATTCGGGTGCCTGTCGAATTCAGGCGCGTTTACCTTATTATTCATTGATTTATTCTTTTGAAAAATATGGGGGAAATGGGGCTAGAACTTACGAAACCCGTAAATTACGAATGAAGAGATAGTTCATTCCTGCTTTTCCGTACGTCAATTACGCTAGTTTATGAAGATTATTCAAAAATCAAAGTAGACCGATGGAGCTCGCTATTAGAATCAACTTTTACATGTATCATTCTATCTAGGATGAAATTAAACATATTACTTTTAAGAATCCATTATTTTTTATGCATTTTCGTGTAATTTTACAATTTATTTTATTGTGTTACTGTTATTGTATATCTGAATACTAGTGTTGTAAGAAAGAAAGAAAGTAACATGTACGATATTAATTAAACTATTAAGATAGGCTCTACTTATCTTTATAGTACTGAATATAACTTGAACACGCAATGTAGATAGTTTACAGTGTGAGGACAAGTTACAAGTTCTGCCTGTTAATTTCTTTTCGTGCAAATAATAATAATAATATAACACTAAATATAATAATAAAACCAAGTTTTAAGTGTTAGTAACTACAAAAAAAAAAATGTTCATTTTCGAAGACTGTACTTCTTTACAACTAAGTAATATCTAATTAATCAAGGAACGAGCAAATTTGCACAGTGTGATTTTAGTAATTCTACAATTTATAAAAGTTTTAAATAAAAAAAAAAAATTATGGAATGTGCCCCAAACTACGGCGATAAGGCATTTATTGACACACATTTACTATAGTAAATGAGCGTCAACAGCTTCGATGTCATCATCATTTCATTTATAGCGCTGTTCTGACTCGGTATTTTAATTAATCTAGGTTGGAAGTATAAATGTGTGTGTATATAATTTCTTGCCTAAAAGTTTAGTTTAGTAAGCGATGGTAATTTTGTAGTTTGCTAGTCAGCGATAAAACATGAAATATATAATACGTTGTGGCCTAGATATGATCTGATTATTTACTGCGTTTTTGGAGAGTGAAGTTTTACTCATTCAACCACATTTCAAAATTCCTTAAGTTCTCTCACATATGTATCATTCTTCGAAGATAGCACAGTTAATTCTTTAAACCATCAGGAAATATAACGAAAATACTTTGATTCATTTGTTGTATCCTGATCTAAAACTGTACCATCGTATAGAAGTGTACTTTTGGTTGTATAGTTTTCAGGCGTTAATACCGAATGAAGTATTTCGGTAGTAGACCCGAAATGGGAGGCCAAGCAGGTTGATTCGAAACTCGTAAGGCGAAACATTTGTATGAAAAACATCATTGTTTCAATATTTTCAACAATTTAACTTTTTCAATTGTGTTAATTAATGCGTACATTATATATATATATATATATATATATATATATATATATATATATATATATATATATATATATATAATATAGTTATGGAATCTATTGTAAAGATTTGTTGTGGGTATGTTTCAAGGAAAAAATACAGAATATTTTGCCAAAAAAGATATTTGGATTTGATTTCACATTGCTGATTGGCCAAAGATACACGTATACATTGGTATTGGACAATAAATAAATAAAACGCACCACAACGTTTGATTTATCCTGAATAAAAATATAAAGGAAACTTTTAGAGGATATTCACAACTGAATTTTAAATCAGTAATTCATTTTGTTTTCCACATGTGAGCTTAATTGGCTGTTTGTTTAGATTATTTGTTGTTTGGAAACGTCCCTTTTAACACTGGGGCTATGTGAGACGTCGATCTACAGCTTAATTTGGGTTCCGAACCACAAGAGCTCACACAGGGAATCGATCCCGGATCTCATGCACCAAAGAGGAGTATGGTAACCATAGAGCCTCGAGGGAGCTGTTTTATTCTTCCTGAACGATACTATAGTAGACTCTCACTAATCCGGCGTTTATCAGATCAAGTTGTGCCGAATTACCGAAGTCGCCGGATTACAGGAGGATGCATGAAGGTTGTATACTCTCGCTAATCTGACTATCACCAATTCGGCAGGTCTGCCCATCTAGTGACATTGTAGTCTTAAGGAGTCCACCACGAAACGCCGTATTAGTGGATGTTGCGGAGTAGCGCACGACCGGATTATAGAAAATATACTGTATATGAAATGATAATTGAGAGATGTTTTCCCGCCAGGAATACAATCCAAACTCGTAGAACAAAAAACATGTTTGTTATTTAAAAAAAAAAAGATATTCTAATTTATCATTGTATTGTTTTAAATTGTTCCAAGAATATGGTACTCATTCCTGGCCTAATAGTTCACTCCCGAATTCAATCTGCAATGGTCACTTCTGAGTTGGTTGTGCGTTGTAAGGACAAATCGGGGGCTACGTATATAAAGTAGCTCATTGCAGACCATATCTTTGGACGAACTGTAGCGCCACAGTTTTTGTATATTTTCCCACAATATATCCCGTATTGGAGAGAGTAGCCTGTAAAAGTCCTAGAGAAGTTGATTCCTAGTATTTTATTTGAACGTAAATAACTGCACTTATTCCATGCATCCGGCATCTCAACAAAGGGAAGTGTTGCAAACTCGCTTAATATGTTGCTGCGTGTAATAATCCGTTTTTTTTTTTTTTCGATAATAAAGACAATCCCGTTCAAGAAGTGCATGACGTAAACAATAGGCGTGAGATTCATTCTGTACTTAATCTGACATTGTTCGTTGAGTCTTCTGTTCAAAGAGGGAAAAGACAACTGTGAACAACATAAAGGCAAGTAATTAAGCTTACAAGGAGTTGACGCGTTATCGTTTTGTGTTTGTGTGTGTGTGCGTATCTATGTACTGTGTAAGTATGTGCATTTGAGTCTTATCTGTCGTGTTTTCCCATGTGTAACAAGTGTCTTTATGGAACGGGAAATAAATAGAGCAGTCCTGTGCAGAAGACATGTCAAGTGCAACTTGGCATTTTTTTTTTTTCATTTTGGAAAAGCAGCGAATGGAATAAAAAAAGAGAGAAGGAAACAGCAAGCAAATGGGGAGGACGGATCTGTTGTGTGTTTGTGTGTATGTGTATGTGTGTGTGTGTGTGACAGACAGACCCAGGCCAGATCTCATTTGCCATGTATTGATCAGCCGTGAGTTGGCGAGGAGTGCCATGCTTCCATCTCGTTCTTTCCCCCTTTTTTATTTTCCTCTTTCTTTCTTTCTCTTCTTTCCGCTTCTTTCTTCCTTCTTCTCCCCTCTTTTCGAATGAAGAAACATGAAAAAAGGGGAGAAGAATGAAAAAACAATGGACTAACGTTTTTAAGTGAAGTACTTAAAAACTGGTAACATGGCTGCATTACTTATAAAAAAATTTTTGCTCGTCCTTAATTGTCAGTTTGGTGTTCTTACTCCCTCAGCTTTGGTTTCTTTCCAACTTCTTTCTGATTACATTGTTAAGAGTTTTGATTTGGTATACAGTATTTTAAGTTAGGTTGATAATACGGACATAAGTACCCTTATCTCAGATTGACAACCATATATTCAAGAGCATTGCATTTAACCTTCATCTTTAATATTTACCTTGCATGTAGTAGTATTTGCGTTTCGCTTTCTAGGCTGAGAACCATATTTAAGTTTGTCTGTTGTTTTATATAGACTAACACGTAACACTTATACACTATCCCTTATGATCTTAGGTTAGCTGAGGCTGGTAACATTTTTTTTCTGTAATCAATTCTTTTGGAGGCGATAGAATGTGGTGAGGAATGATCTATATGGGAGGGCGTGGGTATTTGTTCTTCGATACTAGTAGTTGATAGTAATGTTAGACACATACCATAGATAGTCAGTAATTTTATATATCAGTTATCGATCTGAAAACTTTATCGAATCATTAAAATTGATTTAAGCGAACTAAGGCGATTTTCTTGGTAACTCACGAGTGCTGATAACTGATAATTTGGTTTCGATTAGGATTAGGTTTCTTGGCTTTCGGTTCGGCATCTATGACCATGTTAGTCCTCATACGGCATAGCCTGTCATATGAGGGATGACCTCCCTCAGCGGTCACACTGCCCGGGGAATAAGAGAGGAAGGAAGGAAGCGACCTGGAGCCATTATGTTAGGTACAGTCATGTCCAAAATAATTGTCGCATATCTATAACTGTCTTCTTGTAGGAATATAATTTGGGTAATGATTTTTCAGGGTACTTTTAATACTGATACTATGTGTATAATCGAGAAATGTATATATGAGGAAAATTTCATAGGAAAAGAATTATAAATACTAAAATTAAAATGAGTGAAACAAATGGACAGGAAATGTTTCTTTTTGTTATATTGTTCTTATTTACTGCTCTTTTGGTTATGAAATTTACCACATACATGTCTTTACCGATTATACACATACTAACATTATAAGAAATACCGGGTGAAATCGTTATCAAATTATATTCCTGCAACAACATATTTATACACATGCGACAATAATTTTGGACATGAATGTACCATCTCCACATTTGTCTGGTGTAAATAAGGAAAACCTTTATTACTAGGTCAATTTATAGTCCAGTACAAGTCGGTTACCTCTGATATGACCACTTTTTAAAAAACGATTACATGTGTGAAATGTGAAGTTGTTGCGCTTTCATATTCCGTAAGTTGACTGTTTAATGAGTTAGACATTTTTATGAAATCAAGGCCAGTCAATTTACAGTTTATTAGAATTTAGCCACCTACAGCATGGACACTTATTTAATTTGATCTCGTACATATACAGGGCGTTCTGGGAGGAAGTGACGATATTTTGGGAAATGGTAGCTAATTATGGGTGATTCTGTGCAAAAAGAAGAAAAAAGTTCATATGATCATATGCCCTGTTCTCAACGGTTTGAGAGCTACAGGTTGTGAACCATTTTTAACCTTATGTTGCCCATTCCTCACCCTGTAATTATTCTACACAGGTGAGACGTAGCGCATTTAAATTGTGATGGAATTATCTTTCCAACGATACAGCATGAGGCAGTGGTACCTTTAAATAAGAAGTTACCGAGGGAAATTGGAAGGTTATTAAAGGGAATTGAATGGCAACACTTACTTCAGGATTTCCCGTAATAACTTTCCTTCCAAAGACACCACTGCAACCTACTGCATACCATTGGAAGGACTATTCGAGCACTTCGTATCTAAGTGGTTAGCGCACGCGCCTTTGGTGTCTGGTTCCCGGTAGGAGCGCTTGTGGTTCTGATCCCATGCTAAGCTGTAGGTCCATGTCTCCTATAGCCTTGCTGCTGAAAGAGACGCTAAACTGGAAGCCAAATCAAATCAAAGACCATTGCATCACCATTGATCCGCGCCCATGTCTCATCTTTGTACAATAACTAAAGAGAGAGAAAGAAGCAACATAATGTCAAAAAAGGTTTATAACCTGTAGCTCTGAAACCGTTCAGAATAGGTTACATCAGTAGCGTACCCAGGAATTTATTTCGGGGGGGGGTTCAAACTAAATATGAAGCTATTTTATATTAAAATTGCTAAAATTGCCCCTAAAATTAGGCTAAATTTTTAAAAAGTCGAAATTTCGGGGGGGGGGGTCCGGACCCCCGTGTCCCCCCCTTCCGTACGTCCCTGGGTTACATAGCCATTTTTTCTTTTGTTTAGAATCACCCATACTGTTATTTCTCAAAGTATTGCCACTTCCTCCCGGGACACCCTGTATGTTAACCCTTTTAATGTAGATATGCATGGAAATAAATACGTGATAGTACTATTAGTTGAATATTTTTGTGCGAGTATCAGTAGCTAACATAGATATGTCTGTATCAAAAATTTATAAAAGTTTCACTGCTTCATTGTAATTCATTTTATTGAAGCGCACGCTTATGGTATCATATAACACCCCACAGAGAACAAATGCACGTGATGTAAGTGGTGGTTTCTGTATGTGTTTGTCTATCTTCCTTTTTTCCCTCAAAAAAAAAAAGCCGTTGACTAAAGAGGTGAGTCCGGACAACATACTGACCGCACACCTGACCAGCGTCCATTAGCAGATCGATAGCGGAGGCAGAGAGGGGTGCAGGGGAATAAGGTATCACAGAACCATTAGCATCCAGGCGTCGATGTGTTTCTAGTATCCCTATCGTCGGCAGCCTGACCGACGCGGCGCTCGTCTTTGCATCCCATCAGATACTGGGGTTGATTTGCTAATACCACAAACAGATATTGTGCGACTATTCAAGTTTGAGCATTCATGCACGGACATTTTATTAGTATTAGTTGGTGCTTAACTTATTAATAGATCTGCAATACTTGGAAGTCTTAAAGATGTATAGCTTTATATGTACATCTTGGAGGATATCAGGAAATTTCCCTTTGATATCATTTAGATTATAGATTCCATTTGTTGATGGCATTGTGGGACCGTGGTTACTTTTTAGTGCGTAAAGATATTCGAAAGTTCCATCTGTTTTTTTATCTTTCTTTCTTCAAAATTTTAATTAATAAAAAATTAATAAAAAAATATTCTTAAAATCTCCTGCATGATTTTGTAATAGGGGCCAGTGTTGCCAGAGTGGGTTACAAGTAGCGAATTAGACGATTTTTTTAAAGTGCCCTCGATGCCAAAATTTCAAATTGAGCAAGACGCTACTTTTTGGGCTATAACTTGTAAGAGTGCCCTACATTTGTATTATTAGTTTTATATTATACAATAAAAGTTTTGTCTGGCAAGCATTCTACTCACAATGAACAGCAGTTTTACTAAAAGTAATAAATATTCGATACCAGTTCAATTCTTGTTGTAGTACCTTTGGATCTCCAGATCTGTCAATACTAGACTTTTGTTTAGTTTTCGCTGTTGCAATATCACTGGCCGTGTTGCTGTCTCAGTTAATGCCTGGGGCTAATTGTTATGCGGAGCTGTGTAAATATGAACATCACAAATTTAATTGTGTTTCTGTATTGTCCATATTAACATAATGTGTAAGTGGAGTTACATGAAATCTTCGAAATCTCATGACTCCCAGATAACGAGTTTAGCAACTGAATTAAAGAAGTGAGGAATAACAGTGGATAAACATACTGTAGACGATGTAAAGTGTATTTCAGAACCCACAAAACTGACTTAACCAAACATTTCTCCTTGAAAATCAGAAAAGTCGCCTTACTTTATACTATCACCGCCTGCCCAGCTCATTGCACACTGCAGTTCTACTGCAGATGATGTTATATGGCGTTTGCCGTAACAAACCACCGCCAATAACATGAAACTGCAGTCGCCGCTTGACCATTGACAACCCAGACATCAGACAATTTTGTGTTTCGCCTACAAATAGTTCAAATCCGCTACTTTTTGGAGCACAACCTTGCTACTTCTTAATCTTCAGATCTGGCAACGATGATAGGGGCACGGTAGCTCAGTAGTAGAGCGCTAACGTCTGGTGCGGCGGGTTACTGGTTTGATCACCAGGGACAATATTGCGTTCGTAAGTTTTCTTGGAAGTTTTCTCTTTTTCCCGCATTATCATTCCACCAATTATTTTGTAACCATTCTTTTTCATTAATCATTGGTCCCCTTAAGACTAAAGGGCATAACCGAGGGACATAAAATTAAAAATTTTATTTGAATTTTTCATTTGCATAATTTTGTAGTAAGCTATGGCGTACACAAAGGGGAAATTTCTGGGTTTTAACTCCCTTTCTTCTATAAAATATTATGGAAAACTAAATATGTACTATATTAAGACATAATTAAATTCTGTGCAAGTGTGGAAGCAGTGTTGTGATTTAGAGATGTTTTCATGTAGCGAAGGATTAAAGATATTTTAAGTATTTGCAAGTTATACTCACAAATATCTTCTGAAGTAGCAACCAAAGGATACGGCCTATACACGTAAATATTATCTAAAGTTGCCAAGCAAAGAATGCGACTTGCGCGCACACACACATTTTGCTGAAGTTGCAAAACAAACGTTGCGGCGTATGCGTGCGAATATTTTTCTAGAAATTGTAAACCAAAGGACGCTACTCATACATTCAGATATTTTTCTAAAGTTGCAAACCAAATGTTGCAGATTATACTCGCAAATATATTTTCTGAATATGCTTACCATACGATTCGGATTACATACGCAAGAGCACGGCTTTGTTTACAGCATCCTGTTAGTTTCCGTTAAGTTACAAGGACCGTAAACTTTTAAACGTTTCCGTTAACTTTATTTGTGTTTATCTTGCATTACGTATTTGGCAGATTCCTTCTCTAATCTAAGTTCTAAGGCAATTTTTAGATATTGTGCTTAAAACCAAGCACTGTATAGCAACTGTCGTTATTTGGTGCACAAATACATTCTTCAGAAGATTCCACCTGTCTCAGTTTCTTTTTTTTTTTAAAAAAAAAAAGAAATAACGCGTCCCTAATAAATTTCACTTCATTTCAACTTTTTTAATTGCACCCGTAAGACAGTGTATAACAAGAAATGTATTCCCAACTCGCTAAGCACATATCGTCATTAACAGATCCTAAATGATGTATGGCAACTTGCTTGGGGGCATATTTTACACACACACACACACACACATTCACAACTCCGGTGATGAGGAAAATAGTGATAGATGCTTGAGTGCTGTCAGAACATTTCTAGAAGTGAGTGTGTGTGCTTGATTTATTTGTATTCACTACCAGTGAAAAAAATTTTGCATATATAATGAATTAAGACTATATGTATATTTATAGATCTACGTTGTGATTTCGCTGCACGTATCGTCTCCACATTTCTGAGTACAATCCACCTTGGAGAAGTTTTTCGTTGAGTATGTGTTGTTGGAACTAAAAGCTACAAATGTACATCACCACCCGGGTCGCTCTTGATTGAGAAAGTTTTTTAAAAAGCACAGAATTCATTTTAATGTAATCATTATTTATAAGAAATACGTAAAACTCTGAGAATGTTAATTGAAAGATATTTACCGTTAAATTAAAGAGGGAGCAGAAGTCCACAGGAGTGAATGTGCACCCCTCCCCCTACACACACACAAATTTACCGTTCTTCATTTTGATGGTACTATTTTCAATGAAAAATTGACCTTTTCAAATAATTACATGGGCGCAAGCTATGGCCTAGAAGTAGCCTTTGGGTACTGCTGGCCTCGGAGGGATACAACTTGTATAGATTAAGAGCTTCCATTTAACATGGATCATAAACACTTTTTCGTAAGCACTGTAGACGTAGTTCACCGGTCGCTAACAGATGGCGTTGAAGCAACTCAAACACACAAAGGGCTGTTACGCCAAGTGGATTGGTTTATAAACACTTTTTACTGTACAACTCAGGTATGAAGTTTTAAAAAATAAATAAATATAGGCACAATAACTTAAGGTAAACGACAGATTTGTTTGTGATGCACGCTAAGCTACACTTAGTTCAGAGGGTCGCTAATAGATGGCGTTGGAGCGGCTCAGGCACACAAAGGGCTGTTACACCAAGTGGATTTGTTTATAAAAACTTTTCACTATATATCTAAGGTATATAAGGTAATAAATAAATAGAAGCTAGGCATAGTTCAGGCAATCGCTAACAGATGGCGTTGGAGGTACTCAAGCACACAAAGGGCTGTTATGCCAAATGCTTTGCTTTAAAAACAACTTTTGCCATGTATCTCAGGTATATGAAGTTAATAATCACTTATACGGGAAACAAATTGTATAAAGGAAGTTTAGGTACGGGAATGCATTTTTAATAATTAATTTGGGCATTCGTTTCGCCTGTACCGGAAGATTCTGGAACATGAATATAAATAAATAGAGCGTATAGTAGTTCCTGGGTAATTCCATGAACCGTTTGCGATAGGTTCCGAAGTTTTCGACCCAGGGCATTTTAAAGCGTGATGTTTCGCATTTTCGGCGGTTTATAACTCTAAAACAAGGAGTTTTTTAACACACATTTGTTAGACCTTTTCGTTTGATATTAGGAAAAAGTTTCCGTTATTTGGTTATGAATGAAATTTCTAAACATACTGGATTAAGTCAACACTAGAAAGTAATTTTGCTTCTAGAAATCACACTTTCAGCTGGATAATACCTATCGATATCTTCCTGCAGATACTTCATTTTTTTTTTCTAATGGAGGTTCGATTATTAATTTAATAAATTACAACTTAAAATATACAGGGTGTTAGTGAACAATACCAACAAACTGTGAGAGGTGATTCGTCACATCAAAATAAGAAAATAAAGTTCATACGGATCAATGGGAAAATGTGCATAGTTTCAGAGCTAGGGTTGGTATAGTTCATTAACACCCTGTATAATGAAAAATGTTTTTTATCCGTGTTAAATCGAAACTCTAAATCCATACTAGCTGTATGCACTTTTGCTCCCTCCCTTTGAAGTCTTGCAAAGATAGAAATACAAGACAAACAAACCAAAACAATAAAGTATTTGTCAAAATTAAAACACTTAATAAGTTTCTATAAAATTTATTTAGCATATATGTATCTTATATGTGTTTAATCTACATTGTATATATACTTTCCCCTAGCTTTGTAAGTTTTTTTGCAGATCATTTTTTGTTTCCAAAAGTGTTGCATGCAAAACTTCATTTGTAGTTTGTATATGAGCATGTCACTGTTTATTGAGGTAATTACCACACACGGCAAGATAGAAAAAAACAAGCCGTACAACTTGAGGGTAGAGTGATATAAAAACCAAATTACTGATAATTCTATGGCATGAAGCAGGTTTAAATTTAATGGTCTGTCATTTCAAAGATGATTACCACAGGTGAATGTTTAGTTTAGAAACAAAAAAATGAATAATAAAAACACAAAAAAATAAACAAGAACAGAGTTGACTTTCCCAGGCTGCTTGTATATAGGGTCCATTACTTAACATGATTAACCAAGACAAGCTTTAAAAAAAAAAAAAAAAAAAAAAAACCCTAAAATTATTACAGTAAGGGATATCGCCAAACTTTTCGTGTGAACTAAACTGGAAAGTAAAAGTTTTTAATAATTTTCTTAGTAATTAAGTGTTCCTGCAAATTCTTATTACAATACAGTAGGATATGCAGAATTTCATCAGGAGGAGGGGTGAATTTAAGCTCCTGGGTTCTATCATTCAAGGTGTTAGTATGCATATCTTACTGTGATACATGTTTATTATTGCATAATATCTTGCATCAAGGGAAAGGGGGGGGGGTTAAATCTGGAAATGACTCTTATGTACACCACTGTTACAATATGTTGCTTTCGGTGCACATAATAGATAGTTTTAGAAGTTAAATCCCGATAAGTTCAGATAGTCTTCGCTGAGTCAGCATGATGGAAAGTAATTGAGAAGCAAAGTTGATCGGAACAAAGCAGCCTGCATCAAATATCAAAGTAAGAGAATTGTATGCATGATTTGTATGTGAATGCCTTTTTAAAAAAGTATGTGAAATCTTCAGTCATGATTATACCCTTTAGACCAGTGGTTCTCAACCGATGTGTCACGACACACTGGTGTGTCACGTAGTCCCCGAAGGTGTGTCGCAAAATTTTAGAATTTAAAAATCTTGAAGAATTTAATAATAATAATTAGGTAAAAGCGAGACAGACAGCACCAGTCAACACCTCCAGCGGTAGCAATAATGCTCAGTGCTATATAGAGTCATTATAAAAACTAATTAGTTTCACTATTATAATAGATATTATTATTGTTGTTATTATTTATAATTAAAATATCAAACAAGTGTGTCGCAATATGTTGGACGTCCAGTGAAGTGTGTCGCGATATCCTGGACGTCCAGTGTAGTGTGTCGCGATATCCTGACGTCCATTGTAGTGTGTCACGATATCCTGGACGTCCAGTGAAGTGTGTCGCGATATCCTGGACGTCCAGTGTAGTGTGTCGCGATATTCTGGACGTCCAGTGTAGTGTGTCGCGATATCCTGGACGTCCAGTGAAGTGTGTCGTTAGTAAAAAAAAAGTTGAGAACTACTGCTTTAGGCTAAAGGAGACGGATGATTAATGAAATTGAATCTATCTATTAAAATGCTACAACAGCAATAAAAGCGCCCGAACTCCAAGTTCTCAAGTTGGATTTCAAACCTTTGATTTACGGTTATTTGTGATTTCACTTTTAATAAACACAAATGTTTGAAGTATGTGTACTTTAAATAAACTATTTAAATACCCATTTTTTAAAAAATAAAGTTTGTTTTAAAATTATTGTTCAAAGCCTTTGTATTTTAATAAGCCTTCTCCAAAATCAATGTAGAGGAATTGTGCTGCCATCTTTGGAGTTCTTTTAAACTATATGTTTCTGTACGTTTATATGTTTGTGGCCAATCCCTTCGACAATGAGATCTCGGAAACTACAGGACCTAGAAAGATGACGTTTTCACTGATCGAATGCAAATTTTGCATAGATTGTCCAGTTCTAATTGAATATTTAAAAAAACATGGCCATTATTTCTTTATTACATTTTTAGGGTACACTGGAAGTGTTGAAATTAAAAAAAAAAAAAAAAACTAAATCATCATATCCTATACATTCCAACAACACATAGCACCATATCCTATAGCATTATACATTCCAACAACACATAGTCGTATGTAGGGGTTGTATATGTCTCAGGCGTTTGTTTCATGGACAAATAATAATGAAGAAGGTGGCATAACTATTTCTCCAGTCTAAGATGAATCTTTATTTTTGGAGTGTTTAGGCCAATGAACACCATATATAACTGACAATATAATTAATTGCGCATGTAACGTATTTGCTTATTACATACTGCATGCAAGAAGAAAGAAAACACTGATCATAGATGAATTAGAAACTTCAACCGGAAGTAGGGTCAAATCTTGCAAACGGTGCGAGATATTGAAAAAATAATAGGAAAAAAATCCCCTTTATAGTACATATAATTATTTGCCGATTTTTATCAAGACTTTTTTTTACTTGTGTCTGTAAAGAGACATGTACAGATGTTGTGATGAATGACAAGGAGGTTCAGCTAGTACCCGATTGAATCTGGGGGAACACATAGAAATCCTGAGAAAATCTATGCACATGGTGTTGTCCACCAGACATGTATACAGATATTTATTTCGAGAGGAACTAAAGCTTTTGGGGGTCCATATTCAATAGGAGGATAAACTATATTAAAATTTGAAAAATCACCCTTAAAATTAGACTGGATTTACAGAAAACTTGGAGTTTTGGGAGAGTTTGAACCCCCGAGACGTCCCGGCATACGTCCGTGTTGTCCACCGCAAACTCACATTGCCTGAGCTTGAACCAGGGACCGCTCGTATTAGAGGTGAGCACTCTACCAATGAGCCACTATTGTTGTATGTTTACTCCATACAAAAAGCATGAAGTTCAAACCAACTTAAATGTTCAGGGAACTTAATCAACGGAAGCTGTTGGATGTTGACCGTATGTGTTTGTTTAGTAGTTCATTTGAAAACCAGTAATGACCTCCAGACGAGATTTTACGTATCTTTGATTATTTTTGCATTATAAAGACAAATGTGATGATGGTTGTTAATCATTTATCCGTAATCTTACAATTAGTAAATAAGTCAAAATTATTAGTGTAATAACCAGGAAACGAAGCAAAGGTTTATAATACTGTTATATGCAATGTATTGTACGTATATATGTATTGTAGATTAAAAATCTATACACATCCTGCGTTATAATGAGAGTATTGCTTAACATGGCTATCGTGTATATATAACGTGATAATATGTTCATGTAACACATTGCACGAACTCCGCATTGGAATAGCTTCAAATGATTGATTTTTTAACTTCACGTAAAATAACACATAATGAGCAAACAGGATATGAAGACATAAGGTATGTTCTTTTTACCCAAAACGAATGAATTTTTTATCATAATTTTTTATACATACAGATATATATATTTTTTTCTGACACCAAGGTTCATTTGTGAACTATGATTTTCATCCTAACACAAAACACACGAACTAATTTTTAACGGAAACGAACTGTCGTGTAACTCCCCCGCACTGTGTTCCTGCCCGGTCATTTATGTTCGCCAGCACACAATTAACGTGTTTGGTAATTTCCCTTGGACGTCACGGGCGTGTGGAGAGGGAAAAAGGAGGAAATCACACATGCCAGGTCATATCCTGTATGAGAACATATTATTCTCTTCGATTCGTTCTTGGCACTTTCAGAAAACACTACTATGCTCGTACAACACATACCGAATTCCGTGATTTTTGAGTGTAATATATATTTTTTTTTATGGTTCTAGATATTAGTAGTAATGGTTTAAAATACGTTTTTTAACGTATACTATTGGTAATTCTATACAACTGGATTTCCCACCAGCAGACGCGCATCCAAAAATTTTTGTTGGGAGGAGACATTGAGCTAGTGCAATGAGAATAGTAAGCTCAAGTGCTTAGCAAATGCAAGTCCAATGACGTTAATGATCGCGAGTTTCATTGAGGATAGTAAGCCCGAACCCTTAGCAAGCGGAAACCAATGAGGTTAATGAGCGCAAGATCGAGCTAGCACGTATCTCATTGAGGGTAGTAAGCTCAAGTCCTTAGCAAGCGTTAGCAATGAGCACAAGATCGAGTAGCATAAGTCTCATTGAAGATAGGGAACCCGACCACGAGCAACTGCGAATTTCTAGCGTGAGTCTCATTGATACTGCTAGTAGTAAACGCTAACATTATTTTTGAATAATGAATCTGACCCCACACGATTCCAAATGAGCTCCGATTACAAAATCCCCATCTTTACTTTGGGGTCTGAAACACCAAGAGCTAATATTGTGCACGGTAATTGAAAATATTTTCTTCATGAATCACTATTAGAAGTGCTTCTTTCTTAAGGTTTTTAAATATATACAAGAGAAATTAAAAACGAGAAGCCATATATATGATGATTACATCATATTTAAATGCGCATTTGTATACAATTTGCCTTTTTATAGTTTCTCATATTGTCAACACCTGCAAATCAGCCACAGTAGTTTGCAATAAAAGCCAGCTGTAAAGGAAAAGAAATAACTATCTTTCAGCTTCTCAAATCTACTATATGCTTCATGCTGTATCATTTATGACACTCAAAACATTTATAAAGTGTACGAGTATAACATAAATGTTTGTCAGGAGCGTTAATAGACTTAAAGAGACGAGAACGTGGAACTTAGCCTTTTTTCAAGCCTTATTATTATAAGTTAGCCTATAAATAAAGTAACAGCATTATATATATATATATATATATATATATATATATATATATATATATATATATATATATATATATATATATATATATATATATAATGTTTCCGAATAGTATGCATAAGAAATAATACATTGTCGTTTACTCAAGTGATGAGTATTTTATTTCGATCTTCGGCATTTTCGCCATTACTTTTAAGTTTCATCTTTCATATATTATTAAGCTTTTCCTTTTAGACTTCCATCCAAACTATTCCATGTATTAAGAGGCCCTATCACGGCGAAATTAAAACACCGCTAATTTTACAGTAATTATATATCTTCAAAATAGATAAAAGGTAATCGAAATGTGGAACAAGAGCGCCTTAGAAAATATTATTTTACATGTGATACCGTTGTCACGACTCACTCACCTACTTTCGATTTCCAGCCATTTAGAAAATCGGCATTTATTTTCGCGTTTCTAAATGGCTGCAAACGAAAAAATGCTAGGTGATTCGTGATAACAGTACCTCATGCAAAATAATATTGTCTAAGGCGCTCTTGTTCCACATTTCGATTATCTTTTATCTATTTTGAAGATATCATATAATTACTGTAAAATTAGCTGGATTTTAATTTTGCAGTGGTTAAGCCTCTTAAGTATGGGAACTCCAAAGAGAATGGTTATGTCCGTCTGTCTGTCAACAGGTATCAGAGCAGAGATGATAAGAGACAGCGACAAAGTTTTTTTTTTTTTTTTTTTTTAATCGATTCATGATCCCAGGAATAAGTTTCATTTCAATTTTTATCCCTCTTTGCAAATCGATAGCGACGATTCCCGGTTTCAACACTTCGCTATAGTGGAAAAAAAAAAATGTATGATTTCAGGGACAAGTTATTCTGTTCTTAGGTACTGTACTATTTGGTTTATTAGAACAATAGCGCATCTATGTCATCATGCGTATCTAATATTATCGTAAAAAGCTTAGCTTTGAACCGCAAGCAGTATACATGTTTATCTGTTAAAATTTTATAGATCCATTTTTAAACCGTGTCTGATCTTCGATACACTATATCATTGTTGCAGTCTGACGTAAGGATTGCATGACATATTGGTCATTCATTGATTTCTCCTGAGCATTTCACATTTTCGAAGAAAAAAAAAGTCAGTCAGCCGAACTCATCCTATGTAAATCATACTTGACACACTGGAAGACATTGATCTGCTGTTAAAACATGTGGAATATTATAGTGTGCAATCTTTTAATTCCCAAGTTATAGGCCATCAAATTTCGGGTCACATTTTCGGAAAAAATAATCAACCAAACTCACCCATGGTGTCGCTAACACTAACGTCTTTCGTGCGAGCGGTCCCAGGTTCTATTCTCGGTGGGCACACTCGGACGAAAAAGTGTGAAAGCTTCTTCAGGCCAGCTATCCTAAGTGGATGTTTTCCTAGGTTTTCTCATTCACACCAGGCAAAAGCTGGGGTGGTACCTAATATATGAGTTTCAGGCCGCTTCCTTCCTCCCCCAATTTTTTCTTCTTTCCATTTCTTCAGATAGTGTGCTCGCCGAGGGACGTCATCCCTCATACGTGGCGGGCTAACATGGCCATAGATGCCGAAAGCCCAGAAATCTAAATCCTAACATGGTATTAGATCTTGACCTGCTGTACAAGAGTGTGTGTGAAATATGATCGTGTGCAAACTTTTGTTATTTTCCGAGTTATGAGACATCAAAATGTGGGGTGTGGACTTTGTAAAATCTTCGCAGAATCATTTTAATACAAATTTGTGATAAAAATCAACAAAGCAGGACTTTTTTCTTCGGTTTGAAACGTGTATTTACTCGTCCTTCCAATTGACGCTGCTTAATTCATACAGTACATAAATAAGTAAAACTTACTTAAAAAAAAAAAGAGGCAACTCAATTCACTTTATTTTTTAAAATTTTATTTATTTATTTATTTATTTATTTATTTTTAAGTTAGCTAGATTACCACTAAAAGTAAATGCTCTTCTATTCCAATAAAACCTGTGACTAAAATCCCTTCGCGGATCAAAACGTATACGTATACCTGGCAAAAATGTTTCGTCTTTTTGCCCCCAATATAACCTGGACCAAAAACTACTTTAGAAACAGGCGGATTTGCGATATTAATATGCAATAATATTTGTCTCACATTTGACATAGAAGCCGGAGTATATGAAAGAAAGCGAAGGGTTGATGGAACGCCCCAGACTAAAAAGGTCTAAACGGGTCTTGAACTTGCATAAGTGATCGGGTAAGCGTAACAATGTGCTCGTGGCACCCACGTGAACTTACAATGAAATGAAATAAAGGGAGGAAAAGAAAATAAATGCATATATAAATATATGGATTCGTCTACTGCCTGTGTGTATATATATGCATACGGACCGAAAGGGTTTTTCTAAACCGCAATTTGAATATTCAAAATAGCTACCAAGGACCGATCAAGGAGGAAATGAGGCGGTAGGAGTCGCACAATGCAAGAAGAAAAATGGCAACCCCCCTCCCCGTGGTCCCCAGAACGGAAGGGGACTAAAAGAGAGACAGTAAAGCAAAGAATGGATGAAATTATCCGCCTCTCGTGTGCAAGAATTAGGTGGCACAGGGACAAAACCATTGTACGTGCTAGAAAATTCCTCCGCTATATACTTCAGTCTTTCTTTCTAAATATATGCACGCACGTGTGAGCATATATGTATCCATACAAAACGTTACGACGATGTTTTGCATATATGCGTTTGTAGCAGTTCTCTTTCTTTCCGTCCCTCCTTTCTCTCTCTCTCTCTCTCTCTCTCTCTCTCTCTCTCAAAGCTAAAATAATGTCATTCGTACAGATTGCCGAACAATTCTTCATGAGTGGAAATCTTCATTCTGTTATTAGAAGATCTAAACGACACAAAGGGAAAGGAGTGCATTTTTATCATTAAACCTTCCGCTCCTTTGTTAGTTCTGTTTACCTTGAAGAAGTACCGCCTCAATTCTGTTTAATGGTAGATCTTTCTGTTGAGGCTCGTCTGTTTTGTTATTTTATTTCCATATCAAGCCGGCAGTGCGTTAATGATCTCATCCAGAGGTGGGCATTGTCTTCGAGTCTCATTCAGCTTTATCTTATCGTCAACCTCAGCCTCACAGAGCTTATAGACTTAAGTTCTCAACTCAATATCATACAACTGCCCATTGACCCCTGAATAATAACACGAATTCCCTTCTTTCAGTCGACATTTAATTTCTTCTGGATGTGGTTTTGGTCTGTTAACATTGATCCTAGGTATTTAAAAGTATCTACTTTGTCGAAAGTATTGTTTAATATTTTGACTAATTCATAGTTTGCATTATTAGAATCCCGGATCCTCATATTGAATTAGGACTACACCCGAAAAGATCTGGACCCTCCCCCCCCTGAAATAAATTCCTGCATACATGTCTGCCCTCAGACATGTCATTCTATTCAGGTGGGTATGATATGCATATTTCTTCATCGAACAATATACCTTATTACAACATAAGTTAAATTTTCAAGATTTAATCATAAGTTTGAGCTGTACTTCATCAACCATATTATATTACGCTGTGTCATCTTGCTAGTATATAACTAAATGAAAAGTTTCATTAGTGTTTATAGTTCAGTATCAATTTCATCTAGTATGTGGCATGATTATTGTACAGCTAAACTTTCAGGTTTACGAAAGAAGTTCATTTTCCTTGTTTTTTCTCAAAAAATACGCATGAGGATTTACACTCGTGTATATCATTTTATTTAGCTCAATGTGACCTAAAGATTGGCATATGTACTATCTTTGGACACGTTTTTAATTTTTTTTCTATTTATTTATTTCATTTATTTACTAGCATCAATTACTCGCTTCGCTGGGTTAAAATAAGAAAAATTAGTAATATGTTCAGGAGCGTCATTTCAGATTTTGGTTGGGGGGGCAAGACCTCTTGATATAAGTAAAATTTCGCGTTTTTCACTGATTTACTACTATTCTATTGATAAAATCTATATACATCTCATACTCAGGGGGGGAGCAAATGCCCCTCCCTGTCCCCCTAAATGACGCCCCTGAATATGTTCCGTTAGGCAGTCACTTTTTACTATCACTAAAGCGCTCTCTGATATCATTTTTATATTTCTTCCCCCTCCTCCATGCTGCGTGGCTGAATTTGGATTTAAACGGCATCGGAGGTGTCATTGTTCATTTCAGTGATCTCGAAAACTATGGATCCGACACTAATATTGGTCATTTTTGATCATTTTTAAATATCCCCCCTCCCCCAAGTTGCACCATCAAAGTGAGGTAATAAAAACTACCCCAGGCCCAAATCTCATCTATGTTGAAAATTTGGTCGAGATCGGTCGGGTGGTTCAAGAATCATTAAGTCACAAACATAGTCATTTTCATTTTTATATTGTCTATATAGATTTATTTGTGTGTGTATATATACAATATTTTTCTACATAATATTGTAGAATTTATGCAGCCCAGATCTGTTTCGGATTATGTATTACGAACAAAATTGTGACAAAACACTAAGGGGATGAAATTGCTACTACTAGAACGAGGCACAAACTTATGCTTACGCGGTGAATGATTCAATTGTGTAATGATTGTTTTGTATAATAGTACATACAGTTTCTCTGTGGTATCTTCTACAGTAGTAGCTCAAATTGGTCATACTTTGAAGCTTGATGTAACATATGACGTCATTTTAAATTGTAATTATACAGTATACCTGGTTGGAAGTTTCGTGTTTCCTGTAAACAAATAAACGTTCGGTGGATGAAAATAATATTTTGAAGAAGGGGAGGGGGAAGTTGTGCCCATGAACTAGTTGGCAGCGTTTCGTGACTTTTGCAATAAGCTACAGTGAGTCCTGGAAACGCAAATTGTTTGTCTTATTAAGAATTTAATGTATGTTACATGTTACACTGGCCCGCATTTGTGTACGTGTATGTGTTAAGTCTATTGTTTGTTTCGCCTTCGTCTCATATACAGCATAAAGTGTACTTCGTGTTTTAGTATATGAGCGACGCTTTACATGCTTAATCAATGGTAATTCGTATGCAAGTTAAGTGTTTAGTGTGCAGTCATAATTGTGTTGCGTGGGCGCCTTTTGTTCACGCAACAGGGATTTCATGCAATTACGTTTTGTGTCCCCCCTTCCCACATTTCCATCTACTGTCCATGTGTGTGACATTACACATATGACAAGAAGGCGCCACTAGGATTCGCTTTCGTTATCCTTTGAAACAATTTTTTATTGGGTACAATGTTTTTTAATGTGGTTTTGTGCAAGTGGTGTGTATTGCATGGGTACTCTTACCTTGAAACATGTTTTATTATTATTATTTTATTTTATTAATAACAATGTATCAATATAGGCTTATTGTTCTTCTAGTATCACTGGCAGGTTACTGCCGCACTCCGTGCTCTGTTAACCTCCTAGTTTTGATGTAAGAATCGTCTTCTTCATTGTCGTCCACTAAATGTAGCATTCTTCTTGTCTCTTGCCTTCTATCTCATTCCTAATCTTTTTCTTCTCAAATAATGCTCTACCCAGTTTCTTTTCCTCTAACTGTTTCCAGTCTTGCTTTTCTTCCAACTTTCGTTTCTCAGATAATACTCTAATCGATTTTTCCTCTTTTGAGCCACTTATAGCATTCTTCTTCTCTTCCTCCCCCTCAATTTTTGCTTCTCAAATAACGCTCTAACCAATTTAGTTTCCTCTTTTGAACGATTTCCTGTATTGCTCTTATTCTTCTACATTTTATTTCTCAAATCATGCTTTAGCCAACTTTTCCACCCTCTTTTTAGTTATTTCCAACGTTGTCCTTGTTTCCCTAACTTCTTTTTAATATTTACTCATTGCCGTTTCGTCCTACTCTCAATTTTCCCGATTTACATGCTATCACTTCCAGTCGTTTTTTCTGCTTTGTATGGCACAACACTCACTACGAAAAATTTGATGAAACTTCCCCGCAATTTTCTATTTAAGGGCACACAAAATGCGCTGTTTTTCTTCCTAAGGGCATCTTTTACTATTCCTTTCTTGGCTTTGATACCTTGATCAATTTTTTATCCATATTACTCCGCACAGGCTGTTTCCTTCGTTGCTTCTTTTCTCTCGTTAGCCAGTCGAGAATTGCTTTTGTTCATCGATTGTCATTTCTTCCTGCATCTAATTGAAAATTTGGTCGAGATCGGTCGTGCGGTTCAAGAGTTATTCAGTCACAAACATAGGCACTTTAATTTTTGTATATATAGATTTACTTAATGTTGCCATCCATGGATTATCTGTCCGAGATAGACGTAAGGTATTCGCTCCTTCTAAAACGGTATTTTCAACTTCAATTTTTGACTTCTTGCGAAGTTGTTGAACATCACCTTAGTCTTTTTTTTTTTTTCAATCCGATTTCCTTGCTCTTTGATATCAAATTTTTCACGTACATATAGTTGTACACCATGAGTTATATGTGTATCCTGAAAATATGTAAAGAAAAATACTTTATTAGTTTGAACGGATATAAAAACATACATTTTCCCCTCCTGTGACGTAAAATGGTATTCTTATGATGGTCTTGGTATTATCCAATAGGAATATTATTTTCTACACTAATTTTATAGTGGATGCTTCAGACAATGATTATAATGCACTTAGCACTGCATGCAAATTATAAACAAAGAAAAAATTGATCAAACACTTGTAGTATTATATGTAATTTGTTAGATAGAAGTTAATATATAATTAACAGAACGAAGCTGTATCATAAAAAACGAAATGATGTAAAGTCTACTGGGAAAGTCAGTTAAAGCTTTTTTAAACAAAAAGAATATAACGAGAATTATATAGAAATAGAAGCTTATTGGAATTCATTTCATGTGTACAACAATTTCTTTTGTTTATAAGCATTATACTCATATATCTATTCCTCATTATATTATCCTCTGATATTGCTGATGGTTACAATAATAAAATTATGTTTGAGTTTTTTAATGACCAATATGATAAGTTACAGCTCATTGGGTAAGAAAACTTTGCATTAATGTTTCTACGTAAGTCGTTATATTCACAATATTTAACGAGTATACTTTTTTATTATATTTTTTAGAACTATCCTTGTGTACTCGTACAGTGTGTTACTCACAAAACCTGCAATTAAATTCACGAGAAGAAAGAAAGTATATCTAGCTATTTGCTCAAGTAATTATTTGTGTTTTATTAATTTTATTTATTATAACCCATTGACTCAAATAAAACTTGCACATCAACACACCAAAGCTGTTAAAATACATCTTTCAGTTGATAGCCGTGGCGGGTTCTGTTTAGAAAAGCAGAAGTGATGAAAATTCATAAATGTCAGAGGGGCGTTTGTTTAACAAGCAGCAATTTCATTTCCAGGATGGGAATTCAAACAGTTATAATATGGACTGAGGTCTAGATACAAGCTATAAATATGTTAAAAAATGAAGTAAAAGTGTATGCTTTTAGCCGGACTGATATTCTCACCCTGTTTGAAAGGAGTCGTTTTCAAGGTATTAGATTTTTTTTTCGGTCACTAATAAACTTTAGAGTTATTAATGACATATTGATTTGTGAAATATGAAAGTAATAGTGGGAGACGTTTTCGAAAAAAACACACCTTATTTTGTTATTTTTTATACTTCAATTCTCCTCCTTTCTTTTATATTAACCCTTTATCCTTCAAATACGGATATATCCGCATAAAATGTTAAAGCAAAGCACACTAATTACGGACACTATATTCGCATATGGATGTAGTGTGTATTTTAGGGTTGTTAATTACTTATTTCTTGTAGTTGTATGGTATTTATGATTATTCATAAGTAGGTTAGAAAATATTTTCACATTAAAAAAAAAAAAAAAAACACTCACAAGACGAATCCCATACTCAAAATATCGAGACTTAGGCCTAATGGAGACGACACCGAAACAGACACTTCTGATTTGACTGATTCGAGACGAGGCCAAACGTAATATCGAAAATCTCTGTTTCATCTCGAGTATTGACAAAAAATTACTGAAATTTCTTTTACTTAAATTTTATAGTATTGTTATATTATTTGTAAGATAATGGATCGATTGTCCTTGTATGACCGCAAACATAGAGTTAGTGGGTTGAATCATGGTTTATCGTTCTTCTCAGCATTGACGCTATGCAAGACGTGGACTTACAGTTTAGCGTAAAACCTGAATTTTATGAGTTCCCGCCGGGAATCGAACCTGTGTCTTCCCTGCCGAAGCCGCGTACGCTAACCCTATAGACGCAAGGGAGCTCAAATGCAGTCATAGGTCTAGACACAGGAGAAATGGAAGGAAGTGCTACATCTGATTATTTGATACGCCAAAAACGTTCCAAACATAACACATTTTTGAGATTGTGATCAATATACAATATTTACTTTATTCTCTTTCCAACTCTCATCTTAATTATTCATGGAACACACGACCTACAATAATTATTCGGTCAATCGTGAAAGGAAAAGATGGAAAAGGAAACGTTAGGTTATAATAGTACATGTTCAATTTTACACAGTTTATTTCGAGGTTATCGAGACAAGCATCTGTAAAGTGAGACGAGACCGAGACGACGTTTTCCAATTCGAGACGAGACCGAAATTGATACCCCTATTCGTCAGTCGAGACGAGACCGAGGCTGTTTACAGTCTTGCCTCGTTTTTATCCCTAATATTTGTGAGGAATAACATGTAGGGACATTAAATCTAAAAAAAATAAATAAATAAATAAATAAATAAATAAATAAAAATAAGAAAACTGCGATGAGACCCGGGTATGCTGAGCATAGGTCATCCAAATGGACGCCATCTTGCTGGCCATGATTTTTTGTAGTCTGTAATCCAAGGAAATTTTAGTATTTTTAGTTATTCGTACCATTACTCACAAGGAACTTACAAGTAATGTCCTTGTGTTGAAATTAGCTGGTCTTTATAGGTGGCGTGTTCCGGCGTCTATGGCGTCTTGTTAACTACCTCTCAGACAGTCAACCTAATCTTGAGATAACTGCTAATTACATAAATAACAAGTTTCTTTTTAATTGCTTTCTCGTATATGAAAAACTCATTTGCATGCTCAGATTGCATGCAAGTATATATATATATAAAAGCATGAATTTTGACTTGCATGTAATGGCTTGTTGAATACTATAGTGGTTGCTGTTCTCTGTGTATGTTATATAAAGATTTTTTTTTCTCTTTCTCCACAAGTCCGAATTTGTCACGAATGAGATCTCTAAAGGGTGTTGGTATTAGATGTATGAATCGAAAAAATTTTGATTGATGTGTGCAGAGTGGGTTATGTTGCACGTGAAGCCAGCAAAGATAGATTAGTGGTTGGCGCTGATCGAGTGAGAATATCAATTGGTCAGCTACACCTTTTAGGAGTATTATATAAAAAAAATTAAAAAACCTTTTGATTTTTAGAAAAGATAGCATCAGGAAAAGAAATTCGTACAATTCGTTTCCAGCGAGAAAGAAAAAAAAGTTAGCATGCAAGGTAGTTACTGTTTCTTTTCTTTTCTATTTCGTTTTTTACATCTTCCAAAAGTAATGTGGCCTTATATATAGTCAATAAAGTAAATCATTTTTTTTTCTTATTTGTTCAAGTATTCTAAATCACAAAGAGAAAAAATCTGCCTTGTACTGTCGATTTTTCTTTAAAGTACTGACTTAAAAAAAAAATCAGATCAGACATGTAGTCTAGTTGGCAGTATCATGACTTCGAAGACACTTTAAGAAAGTCTTCGCACTCCATAATGTTTCTAAAAATATGACAGGAAACAGGAAATTCATCAAATAAAGCCCGATATGTATTTTATTATTTTTTAAAAAATTTTTACGATATATTTTATTTTCGTCCGTTTTAAGTTTTCAATTTTTAAAACAAGCTAAATTTTACCAAGCCTACTTCAACTTAAATGAATATTTCAACATTAAGCACTGTATTTTTAGGACAGATTAGTATTTTTCATCCTGAGCATTATACTACACGGTAATCTCAAGAACACTGCCAGTAGTCTATCGAGCGAGATGGGGAAATAAAAGCTAGCAAGCTTCAGAATGTATAAAGAGTTTGTTGGGAAAGGTAAGAAGATAGTTACATTTTACCATATAACATTTCAAAATAGCAACGCAATTTTAGAAAGGATTCAGCAATGACTACTGGCTTCCAGGCCGGTAGCCTGCCCAAAATTGTAGGGGGCCCGAACCAACCATATAGTTCATTTGCAAGCCTACCGGGAAAATTTTAGGAGGGGCTAGCAAAAATTTATGGGGTCCCGGGCCCCCCAGCCCCCCATGGATACGGGCCTGCTGTCTTCCAAGGGAAAACCAAGGGGATAACATTCATTTGAGCATTAAAGTAAAGGACTTGCTATGCTTAATAGTTTCAAGTATGTTGTTGGACAGCATCTGAGTATGATGAATAAATATGTCTATACTAGTGCAATCTATTGTAGAGTTTGTTGAATGATTTGGATAATAGTACATTATTTCAATTCAGATTACCGCTGTTCTAGTTTCTCTGTGGTCAAGTACAGATTTTGTTTGCTAACGAATTTAGAGTATTTTCCTACATCAATTACTGTAATTCCATATTTCACAATAATTTTATACAATTTTTATTGAAAATAAACTAAGACAGGTGTATATGACTAATTATGGCTGTAAATGTTTGATTCTTTTCATGTGTTTTAGGGTGTGAAATTCCTTTGCATTTACGTAATTGTTTTGCGTTAATTTTCAAGGTAATAGTTGGACAGAACAGTTCCAGTCTGCTTCTGTTAAATGCGTGGATTCTCGATATTTTCAATACTTCCATATCTTGAATCCTTTCAAAACAATGTTGTCGATCAATATCTCAAATTAAGTACTAGTTAGTTTAATATTTTGATTGCAATCTAATATTATTTCTTCATAGCTTTGCCATTAAGTATTTAGCCATCATTGGCGAGCAAACTTTAAAAGATTGAACTAGGCACTACTTTCCACCACTGCGTTTCTTCGTTTCGATGTCAGAAGTTCAAAAAATAATTTGTATTTCAATATTCACTTTTAAGTTCCAATAGATGAGTATTATATGTGTAAACAATTTGGTAGGACCTCGTATTTCCGATTACGAGGCTCCAGTCGAAAGCCTACAATACAAATGTAAAATACAGTATATGAATGAGATTAGCTTTCGAGGTGAAGAACAACTAGTCTTCGAGAAATTTGTTATTTTTTAGGATGTTTACCGTGGTAATTTCCAATGGTGCACACTTGAAGAAGAAGAAGAAGAAGAAGAAGAAGAAAGCCCAGTTCTAGATCAGTACACATCCACTTATTCTTCTATCATTGCCTTTTTCTTGTGTTTAGATTATGTGGAAATCTGTAATGACAGCTTTGTGGCGCAAAAAAGCCTACAATAATTCGTAGTTATCTTCATCAGTGTGTGTGTATATGTGTGTGTGTGTTTCTGTGTACGTGGTCGATTCTTGTTCTGGTGGTTGGATTGCTCGGGACCTGTTGAGCTCCAATTCCCTGCTGACTGCAAGCAACTCCACCCACCCTCCCAGTCGGGCTGGACCACATCGGCTTCTGATTTACGACGTGTGAAGCAAGGCTCCTTGCAGTGGCAGACGCTGCCACATGGGTGAGAGAGAGACCCGTAGACACCCACTTGCACCTTTCGACCAAGGTAATAGGAGTTGTAAAAAGGTGTTCCGCTCGCCTATATGCGTCGTTAAAAACACGAAAACGATGGCCTTGCCACAAGACTCTGTCCTCACTGACTTCAGAGACTCTCGGAATTCTGTAACCGACAAGAATGGGAACATCCGACTTGCAAATCTATCCCCATTTGTCTGCTTTTCAACCTGGCTTTAACACGTAATAAAATAAAATAAAATAAAAAAAGAAGGAACATAGGGGAGAAAAAAGTAACGGGAAACTGGGTTGCTGTGCACTGAAGACCTCGCTGTCCGTCCCTTGGTTCAGCTCCTCCTTGTTCCTCCTCTCAACCACGCCTTATGACAACCGTTATGATGGATGTATGTTGGCACGCGCGCTGCGGAGGTTTCAATTGCACGGGGGTTGCCATCAGCTTCTGTCTTCTTCCTTGTAGAAACTGCCTTCAAGAGGGAGAATGTTTAAAGATTTGGGGATGCCAAAAGATCAAACTTATATCCTCAAAGGATAATCATCTTGTTAATACCAAATTTTCCTTTGTCTAACATGAAAATACGTGTACTTTTCATATACAAAATTATTATTAATAATAATAATGCTAGATCTATTATGAGTTAATCAAAGGAAGATTTTTCAAATTCCTGAAGAGACTGACGATGTAATGTAAAATGTGTTATTTATTATTACACACAAGTTTAATTGACGCTGTCTGAGAAGCATAGCTACCAAGAGTGGAAAAATCAGTTATTACAGCAGCTTAAAAAATAATTTTACAAAAATAGAAAATCTGCCTATAACGTATAGTGTGTTCACTCAATAGGAGTGCAGTTCGGCAAATTTCTTTCAAGTTCCCATGCTTAATTTTACAACAGCTCCCTCTTTTGACCATATTTGCGGGGTTATAATGTCTTAAGAGTCTTCATCCCGGCGAAATTAAAATACCGCTAATTTTACAGTAATTATGAGATATCTTCAAATAGATAAAAGATAATCGAAATGTGGAACAAGAGCGCCCTAGATAATATTATTTTACATAAGAAACCGTTATCACGACTCACTTATCTGCTTTCGATTTCGAGCCATTTTGAAAATCGGCATTTATTTTCGCGTTTCTAAACAGCTGAAAACGGAAACCCACTAGGTGACTTGTGATAACGGTACCTCACTCAAAATAATATTGTCTAGGGCGCTCTTGTTCCATATTTCAATTATCTTTTATCTATTTGAAGATATCACATAATTACTGTAAAATTAGCGGTATTTTAATTTCGCCGGGATGTATACTCTTAACACCCACTATGTCTGTACTTTCTTCCCACCTTCACTATGGCTAATATGAAACAGATGTTAGGTAATGTAAGAACAAGGAAGCTGGTCTTGAAAACAGGGAATGGAGCACTAACTTAAAGGACAGCAGTCCACGTGGAGTTGACAAACGACTGTCAATTGTTTGAAATGATGGTTCTGGTTGACCATTTAGTTATCGGGGATGTTTTCCGCAAGATCACTCGAATGATGACTTATTTATGGCACAAGCCACCAACACGTAGAAGGCGGCATTCTTTATATACGAACTGCACTTCGGTTGAAGAAACTAACTATACACTATCTTGCAGCCAGGAAATGTAGAACAAGAAAAGTTGGTAGTAGAGCTAGGAATTTTAGGAGCTACGCCTTAACATTTTTTTGCTATTAAAATACACAAACTAGCTTAACATTAAATAAACACGGATCTAGCCCTGGGCCTGGGGGCCTAGGACCCCAGTTTTTTGAGTGACAAAAATAATTGAAGCTATTATTTATATATTTTTGAAAGTTTATAGTAAATTCATGATATACCTATCATAGCCTGGGTTTTGGCTGCCCCGTCCCAGTTTTTACTTTATAGATCTGCCACTGTTCATTTCCTTTCATGATCATTCACTTTCATTAATCATACGCGGTAGCGGCGATTGGACGTTAAAAGTGAAGAGACAAGACATGTTCTGAATATTTGTATATCAATGTTAGTTTTCCTGGTTGTTTCTAACACTTTGTTTGCCGAAAGGAGAGAACACTATCTTTTTCAGTTAAAATGCCGTATATCGTATTTCATATGTTATTAAGTAAATTGACAAGAGCAACGCAAGTAGGTAGTAGCCCATTGTACTCTTAAACAACGAAGGTTTAAGAAGAGATTTGATTCCTTGCTCATGACCATCTTAAAATTGTCTGGAAAATTTTGTGATCAGATTATATAATAAATTTGCAAAACAGATAAATAGAAAGGATAATATTAATCATAGTAATGAATAATGAGGCTTATTTTGTAGTTATATTGAAACTAGGGATTAATGAACAACTTATAGGCCTATTTTTAATTCTACAGATGCCATTGAATGTAACCTACGACGTACAAGCATATACTACGACGTTTAAAGAAATATGCAATTGCAGTATTAATTGCTTTGAATTGCAATTAAAACGCAATTCCTGTAGTTTTCTTAACTCCACGGGAAGACAAATAACCAATATTTTCTACGTACTCAAGCAACAGCAAATATTATATGGCATCATTTTTTCTATGAACCAGAAATACATACTAAAATTTTACATTTCCAAATGAAACTATGTACATTAAGTGGTTACTTCAAAACATTGTGTGTGGGGGGGGGGGCAATTGCCTCCCCTGATCATACGTCTCCTTTAGTCTAGACAGAGAGCATAAACTTGAGAAGTAAACTGAAAACTGAAAATGTTAATTTTTCATCTACAATTAAAGAAGTTCAATTTGTGTGTGTGTGTGTGTGTTTTAACAACTTGTATGTGTTCAGGTGGATTTTCTGTATTATTAAGTTTATAAAAATAAATACTTTTTTTCTTTTAAAATGTTTGTTATCCCTAATTTCTGTAATGTACAAATTCAATTTAATATAATTGTTAATATACGTCGAACAACGCTGATTCTGCATAGCGCACATATTTCTTATTACCAATTAACCGTGTAAAGCAAGATATTCTTGTATATAGGTGTAAATGTACTGTGAGTATAATAATAATAATAATAATAAATATGATAGAGGTTAAGTTAAACTGAAAGCAGGTAACATACCAGTTCTAACCACCCACACCACCCGCAGGGAAGATTCTGTCTTCTTTGAAGAAAGTATTTAGAAAAAGAAAGAACTAAAGAAAATATATAGCAAGAAGAAAGAAGAAAAATATGAACAAAAAACAATGAAGAGATTTTTGTGAAAAGAGTGAAAGAGAAGATGGGGAAGAAACTGGTTCTACTAGTTTTTGTGTTTTCGTCTTTCTAAAGATAGAGGCCCAAGATTACATATCGATACCAGTAAACCTACAAGATGGTAATCAGGATCAGTAAAGCATGTGTCTTCTCTCTCTCTTTTTTCTCTTTTTTTCCTCTGTTTTTGGGGGTCCTTCTTCACTCCCCTCTCCTCCCTCCTTGTGTGTGTGTCCCGATCTCTTTTCTTTTTGACTGGTTCCACGCCCATTACGGGAAGAAGGAAGAAAAGAGAGACTCTTGGGCAATACGAATGTAGAAACACGAACACCTGGCGACATTATAACGCCCTGTTCTGTTGCATAGCTTCATTTTTTTTTTTAACAAAAACATTTTCTTTCCTTTTTTTTTTTACCCTCACACAACGTCTCAGTAACACCTTAGTTCCTTTTTATTTTCTTTTTCTTCTATCTAAACTTCCTATCCTGTTCGTTCTAGTTTCTCTTTTTATTATTATTAAGAAGATAAACAACGGGCAAGCTTTTTCAATTAACAATCTTATTAGATTCCTGGTTATTATCACCTCTCAGGGCGCAATAATTTTTCAGGTGCAAGTAGTATGTGCATCACGGTTAGAAGTTTTGTTAGAAGTATGTGTTACAGCGTGTCATTTTGTTTGATACACTTATCGATTGATATAGATATATGCCTTATCTTCCAACTATATTACAGTTTAATAAAAAAAAATTGATAGTTGATAATTTTAAACTATATCTCATTTACCATACTGTGTATTGGGGGCTATATCTCATTAGCTGTACCATACAAGACTATATCCATTAACCATACTGTATACTGGGCTATATCTCATTAACCATACTATATACTAGGCTATATCTCAATAACCATATTATATACTGGGCTATATCTCATTAGCTGTACCATATACAGGACTATGTCTCATTAACCATACTGTATACTGGGCTATATCTCATTAACCATACTGCATACTGGGCTATATCTCATTAACTATACTGCATACTGGGCTATATCTCATTAACTATACTGCATACTGGGCTATATCTCATTAACTATACTGCATACTGGGCTATATCTCATTAACTATACTGCATACTGGGCTATATCTTATTAACCATATTGCATACTGGGCTATATCTCATTAACTCTACCATATACTGGGCCTTATTTCATTAACTCTAACGTATACTGGGCTATATCTCGTTATATCGTAGTTTTGTAACATCAGTCCGGTCTTTTATTAAGTAATTGTTGGTCCACGTATCATACGAAGCTATAAAAGAATACTATGTCTGAATTCCAATCAGTCAATAATTCCTTTAATTTAGAATAAATAGGTCTTACGGAAACATTGATAGTAGAATAATGGACATAATATATCTCCATCGCAGTCTTACGTCGACATTGCTGTTTTCTTTATTTCTGGACTTAACTTTTACCTGTAACTGAAAACACTTGAGTTTAAGCTGTTTCGTGGGTCTTAGCCGATTGCGAATGAACAACAACAGTCAAGATGGACGTTAACTAATGTTGGCTACCTTATACACTTATATATTACTCATCCAGGGTGAAATAATTCAATAAATAAATAGTATCGAGTACGTGCAAGGAATAATCATAAACAAAATGGTGTTATACCTAGGTAGACAAGTGCTGAAGAAAAAACGAAAGAAAATAATTTACTTTTATAAATGTACAATGAATAAATATGAAGATAATCGCCTCTTTGTTGTTTTCTACGCCTACTGAAGTTTAACCGCTATTGACCTCTTGGTTGCATTGTTGTCGGCTTCCATGATGATTAATTGCAAGATACGGCCAACATCTTCACTTTTTTTTCTGCTTTCATGCAATGCATGGCGACCCAACCACAGGATCGATTACTGTAATAAAATGAATACACTAAGTGGTGACGGTCCTTCGGGATAGCATGAAGAATATGTTTGGTAATATAAGATGTTGTAAATATCAAGTCCAGGAGTACCCTCTTTTCGTAGTCCGTAGGTCCCGGAGTTCAAACCCAGCTACTTGTAAGCCTGGCTGATTGGTTCTCCTAGAATTCATTATCTTCAATCTCTTGGGATATACCAACATGTCATCTTTTAAACACGAAAACCTTGATTCACTTTTTTTTTTTTTTTTTTTTAATAGACATTATATACTTTAAATCTCAGCCGATCGTCTAACAAACTACTGTGCTTTTAGCGAGTGAATGCTAAATGGCAGATACGGTTACTAATCACTAGACACAATAATAATAATAATAATAATAATAATAATAATAATAATAATAATAATAATAATAATAATAATAATAATAATAATAATATAATGAAATAAAAATAAGGGAAACACTCAAAATGAGTATGAGTTTCGGCTTAGTAAGGAATTACTACTACGATTATTGTATTTATTTATTTATTTATTTATTTATTTTACAGATATTAAATCTGCATTTTAGCAGCGTTATTTTGCTTGGAGGTGTCTAGATTCTCCACTGGCAAAGAACTTACTCGTTTTTTCATAAATATATTAATATATACATATATCATTAATTAAAAATTGTATTTCTCAAACGGGCGCTCTCCCTAAATGATGCTCTTGCTGCATATCTGTGAAACTATTGCATGCATCAGTTTCATTCAGCCGAAAAAAAAAAATGAGGCAGCCTCACCCAATTCTTGAGTGGGTCGGGTTGTAACCAGATACGGAACTATTGCCAAAATATTGGGTAAAGCAAAGTTATCAACCTCAGGATATTATTCCATATTGATCTCACGGATTTCTCCAGTGAAATACAATATTTGACAACTCAGAAAGATCAGCTACTTTGCTTAGTAGATAAACAAGAAAACAAGGGCCCACTTGTCCATATAGGCGAGCTAAGCAGCTACCTAAGGCGGTGCGGGTTTATGTGTGTGAGTGAGTGGCTTTGGGGAGTTTGTAACATTAATAGAGCTTACAGCTATTACAAACTATGTAAATCTATTATAGCTAGCATACTAAAATATATAGTAGCAAACTTTACGGCATACGTAATTGAAATCGAAATGACATTAACTTATGTCCAGATAGGAGTGTTTTTGTTCAGGTAAAGGTCCTTTTCCTTAAAGAAAGAAAAAAAAAACAGAAATATCACTAAATCAGGAACCGGTGAAATTTGACGATTGCCGAAATCTATCTCGCGTAGGGTGTCAAGATAATTAAGCTGCTTCTGATTATATGTAGTATTTACTAATACAAGAATCATAGCTGGATTGGTAATATATAAAGGGATTAAGTGATGACAGTTTATTTATTCCGTAATGGAGTTTCCCCTACTTTTGTATTATAGAATCATGTCATTTGTCACTCACCTAACAGTTATTGCTGTTTTAGTGAATTCTGCTTATACATTCAACGTTTGTTGTTGAATCTAAGACTCTGACTTCTGGGAGAACGTTAACTCTAATTTACGTATTAGAAAACTCAAATTCACATTTTTTTTCTTCAGAATTTTTACCACCCGAAATTGCGTTTTGTATGAATTCCACAAGTGCTTACATACTTGTAATAGGCCGATATGATATTCGGATCTGGATATCACAACATATAGAAACATGATCGATATATCGAAATAGCGCACAGCTCTAATCTATAGATATTAACTGTATCTCTAGTATATGGATATGGATTTTTGTGTTATCCGGATGCGCAGTTTTGTATGCATACAAAATATGCGCATTATTAACACAATGTTGCTGTTAATTTTTAAACTCAATTATGGTGTAGAACTATCCTTACATAAAATTTGAGCAGTTTTAAAATACATTGAGAATTAGTTGTTGCTTATACACAACGCATTTGGAGATGAGTCGGATAGGTAAGATTTTTTTTTTTTTTTTCGTATGTTGAAATTCTTGGGGTCTTGTATAATTCTTGAAGTTCGATCGTTTTTGTGTTTGTGTTTGGGAGGAGGGTGGTACACACACACACACACGTTTGTGTGCATCGAAAAAAAAAGGAAAACAAACTCACCACCAGCAGCACCCTCTAAAGTCCCCAAAGCAAAAGAATACAGTTGCCATGACAACAATGCAGAAAACGCCAGGCGCCACCTACCAGCTGCGAATAAATGCCTCCCAACGACTTTTCCAACAGTCTAATGTGTTTTATTAAAGCCCTACGCTGGAGCGCTCTTCACTGCTCAGCAGTAATCCTACAACGATTTATTGGTGATTTAAAAGAAAAGAGAAGGAAATAGAAAAAAAAAAAAAAAAACACGGAGCGTACGAAGAACTCGTTACATTCTAGATTGGGAAGCGAGAGAGAGATGTGGGGGACATCGCATGTGTATGTGTGTGTGTGCGTCTTTTTTTCTCATTATTATTGTTCTTTGTTCTTCATCGCCTTCGTTTCTTCAGTTGTTCCTTTTTTCTTCCTTTTCTTTTATTCCTCTTCTTTCGTATTTTCTGCAATCATTTCTCAGCTTCTTCTTT
This sequence comes from Thermobia domestica, assembly GCF_964235325.1. Lineage (NCBI taxonomy): Eukaryota > Metazoa > Arthropoda > Insecta > Zygentoma > Lepismatidae > Thermobia > Thermobia domestica. The sequence goes on along the minus strand of NC_137471.1, from coordinate 66,486,173 downwards.
AGGCATGTGAATCTAAGAGTAGTGAGTGAGCTCCTTGAAATGTGTTGGTATTATGCGATTCTTTTCATTTTTTTTCTGTAGGGGTTGGTTGTCTTTTCTCAAATAATAATAAAAAAAAAATCTTACGAACTGGTAGTAGATTATGGAAAAGAGGTACTTTAGTCGACAGCCAAAAGGGACATTTTCTTTTACCTTTAGAAAAAAAAAGACTTTTTTTCGTTTAAGTTCGAAGAGGACAAAAGAATGGACGGTGAAAGAATTTCATAAATTCACGTTTTGTGTATTTTAGTCCCTTTGTTGTTCATACAATTCGATCGTTTATCTGTAAATTTCTGCATAGAACATTTTTACATGTTCTTTTTCTGTTCAATATTGTCTTCACTTGCCACTTATAATTTATTTTAGCGGGACAAAATGAAGATCAAAATGGGAGATTACCTGGTGGAGGAAGTTCATGAGTTACACTAATTAGAGAGTAAAATACCAAGCGATAATAGGTGCAAACAAGATGTTAACTTCAGAATAACTAAGTTGTACAAGGCGTTTAAAGAAAACCAGAAGCTCTTTACGGGAAATATCAACATTATTATTATTATTAGGTATTCTGCCTTTCGGCAGGTCCTGGGACTAATGAGTTTTTTTTTTTTTTAAATTTTAGATTTGGGCCTGGAAATTTTTCTTCCACTTTTGTGGATCTTCAGCTTCTTCTTTTAACTCCCAATATTTTCTGTCTTTCAAATCATCGATCAGCTGTGTTTTTCTTCTTCCTATTCCCCGCTTCCCTTCCATCTTTCCTTCTATGGCGGTGTGAAGAAGACAATTTCTTCTCAAGATGTGTCCAATCCAATTGGCTTTTCTACGAAGAATGTTGCCTAGAAGTATCCTCTTCTCTCCTATCCGTTTTAAAACATCTTCGTTTGTTTCTCTCTCTGTCCATTTTATATTCTCCGTCTTCCTCCAACATCACATTTCGAAGCTTTCCAAACATTTCTTCTCTAACTTCCGTAATATCCAAGTCTCTGAACCATACAGTCCAATGCTCCATATATAGCACTTCACCAACTTCTTCTTAAGCCCAATGTTGAGCCTTCTAGTTAAGAGTGATCTTTTCTTGTTGAATGATTCTTTAGCTATGGCAATTCTTGACCTGATCTCTTTAGTGCAGTAAGCGTCTCTCGTCAAAATACTTCCCAGATACTTGAAATTATCGACCTCTTTAAGTTCTCTTTGTTTTACTCTGATCCGTAAGGGCGTGTTTCCACCGGATATTCTCATGACTTTCGACTTTAAAATGTTAATTTTCATTCCATACAGTTTTCCAGTGTCAACTATTTTGTCAACCATCTCCTGTAGTCCTCCTTCGATTTTAGCTCCCATTAATGCTTCCTTCATTAAACATTCACTGTAAATGTTCAATAATGGGGGCGCGACAAACTGTACCCTTGTCTGACTCCTCGTCCAATCTCCACACTATTGGTTTCTCTTTCATTCAAGCGCATCTTCACTCTTTGTCCTATGTACAGGTTTTGTTTTCAGAAGTTTCGTCCAATTGAGTCGGTCGAAAGCTTTTGATTGAGTCAATGAAGGACAAACACAACTTTTCCTTTACATCAAGAATTCTTTCTGATATAATTCTCATCAATCCAGTAGCATCTCGGGTGCTTTTTCCTTTCCGGAATCCAAATTGATCTTCTTCTAACCTCTCATTTATCTAGCATTCCAGCCGCCTGTTCAGTGTGCGTGCAATAATATTTCCAGTGTGGGGAATCAGGCTAATGGTTCTGTGATCGCTGCACTTCTTTGCTTGATTTTTCTTGGGCAATGCAATCATCGTAACATCAAGAAAATCCTTTGGCCATTCTCCTCTCAGGTAGATCTTGTTAATAAGTGAGATCAGTACTTTAATTGCATTGTCTCCTAATTCCTTGATCAAATCTACTGGTATGTCGTCGTCTCCAGTGGCTTTTCTCCTTCGCATGTCTTTGATTGCTTGTACTACTTCACTTTCAAATATACTGGGTCCTTTTTCATCATCATCCACCTCTTCCTCTGCTTCGATCGCAATATCTTTGGGCGGTTCTTCTGATCATACAGATCTGTTATGCATTCCCCCCAAATTGTAAGGATTCTTTGATGGTCAGTGGTCACATTACCTTGTTGATCTTCGATGCCGAACGTTCGTATACTTTTGTTAGCTCTCCCTCCTAATTCTTGTGCTTTCTGGTACATCAGATCATATCTGCCGCGCCGTTGAAGTTCCATCATTTCTTCACATATCTGCTCCATGTACACTTCTTTGGCTTTGTCTGTTTCTCTTCTCAATTCATTATTCAGCATTCTGTATTCAGTGATGTCCGTGTTTTTACCCTTCTGTGTTCCTTCATTTTCTTAAGCATCGTTTCAGTTATCCATGGTTTTCTCGGTGCTCTTTCCATCCTACCAATGTTATTGTGGAGTGTGTCAAGTAGAATCTGTTTAACTTTCCCCCAACTATTCTCTATATTGTCAACCATATCTCCCATTGCACAAAATTTTTCTTCAATTTCTTCTTTCACATCATCGTCGATATTTCTTAGTCGCTCTAAGTTCCATTTTCGATTTGTCCTCCCATTTTTCTTGATAGACTTTAACCAGGTTTGCACTTCCGCCACAAGTAGATTGTGATCCGAATCAATGTCCGCTCCTGGCAATGTCTTTACGTCTCGTACACTATTGACTAAATGACTTTCACTGTCTACACATGATAATGGTTAAAACCTGTTTTCGGATATTTTGACTTTTTGTGTGTCACTATGTGACTATGTGTGGCACTATGTGACGGGTTAACGTGGCCCTAGATGCCGACAACCCAGAAATACAAAATCCTAAAATCAAACATGATAGAAAAATGTCGTGTGCATGAGAATTATACGGGGGTTACACACAGGTAATTTAGTGTCCTTTCATTAAATCATTCATCTTCATACTTCAATTCTTGGACACTACAATCGCGTGAGATATGGTATGTAAACATGGATCCTTGATACTTCTCTAATAATCAAAATAAAATTCAGTACACGATATTGGCAAATGGGATCCTTTTTTTATTTTACTGAATTTTACTTTTTTAAGTTTCTTTTGTGTTATTTGCTAGCATCAGTTCCATTAGCTTCTTTTCTGTATATACCCGCAACAACAGAACTTAGGCTTTCTCACTGGAAGTAATTTACGGGGTGGCCTGTATGGAAGTATTAAACTTTATTTTTCCTCTCACACTAACTCATAACTGAGAAGAGAAAGGAAAATTCCCCTGCCCCCTTCTTTTCCCCATTTTTTCTTCCTTTCATTATGTAGAGAGAGATTTACGTTGCTTGAGTCCTCGCTGCACGCATATTCTTGGAGCCACGAAAACTGCCTTAGTTCACGCATACTATTCTAGTATTCTTTCTGCTACTGTAGTTGGAAGAAAAAGTATAATAATAACAATACTAATAATAATAATATATCATGGATTGTACGTTTACTATTTAAGGATAAGATACAGAGACAGTTATTCTCTAAACTTGCTTCTTGTACTGTGTGGATGAGAAAGTTGGACACCTCTAATTTTGCTTCTTGCACTGTATGGATACAAAAGTTGGATATACCACTAATTTTGTTTCGTGTGCTGTATGAATGCGAAAGTTGGATACCTCTAATTTTACTTCGTGTATTGTAAGGATGTGAACGTTGGACGCCTCTAATTTTGCTTCGTGTATTATATAGATGCGAAAGTTGGACGACACAAGCCAACGGCCTATATTCTTTGTAGCACCATAAAAATTAATTTTCGTTGGCTCAAAAACTACACATGAGAATTTTACCCTCAAGCGTGTCAGTTTGCTCCGTTGCGTATCATCAATCGACTGATTACATGCCTTATCTTTAAGTAATAATATTGTATACGGGACACGGTAGTTTAGCGGTTAGAGCGGTGGACCCAAGTCCACGTGGTCCCGGGTTCGATTCCCCGTCGATGGTTCCCAATTCCATTCAGCGTCGTGAGGCAAACTGTGGAGTCACGTAAATAAACGACATAATGGCCGCTAGCAGGGACGTACGGAAGGGGGGGACACGGGGGTCCGGACCCCCCCCCCGAAATTTCGACTTTTTAAAAATTTAGCCTAATTTTAGGGGCAATTTTAGCAATTTTAATATAAAATAGCTTCATATTTAGTTTGAACCCCCCCCCCCGAAATAAATTCCTGGGTACGCTACTGGCCGCTAGGTCGAGAAAGATTCTGATACGCCTATTAGGAATGAAATCTTGTAAGTTTTACGCCCCATGATTTTGCCGGCTAGGCTAAAGTTGATGGTGATTATGAGAAATGAGTGAAATGAAGAAAAGTGGGAGGAAACAAGAGAACCCCGAGGAAACGCACGTATACGGTTTATGTCCACCACAAAGTTCACTTGGCGCGAGCTGGGATCGAAGCAAGGACTCGATACACCATGAACGCTCTACCACTGAGCCACCGCGGCCCCCACGCCTATTAGAGACAGGCATATGACGCTGACCACATGTTCGTATCACGCTGGACCTAGTTGAGACGGTCACTAACAGGTGGCGTTGGAGCGGCTCATACCTACAAAAAGGGTGTTGTGCCAAGTGGTTTTAGTGGTGGAATAACATTGTTAAAGAAAAATTAAACTTCAAGAATTAATCATAAAGTGGGGCTGGTATTTCAAGAACCATAGGGTATACTATGTACCGTCGTGCCCTTGTCATGATCTATCTATTAAAATGCTACAATAGCAACAAAAGCGCCTGAGCTCCAACCTATAAATTTGAATTTCAGATCTTTGATTTACGGTCATTTGTGATTTCACGTTTAATAAAGACAAATATTTTAAAGTATTTGTACTTTAAATAAATTATTTAAATACGCCCGTTTTTTTATAGAGTTTATTTTTCCAAAATCAATGCAAATGAGTTGTGCTGCCATCTTTGGAGTTCTTTTAAACTATACTTTTGCGGTTGTTTATATGCTTGTGGCCAATCCTTTCAACAATGAGATCTCGGAAACTACAGGCTCTAGAAAGATGACGTTTTCACTGATCGATTGCAAATTTTGCGTAGATTGTCCAGTTCTAATTGAATATTTTTTTTAAAAAAACATGGCCATTATTTCTTTATTACATTTTTACGGTTACACTGGAAGTGTTGAAATTAGAAAAAAAAACTAAAGCATCATATCCTACGCATTATACATTCCAACACAACATATTTGTATATGGGGGTTGCATACCTCTCAGGCGTTTGTTTCATGTCCAAATGATAATGAAAGACGAAGGATAGCCATTTCTCCACTCTAAGTTGAATCTTTATTGTTTGGAGTGTTTTGCTCAATGAACACCATGTCACTTACATTATAATTAATTGTGTGTAATGTATTTTGTTATTACATATCGGTACTGTATGCAAGAAGAAAGAAAACACTGATCATACATGAATTAAAAATTCCAACCGGAAGTTGGCTCAAATCTTGCAAATGGTGGGAGATATTGAAAAAGTAATCGAAAAAATCTCCCCTTTATGGTATCACTTGCAAATTTTTACCAAGACGTCTTTCACTTGTGTATGTAAAGGCACATGTACAGATGTGAGGAATAACAAGGAGATTCATGCTCATATGTGAATGATGCGCTGTGTAGAGAGTGCAGGTTCAGCTAGTCTATAAATGCTTGGTTTACATGTTTGTGATCAAGAAAAGTTTTATATGTTTGTGGCCAATCCTTTCGACAATGAGATCTCGAAAACCACAAGTGCCAGAAACGTGCCGTTTTCGGTGGTAGATTCCAAATTTTGTGCAGATTTGCCAGTTCTCATTCGAATTTTCGAAAAACTTGTCTTTATTTTTCTATTCCACGTTTTAGGCGTCGTTTTGACCCTAATAGTTTAATATTACCACTAGGGCATTAAGGTTGATACCCTTGTGAAAGGCAACCAGCAGAGGAGCTACGTACAACGGGTTGATGGACATTTCAGGCGCTTTGCTTTAATTTGAATGACAAAACCTATTGCAAGCTGGCAAATTCGAAGGCTTGTGAACGCACAATGAAGAGTACTCGGATATGGAATTATCAGAAAAAAATATTTGCATTTGGTATCATCTATCACTTATCCAAGTTTGACACAAACTCACCCCAATATTCTATATATTTCAATACTACATTTATATGTTTGTCTATAGTAATTCATTCCCTTCGAGAGTCGGGGGGCCGCGGTAGCTCAGTGATGGAGCGTTCACCTCTAGTGTGTGGCGTGCTTGGTTCGATCCCAGCTCGAGCCAAGTGAATTTTGTGGTGGACCAACACAGTGTGCGTGGGTTTTCTCGGGGTCCTTCCGTTTCCTTCCACTTCTTCATTCCACCATTTCGTCCATTTTTCATCATCACAGTCTCCTTTAGCCTTGCCGGCATAAAACATGGGACGTAAAACCTTAAAGATTTCATTTCATTTTTTCCTTTAGATCTGTCCGTAAAGAAACTTGCAGATATATTGAAAAATGGAAAGGAGATTCACGCTCATATTAGAAGTTTGCGCTGTGTAAATAGCGCAGATTCAACTAGTAATAATATTTAAAAAAAAAAATAAATAAACTTCCTGAGGGTATTGCTTTAATATCAATTCCACCTTAGCAAATGGCATGGTTATGCAATATCAGTTTTAAGTTAACAAAAAAAAAAATCGTTTTTCTGGATTTTCTCGTAAATTACATATGACGTTTTTATACTCACTCATATTTTATTTAGCTTAATAAGATCTGAAAGTATGTGTCTAGTATTTGGACTTCTGTTTTCGGGTAAGGTTCTAGAACACGGGTCCCCCTCCCCACTTAGCTGCAATAAAGACAGAAAACAACGTGCCCTTCGGGGTTCTAATCCGCCTTCACTCGCTCATGCTCGCTCGGCAATATTATGTGAATTAAGTATTAAAATTTAGTACAGAAAGGAACCAACCTACCTACTAATCTATATGAGGGGACCTGTGTTCTAGAACCTTCCCCTGTTTTCGTTATACGATAATAATATTGTTGAAATCCTAGATTATTGTGTTACATTTTCATCACCTAGCAGAGTAATACGTGAAATATTTTGCCAGTGTTTGATTTGTTTTGTGTGTGTGTGTGTGCTAATTGTTGTCTCAAGTTTACGTAGTATTTTCTCTTTCCTTCCAATTTGGCTTTCAGACAACCTTGCTGCATATACACATATAGAGAAGGTGAATCGTTAGCATCCCGTGTGGTATGCCTCAACGTTTGAGTTCATCGCCGTCGTTCCCCCCTCTATGGATCTGGGCGTTTCCCCCCTCCTCCGCCTCCCACCCGTCTCTTTCAACCTTTCCTTCCGTTCTTCCTTCCTTCCTTGACGACAAACTCTCGGTAATTGGGAGACGTTACCGCGAACGTTCGGATAGGGGACATGGAAACAAGAGGGGGCAGATCGATTTGTTTTGGCAGAGCTTTTACCTTGAACTTCCTTAGGGCAATGCGAGTCGACTTACTTTCCACAGTATGTATACTTTCCCCCCCCCTTTTTTTCTCTTTTAGTTTGGGATCTTTTACCTTGTTCTACAAGTACATGCTACAAAGATTACTAATTTTATGTGAAGGGGAAAAAATTGTAGATAAATTTTTAAGAGAAAAGTGTTTCCAAGAGAAATGTCCAAACTCGTGACTCCAGTTTTCGAGTTTTATAAATGTACCCGTACGAATACGAGTCCTATAAGTTAGTGGTTTTCACCCCCTATCCGCGGACGGTGCGAAATTATTTTGCTGGTTTCCATTACCAGCATAGGCGAAACAAAAATGGAGACCATGCTCCCTTCCCCAAAATACTGTTGAATTACAGGTAAAGATATTTCAGTTTTCAGGAGTAAGTGACCATGCCCCCCTATCAAAATATTCTAGGTATGGAAATGATTAGTGAGTGATCCGCTATGGTCTATTATGTAATCACATGTCATAGCCCAGTACACAGTATAATTAATTAGATATAGTCCAGCATACAGTATGGTTATTGAGATATAGACCAGTACACAGCATGGTTAATGAGATATAACACAGTAAACAGTATGGTTAATGAGATATAGTCCAGTACACAGCATGGTTAATGAGATATAACACATTACACAGTATGGTTAATGAGATAAAGCCCAGTACACAGCATGGTTAATGAGATATAACACAGTAAGCAATATGGTTAATGACATATAGTCCAGTACAGAATATGGTTAATGACATATAGTCGAATATACAGTATGGCTAATGAGATACAGCCCAGTAAACAGTATGATTAATTAGAGATAGTACACAGTATGATTAATTAGATGTAGCCCAATACACAGAATGGTTAACTAGATATAGCCCAGTACACAGTATGTATGGTTAATTAAATATTATTCAGTACACAGTATGGTTAAATTAGATATGGCCCAGTATAATTAATTTAATGTAGCCCAAAATTATGAATAACTCTAAAACTTTTATTTTTTAACTATAATTTTGGCCAAAGATGAGATATAGAACTGAACAAAATTAAAAGTTTGAGTGTAAATTTTTATGCGTAGTTTTCGGGGAAAAAAAATCAGGAAAATGCTCATTTCATTCTGAGCCTAAAAAGTGCATATCATTAGTTGACAATAATAATTGATATTTTTTATTATGCAGATTGTTACATCTGCATTATTTACAGATTGTTTATTACGTACTGTATATAAAAAAACAAACACTTTTTAAAAAAGTGGCAGATTGTATCTATTGTTTGACTTTTTTTAACGGACACACACACACACACACACACATTACTAACAGTAACGTTAATACTACTTGTAAAATTATATTAACAATCAAGAGTTTGTTGTAGCGCGTGTCTGCTTTTTAGAACAAGATATATGACTTTGAAAGCTAGAGGAAAATTCTGTATCAAATAGGGAGATTTTATGCATTCAGGAGGTTGACTGATGATAAGAGTTGCTAAGACCATAAATACAGATATTCCTGCAAAATGTTTAGAGGGAAAAACCATGTTTTTCTTCTTCGTTTTTGAAAGGTAAAAAAGTATAAAATTTCGTCGTGAACTTAATAACAACTTCAATTCAACATCTTTTACGTTGTATAAACTAAGAAAATAATGTATACGTCTTTTTAATTTCCAACCAACATTCTGAGGTCTGTGTATTACAAACAAGCAAGATTTCTGAGTGTACAAGTGTGTAAAAATGTTTTCAGGCTTTTTTGTGTACAAGATTATGAAAACAAAAAGGTAACGAACTTCGACGGAAATTTTCTGAGAGCAAAATTACTTACTTTCTTTACTAAGCCAGTGTTTTCCTGTTTCTGATCATTCAATTAAGTTTATAATACTACTACGTACAAGTGATTTTGTGTTCCATATAGAGTCATGTTTGCTGATAACGGAAGTATCTTGTATCTTCATTAATTTCTTTCTGTACAACATTTTTTCATTTTTTTTTGTTTGTTTTTTTGTTAGAACATAAAATAGAACATGTTCTACCTTGGTACATAACGCGGAAATTCAGAACAATGTTAACGTGTGTTACACATTTCCATCTACTTTCTGAACATTGGGGGCAAAGCGCAGCACGCCAGAAGTCTGTTAACACAGTTAAACATATCTACTTGAATGTTGAGTTGATTTTGAGTTTAACGTTCCTTTTCAGCAGCGAGACTATATGAGACGTGGACCTACTGATTAACGTGGAATCCAAACCACATGAGCTCCCGCCGGGAATCGAACCCGGGTCTCCCGCGTCAAAGGCGCGTACGCTAACCGCTTAGCCACAGAGGAGCTCCTACTTGAATGTTGTCGCTAGGCAATTTCTAGAAGTTAGTAATGAAATAATTATTTTGAATTATTTGACATGTGTCTGACACCACACTACAGCCTGATTTGACTTGAATTACTTTGTCTTACAAAGCCTACTTGATGGTAATGGCACAAGTCCTTATCCATTATATCTATCCCAGCATTGCAAATGTAATGTAATACTCAGAAGGTGAATCTGCTGCATTGAACCTCTCGCAGTACCAACTTCGCACTTTTTGTTCTAGCTTCCAATTCTCGAGTCATAATCTTCGGTACCCTCGAAGATCCGTCGTTTTCCGTGATCTTTGATTCGCCGTACTTCTTAGTTGCGGCTTAGAGTTCAGCTAAGGTGATCTTATGAAGCTCCTTACGATGTGTTTACATGTATGAATTCTCCCTCTATCTGTGGAGTGGTGTCTATGTTACCTATTTTGGGGCGGCGGTGCCTCAGTGGTAGAGCATTCACCTCTGGTACATGGGGTCCTTGGTTTTAATGCCAGCTTGCGCCAAGTGAACTTTGTGGTGGGCAAACACCGTGTGCCTGGGTTTTCTCGAAGTTCTTCAGTTTCCTCTCACATTCTTCGTTCCACCATTTCATTCATTTATCATCATCACCGTCTCCTTTAGCCTGGCCGACATAATCATGGGATGTAAAACTGAAGATCTCATTCCATTTTGTTACCTCTTGTGTTCCTTAAATAACCTTGTTATTTTCAATTTCTGCTTTATATCGTTGTCAAAATAAAAGCACGAAATTATTCAATTTTGGGTACTTTGCAATATCATATACTCATAGCGTCAGAGTGGATAATTAGATCTAGTGGGCAGAGTACTTAGGTCATTTGATGCTTAAGAGTGCTAGTTACAAAGTCTTGGAGAAAGAAAATAAGTAAGCCTAGAGGATGAGGGAGTATAAAGCTTCTCAACGCTATTACAGTAGTACAACATAAGGGCAGCTGTCCTTCCGTAATACAGACTAAATTCCGTATTCTGATTGTCCTGACATCCAGCGGGCGTTCTGTGAACTTCTTGTCTGTGTAAGCGGCTGTTTGAAATATGACTTGCGCAACGAAGTAAAATGTTTACTGTAGCCTATTGTGAGAGTTATTCAATTACTTACATCGAACACCTATTTCACCTTCGAAGAAGCGCACGGTATAAATTATGTAGTTCCTCGCTATGAAGTTTCCGCCATTCCCCATTCCCGTTTCTCTTTGGACTGAATATTTGTCTCAGGATCTTATCCTCAAATACTTTCAGTCTACATTCTTCCCTCAGAGTAAGCATACATACAAAAGAACAGGCATGGTTAACATTGACCACCAGCATAGTGTTATCGCAGTGTGTTTTTTCGGAATCGTTACACCTAGCTCAGCTAATTTTTAACATCTTAGAAACTTTTAAATACACCATGTAGTGCAGTAGTTTAGAGTGAATTCGCCAAGTAATTTGATTATTTTTTTTTCTTTGAGATTGCAAAAAAAAAAAAAAAAGGCCTGTTTATACGTTAACTTTATTTTGTTCTTGATTCATTTCGTATAATGACACAAGAAAAGAAGGATGAAAAAAGACAAATTGCAGACAGCATGAAGTGCATTCAGCACTCTTTTAAGACAGTAAATATATTTTGTGTTGAGCTATTGAATTCTTGCGTGACTGAACCCGTTTTAGTTGTTCAACTTCTTGTCCACTCTTTTTCCTTTCTTTCTCTCTCTCTCTCTGTATGTACTTTGTATGAAAATTGAGATACTTTTTTGTTATTTATTTATTTATTTATTTAATCTTGTAGTCTTGTGTTGTATGTAGACGCAATGCAGTAAATAATGCATTGTATTTAATGAGATTAACAAAAAAAGTTTGTGTGTGTGTGTGTATTTCCATGGTCATTCGTAATTGAATCATCACTATAGCATATTTGAATTAAAATTATCTTCTTCTTCTTCTTCTGTGCACAAATTTTAACATTTTAACTAAGAGTTAAATTGAGTTTTTAAACAGCATTATTTTCTGTGCAGTTTTAAAACGTTTTATTAACTTTTGCAAGAATTCCATGTATATAATAACTGATTCTAATAATGTTTTAGCATTTAAAATTCCATTGGTTGGTTAGTATGTGCGTGTGCAGGAATTCTGGATGAACATAACAGGGCAACTACAGAGGATTGAGATCCGATCTAAACCTCACTCTTCCTCATTTGTTATTAGTATAAGATGGAGGCATGAGTTCGAGTGGAGGTTAAGCTCAGGGCGGAACAGATGGTGAGAGGTTGGCGGTAGGAAATCTGAAGGAAGTGGTCACTTCTGAGTAAGTCCATACATTCAAAGTAAGTTGGGGTTCTGAAATCTACAAAACACAAGTGGCCACTTATAAGTAAAATCACATATTAAGTCTAAAAGTATGTCTATAAGTAAGTCTAAAACTCAAATGTCTGTTTCTGAGTAAAACCATAGATTCAAAATAAATAATGACTTTGGAGTCTACAAAGTACAAGTATTATTGGTTACTTTTTTTTTTTTTTTTTTTTGAATGAAAAATTATTAATTTTAAAGCAAGACAGAAGGGTTGGAATTTTTCCTTGATTGAGAAGTCACTCAATAGGTTTCAGTAAAACTGGCAAACATGCAAGTTTGTGGCTTGCGATGGGAAACAATGGGGTTAAAAGTAGCGTATGTGTTTTGGTGTTTGTGTGTGTGTGTGAAGTAAATAAGAAAAGCCAAGCCACGATATATCACGATAGTCTCTTTTGCTTTGCCCTCTCTCCTTACACACACACACACACAGAAACAAACACCTTCGCTTCCCTTGATCTCACTTCGTTTTCTATGTCAGCGTCCATAGAACGAGGTTAGTAGAGCTGTATCTTTCCTACTGTCAGTGTTAAGTTCGATGCTTCGAAAGTGTCCTTCCTTCAATTTCTATCAATATCTGCACTTTGAAAGAAAAATTAAGGATTTAATTTTATTTTATAAAATTAACCAATAACACAATAGACAAAGAAACGTATGTTAACAACCGTTAACTTCTTTTCATACAGTTTTTTTTTTTTTCGATTGCACAATTTTTCCATAAAATCGAGATGAGACTTCCGTTTGCAGCTGCGTTAGAGGATTTAAATAGGTTTCTACTTTGGCGATAACAGTTTTACCTTTTCAAAATTACATAATTTTAAAAGAAATTGTAGAATTTCAATTAGGAACCTGCTTCTTATACCCTAATTACTTTTGACCATTGTGTGTCATAGACCATAAATTTCGGGGCTAAATATTTTCTTTAAATCCGAATTTTTTTCCCGAAAAGTTAATTTGGGCACCCATATCAGAGGCTTAGGTTGATATACCTACATAAAAGATATCTCGAAAATACACTACATGTCCTGAACAACTATATATTTTGCCAAGTTCCATTGAAATGCCATAAGATGATATTACGATAACAGTTTTGTTCGGATCAAATACAACAAATGCTACTTTTAGAAAGAGAGCTTCCCTATGTAAATGGTAGCACGATATTTTGGGTAAAGTAGTATTTTTTTCTGCTATGTGTAACACGGGTAGAGTAGTATTTTTTTCTGCTATCTGTAGCACATGATATTTTGAGTAAAACGTTTTTTTTTTCTTTTTCGAAAGCACTTGTAATTAAATTCGGTACAGTAAAATGCCCGTTGAATGACAAGACCTGATCATGTATCTCCCACTGATATAAGCATTTTAAAGACGTTAAAGGCGACTGTTGGATAACGCAATTCATCTTGACCCATCTCACTAGTTACGATATAATCTGTGTGTTTTCGTTATATGTATAATATTTATAACAGCGAGTTCACAGAAATTAACAGTAAAAACATTCGGATAAGAACGAGAATAGAATTAAATTTATTCATGTAGATAACTGAAAATTTACTTTATTCCTTCAGCGGCGTACGCAGGGGATAGGTCCTGGGGTCCGGACCTCCCCCCCCGAAATCCCTACTTTTTTGTAAATGTAGTCTACATTTAGGGGCAATTTAGAAATTTTCATATAATTTAGCCTCAAATTGTATTTGGACCCTCCCGGAAACGCTTTAGACCCCTCCTGAAATAAATTCCTGCGTACGTCCCTGTATTCCTTCGCCAAAGCTAGAAGCCTCAAACTGAGATTACTCAGTTCGTGTTTCCTCTGTGTGATCTTCCATGTTGCATAGTATACGAGTCTCCCCCATTCCTTTCTTTTTCTCTCAAACTGAAAAGTTCTGGAAGTTTTTGTCCATTTATAATATGGGAGAGTTAAATAGAAAAACAGCAGAGGGAGAGAGAAAAGCCACAGAACCATTCCACGTGCAAAAATCGTCGTCCAACACCTTTGTTTGACATTTGGGGTGGTAATTCCAAGGTCGCATACCTGAGTTTGTTTGGAAGAATTTTTAAGTTATAGCCACCTACCTACCTACCTACCTTTGACACATAAAACGGCTTTGGTTTGCAATCGTCCCACATAATTCCAGCGACCAAGAATAAAAAGCGAAAGGAAGGGAAACAAGAAGTATCTTTTTCTTTTTGATAGAGTTATTGCACGTGAGAGTCAACAGAATTTGTAAAGAATAGATGTGCCGAAAAATATTGGAAACCAAATTGTTTTACAGCAAAATTGGTTTCTTTATTGCACGATGTTTAATCAATTGCCGCAAGAGATGTTTATTTCAAGTGAAGTTGTAAGTCCCTTTGTACAGCAACAAAAAACTCCTCACGTAGCCTCATCGTTAGCGTAATTTGTATTGTAGGTTTACAAGCTCAAATCTTGCTGGTTAGGACAGAAAACCGAATAGCGGGTTGGTTGGTTGGATTGGACTGTAGCGTCCATTTGAGAACCGAGGCTGAGACGTGAATCTACAACAACCACAGTACGTTCACAGTTTTCAAGATTTTCTCTTGGGAGTAGAAATGAGTCATGGGTCACCAGGTTAGTTCGGTCACGAGTTAAATCTCAGTCATCCGGGTCTCGGTCTCACTTCTCAGACCAGAATTGACTCGGACAGACAGGGTGACCAAGAAACAGCTGAAAGATCATCTTTGCAGTATTACACTATAGAATTTTATAGTTGATTTAATAATACTCGAACATTCTTTCGTTTGATTCTCAGTGTGACATTTTCTAATCAAGATACCACATTTTAACTATTTTCCTGTTTTCACAAATATAATTTTATGTTTATTCCTGTACGTGATTTTGAACACAATCTATACAAAAAGAATTAACAAAACGCTGTTTGGGCTCATCAGTATATTTTATATTCTGAGTGACAGGTTTATATTCTAAGTACAGATTGATTAAACTTTGATAATCCCTCATAAGAGAAACATTAGCTTATCTTTTCTGTGATTCTGGCGGGTTTGTACTCTAATAAATCTTGTAGTTATCTTTCAATGCAATATTTGACATATACAAACAACAAGCAAGAAAGAAAATTATGTCTAGTAATAAGACAATGAGAGAGGAGAGAATCATGTTTGTTAGAATCGCATAAATGCCTCACTTTGTACTTCTCATATGTATGAGGACGTTTCGTTTTCGGGTAATTGGGTCTGGTGGTTCTTGGATCTGATTGCTTCTGAATCTTCCGGGTCTTTCGTGACCCATTCCGTCATTGCTTGGGAAGCAAATCCGGAATCTCGTGCAAAAAACGGGAGCGCGCTAGCCACGGAAATGCATATGAAAGCAGTTACATATGTATCTGTAATGTTTCTAAGACTTTACAACGTTTCTGAAACTTAACTGATATGTTGTGTGTGCACAGAATGAAGAGAGACAGGTATATTTTTCTGAAACGTTTCCCGTAGTTTTTCTAAGGTATTACAACCGTTCTGGCAAACGCCCTAGCCGGACTGGAATAACGCTTCTGTGAAATCAACAGTACTGCATAGTCAGAGGAAATATGAGTGACTGACTGTACTTACCAGTTGGTGTTGGCATTGCGGCGTTCAGTCAACGTCGGGAGGAGAATTGAGGATACACTTGAAACAAAGAAGTAGCGAACTCCGCCCTAGAAAGCCAGTATTGACGTTGAGGAGAGTCGAATACCAGAAGTTAGCTGGTAAACCTACGCCTCCCTACGGGTTGTTACGCTAGGAGTTTAGTTTCTTTTTGTCATAACATTTCTAAAACATTCACTTAAACGAGCTTCCACAAAACCGCCATTTCTTTCCATAAATATTTTGGAAATTATTTTGATATGTTGCATACAACATTTCTAAAACGTCTGAAACTTGTTTACGTGACGGATAAAGTAGCTTTTGATCGTTTAATGCAATGTACGTTAAGAATTTTCTGTTGTTATTTTACCTTCTTGTAAGACTGTAACAGTAAATCGTGTAGGAACAATAAACATAATAATTCAGCTGCAACTGTAAGCTTACACTGTAATTTGAAGTATGGTGTGTCTCTGAGAAGTGCTTTTTCAAAGAAATCATTTCTTTTTTTAAAAAAAGAAAGAAGAAATATGTAGCTTTTTCTATCTTTTTATTATTCGTCTCGTGAACTTGTTAACTTCAGGTCCCGTTTCATGGAGGATTCTTTTGTGTGCTACAACCAAATAAAAACACTTATCACTTCGTTTACACAACTTATCTCCCCGTGGCGCATAACTGCATAAAGAACAATGACGTGTGATTTGTGTTGAAAAGGCATCTGGAGTCTTCTAGTCCGATCTCTTTTGTCCAAGACACGACGGTTCTTCCCTCTCCCCCTCCTTTTCCCAGCATCCTTCCCTTGCTCTCTTGTCTTACATACATTTTTTTCTGTAACAGGATTTAGAAACCTAATAAGCCTAGTTGATTAGTATATAATGGGAGATGTGGCGTAACCAAAGTGGGCGTTACATTTTTGTTTCTCTATATACTATCGACCCCATTTTTCATAAAATCACCTTCTTTAACAGTAAAACGAAAAAAAGAGAAAGAATAACCCATTAAAGAAAAGTTTTATATTTCACAGTCATTAGTATTTAATTTCAGTTATATATATATATTATCTGTTTAATGGTAATTGCTCCTTAGTACTAACCAGCTCCATGACTGAAGAAATTCGGACGACAGAAAAGAAATTATATATTTAGTTGAACATTCCACGCTTATGCCTTTTAGATAATATACACTCATGTCCAAAATGATTGTCGCATATCTATGACTGTCTTCTTGTAAGAATATAATTTAATAATGATTTTGCAGGGCACTTTTCATACTGATACTTCGTGTATAATCGGGAAGGGTATATTAGTGGTAAATTTCATAGCAAAAGAATTATAAATACGAAAATTAGAATGAGTAAAACAAAATGTTGCTAAATGGACAAGAAAGTTTTATTTTCGTTTTATTGTTATTTACTGCTCTGTTGACATGAAATTTGCCACATACATATCTTTGCCGATTATACATATACTAACATTATAAGAAATACCGGGCGAATTAGATTTTAAATGATGTTTCTACAACAACATATTTATAGACATGCGACATTAGTGTACCTATAATAAATGCATGCCAATGACGATGGAGGAGTAGGTGAAATCAAAAGATTAAAAAAAAAAAAAAAAAAAAAAAAAAAACAGAATTGAGAGGAAAAATCAGGAATGCGATGTTGTTTTCCAAACTTACGTAACTTAAAATGAACCAGTCCCAATAGCGTTATTTCGGATTAGGGAAAGGAGTCAGGTTTTTATTAATATTTGCTGAACCTGCGCTCTCCACACAGCGCATTATTCATATATGAGCATGAATCTCCTAGTCATTCCTCGCAGTATCTATACACAAGGGCGCCGATCCTGGGAGGGTGGGGAGACTCGGACCCCCCTAAAGCTCATGTGGATACATTATTTGGCATAATTTGAATGCAATTTGTCTTAAAATCCTCATATATACCTTCTGCATCTGAATTCCCCCCCCCCCCCAATTTACTGAAAAATCGGCGCTCGTGTCTGTACATGTTCTTTTACAAACACAAGATAAGAACTTCTTGATAAAAATCGGCAAGGGGTATCATAAAGGGAAAATTTTCTCAATATTGCGCACCGCTTGCAAGACTTGAACCTACTTCCGGTTGGAGTTTCTAATTCATGTATGATCAGTGTTTTCTTTCTTCTTGCATGTAGTATGTAATAAGCAGATACATTACACACACAATTAAATGTTAGTGATATATGGTGTTTATTGAGCAAAATACTCCAAAAATAAAGATTCATCTTAGACTAGAGAAATAGTTATCCTTCGTTGTGCATTATTATTTGGCCATGAAACAAACGCCAGAGAGATATACTAATCCCGTATACAAATGTGTGGTATTGGAATGTATAACTCGTAGGATATTCGATACTTCCAGTGTACCCCTAAAAAATGTAATAAAGAAATAACGGCCATTTTTAAAAATATTGAATTAGAACTGAACAATCTATACAAAATTTGCAATCGATCAGTGAAAACGACATCTTTCCATTGTTTGTGGTTTCGAGGTACCTGCCAAAAGGATTGGCCACAAACATATAAACTTTTCTTGACTACAAACATATAAACAATCTATTTTAATATATTGGTTATTATGTATACATCCAGATTACGTGTTGAATGATATGTACTTGGTACATCAGCTGTTATAAACAAATGGATTTTAAACTGCCTATTCGTAAATAAGGCACTAGACTGTTTATGTGCTTCGAGTTCGTTTCCTTTAATCAATAACTATTGTGTGAATTCACCGTTTTCTTCTCTGGAAATTCAACATTTTCTTTTGAAAAATAAAACAGTTATCTTTCGTTGCGTCTCTCAAAATTTACAAAACTTCAAAGTTACACTCGACTGTCCAATTATTTTGTACTCAAGTATTCACTCTTTGATCTCTCAAAAGATGTTTGGTCTCTTTAACAAAATATAAAACAATGGCTATGCCGAGATGAAACATGTATAACCAGTAATATATCCCGTCCTAAACAGAAGCACTTTTATTGTTATTGCTATATATATCCTAATAATTGTTGAAACAGTTATTCGGATAAATATTCAAACAGTTATTCGGACAATTATTCAAACAGTTATTCGGACAATTATTCAAACAGTTATTCGGATAATTATTCAAACAGTTATTCGGATAATTATTCAAACAGTTATTCGGACAATTATTCAAACAGTTATTCGGACAATTATTCAAATAGTTATTCGGACAATTATTCAAACAGTTATTCGGACAATTATTCAAACAGTTATACAGATAATTATTCAAACAATTATGAAGATAATTATTGGAATAATTGTATTGTTCAAATATTGTTAACAACAATAGTTCGAATTGCCTCATTCTATGTCAACCCTGACAATTCTGTATCGGGATTTGAACCTGAGATCACGCCGAACAAAGGGGAGCAAACTTACCAACCATTTGTTTAGACAGGCACTTTCTTCAGATAGAAAGGCAAAAATAACTCACACGCACTCTTGGAGCGTAAATATAGTTCACCAGTGCGCTTAACAGTGAAAGGGGAGAAAAATATCGACCTGCCGTAATTCACGTAGGGTTTGTTGTGGTCACGTGTTGGTGTAGGAGGTACCTGTGTGTTTGTTTGTGTGTTTGTGCGGAAAGAGAGCGAACGAAAGCGAAGGGGAATCCGGGAGATCTATTTGCAGCTGGAGTTTGCCAGAAGGTCAGCTGACAGAGGAGCTAGGGGTGGGTTCCTGGGGGGAACGAGGCCGAGAAAGGGGGGCGAAAAACTGTGACCCATTAATCCCGAGGATCCCAAGACGATTCAGAGAGAGCCGGGACTGACCACGAGCAAGGGCTATCAATGTCAAATCAATGGACGAAGCAGTCAATATATCGATTACACTTGTTGAGCTTTCAATGATAGTTTCACACATGTAGTAAACCTGCATGGGAGTCGACTGAATGGTAAGAGAAAAAGGAGAAGCTGAAAGAGAGGAACTCTCATGTGTCATTTTTCTCCGATCTTCTTCTGCCTCGCATTTATGGTTTTTGCGGGGTCGCACACGCAATGCATCGGTTCTTGTTCGGCGTTGGTGGGAACGTTATTTATCACAGTTTCTCAATTTTCAGATTTTTTTTCTTTCTCTTTTCTCTTTTTTTCTAACGTAATACTATATTCTTGCCCCTCACCTTCCATATTGTAATGTAGCAAAGAGTCAATATACAGTACACGGTGTACGGGTATATACGTAAATATATCGTGCATATTTTAGATTGATAATCCTTTCAGCCAGAGAAGATAAGATCCATACATTCATATTGTCTCTGAAGCATATGCAACCAGTTATACACAGTTGTTTATTGGGTAGCATAATTTATAGAATATTGGGATTTGAAAATTAAACATTATTAGGATATGTTAAACACCCATTTACAAACGTTCCAATAAACATAGTGAACAATTAATGCAAGTAAACTTTTCGTAAAAACTTTTACTTTTTCGTAACAATTAAATGTTTATTAGAGAGCATTAATCGTTTCGTATTTTCTCTTAGAAGCACACTACGCTTCATAGATACCCTCAGTTTCCTCCTAGCTGTTTTGTCACAGAAGGCCTGAGTTCAGTTACCGGTACGGGTTCATGTGGTTCCGATTCCATGTTAAGTTGCAGGTCCACGTCTCATATAGTTTTGCTTCTGAAAAGAAATGTTAAACTTCGGATCAGAAATAATACATACACCTTATTTTACGTGTCATTTATTTTCTTGGAAGAGCGGACGTCTTTAGTCATTTTAAAGAGGGAACAAAACTAATTAACGGTGGCGTAGTTATAGAGCTCCCATCTCTAATGCGAGTGGTCCCTGGTTCAGTCCTCGGTCACACGAGTTTGTAGTGGACCTGAACAATCGTGTCCGTGGGTTTTGTTCGGGAATTCTCATTAGCTCGGATATTCTCATTTCATCAAATCTTTCATCATCACTCACTTTTGTTAAGCATCCGTCCTCCTTTAGCTTAAAGAACATAAGTGTGTGACGTTAAACCAGGAATCTTATTTTCATGTGGTAATTTTAGGAGGTAACTAATTTCGTCAAGGTTAATGTAAAGAGACAAGTTTTGCCGATAGATGTCACTACAGTCTACCTATCTCTCCCATGCATTTTTTACGTTTTACAAAAATTTACATTTTATATATATATATATATATATATATATATATATATATATATATATATATAAATTTCAACCTAGAGACTTCAAATTTGTAGAGAAGGAACTTCATAACCTATTAAAGGGAACAATCCGTGCCGATTTTTTTATTTAGAATTTTCTTCATTGTTGAAATAGCTTCATTGTTAAAGATTTGGATACCTATTTCAACAATCAAGCCATTTCAACAATGAAGAAAATTCTAAATAAAAAAATCGGCACGGATTATTGCCTTCCATAGATTATGAAGTTCCTTTTCTAAAAATTTGAAGTCTGTAGGTTAAAATTTGTAAGAGAAATCGTGAATTTTCGTGAAAGATAAAAAAAAAAAATATATGGGAGAGATATGAAGACTGTAGTGCCATCTATTGGCAAAAATTGTCCCTTTAAACCAGCCTTAACTTCAGAGTAGTCTGTTCCTTTCGGAAGAAGATAAAACAATGAGTATCTCAAAATATTCAAGAGCTTCCGAAGTTTCATAATGAATTACGTAAATGCCAGAGTTCGTGAAGACCGATTGTGTTCTTAAAAGCCATATGAACCACTTGGCGTAACAGACCTTTGTGGGCCTGAGCTGCTACAACGCCATCTGTAAGCAACCGGGTGAACTACGTCCAACCTAGCGACGAATACGTAGTAAGCGCACAGCGTCACCCTAGAGACCTGCACGGGCCGGTCTCGGCCCGAGGCCCGAAACCCGGCCCGGCCCCGGGCTTGGGCGGGCCTACACTGATTTCTCCTTCAGGTTGGGCCGGGCTGGGGCCGATTAATTGCAATAATTATTGACTTTCATTAAACGATAATTAGAATAAAGGCAAGCGTTGAAGAAGTGTGCCCGGGAAAAATGTTACAAAATGAAACTTTTAAAATGTATCGGGCCCGGGCCGGGCCGGGCTTGGGCCAAGAATTTTAAAAAACTTATCGGGGCAGGCCGGGCCGGGCTCGGGCCGAAAATCTCCAAAACTTTTCGGGCCCGGGCTGGGCCGGGCCTAGGCACATTCGGGCTGGATTGGGATCGGGCCGAAAAATTCGGCCCGTGCAGGTCTCTATCTGTTTCTAACAGGCATGTCAGAAGCTTTCTAGACTTTTCTAGACATCTTTTATTCACGTGACTCCCTAGTTTTCCTCACGAATCGAATCTAGCTCCATACGGACATGAGTCCAACCGCTAGATTACGGTATACCCCACTTAAAAGTTATATAATGCTGTATATTGTCCTTCTCGTGTTTTTTTTTTTTTTTTTAATAAAGTTCGAATAATAACTGTAAAAATCTAGAAACAGTGCTTTTGTAAAATGAATTGAAGAGATTTTAGCGGGAGGAGGGGGTAAATAAAGAACTGTATTTAGGATTAAAAGTATTAGGTGCTCTTGTAAGGTTGAAGACTAAATTTTATGGATATTACAGAAAATATTTGGTTCGTTTTAATCTATTTGTATTATAATCACTGAGCTCTATGCTTGATTTGATGTACTTAATCAGTCCGTTTTAGTGCATTTTACAAAGACATTACTAAAGATTTTATGTACTGGTTTGTTAGTGGTTATTATTGTTATTGTTATTTACTTTCCAGTCTTTATTCAATATCATGCAAACAGTTCTTAACACTCCGATTCCTTAGCTTGAAAATGCTACTGTCCTGGAACGGGTGAAAGAACACGTATGGAAGCAAATAGTTCTTAACTTTTCTGTTAAAGACGCCACATGAAGGTGTCGAACCGGCACTGAACCACTGTGCAATCTTTGAAGTAATGTTTAAGTATTTGACGTTAGCAATCAGCATCTAAATACATATGTGTAACATTATTATTATTATTATTATTATTATTATTATTATTATTATTATTATTATTATTATTATTATTATTTACAGAAAATCTTCAGCGAAAATTATGTGATAGTAATATTGTATTATCTGTTTACGTAAGTGTACAAAAATAATATTGTATTATCTCTTTACACATATCTGTACAAAATTTCAAAGTTCGAATCAGTATGCAAATTCGTGAAATGTAAGCTGTAATACTTGATTTGTTTCTGCAAAACGATCAAACAAAAAGGTAACCTAATAAAGCAAAATTTGACTCTAACAAACAATCAAACCTAATAAAGCAAGATTTGACTCTAACAAACAATCAAACAAAAGTAACCTAGTAAAGGCACTTTAATGAAGGAAAGTTTAACGTTAACAAAGAATCAAACAGAAAAGTAACCATATAAAATCATTGTAATAAAGGACCTACATACTTAAGTAATTTTACTAACATTTTCTAGAATTATTCTGTGGAACTTTGCGGATATCATGTAATAATATTTTGGAATATTTCTCATGTTCAGATAGAATGATTTGCAACTTTTTGGGGACAATTTTTAAAGAGGAAAATATGTTTTTAAAGCAAAAATTGTCCAGGAAAAGAGAAAGATGTTGCAGTCAGTAGAAGGTACGTATACTAAGAGGGTAGCTAGCTAGAAAAAGCATCCAAGGTTGGTTAAGCATGTAGACCTTCCTTATATGTACACAATACCTTTTTTTCTTTGAATCTTTTTCACGCAAAGCATTCTTTCCCAACCGTGGCCACCCTCTATTCTGATGGAAATTCTTCTAACTTGCAAGGCTCCTTCATTAGTTGGTCTCTCCTCTTCCCTCCTGCTTTTCTGGGCTCCCCCTTTGCCTTCTTCCTGTGTTTGCCTCCCTGACTCATTCCCTTCTACGTTTTTAGAAGACGAACTAAAAAGGGAAGCTGAAATTTTGCACGACTTTTCTTTCTTTCTTTTCTCCCCTTTTTCTGCAGACGGAACTAACTAAAGCCAAGTAACATAAGCACGTATTTTTTTTTTCTCTCTCTTTCTCCTTACTCAACATAAGATCATCACGAGAGAGAATTTCGTCAAAAAATTCAATATCCTTTTTACGTTATTCTGATCCTGGCAACGAAACAGTGTGTGCAAACGTAGATCTAAATATCACCGCTACGGAAAAGAGCACGGTTGTTGTTGTTGCCAGTGTGAAATGAGCTGTGATTGTTCACGCTCAGATAAGTAATATAATCAGAAGCTCTAACCGTCTGAGGTTGATTATTCTTCTTCCTCGTTTTTATACAGGTTCCTCTGCGCTTCTGCCTGACTTTCCCAATAATTGTTCTTTGAAATATGAGGTGGTAGAGAAAAGGCCAGGTGTAGGCGGCTCTCTACAGCCCGAGTTTCAGTGTTGTTTACTTCTTCCTCATTCATACTTTATACTACGGTAAGAATCCGTTTTCTTCTCTCATTCTTGCTCGATTTTTGAATCATTTTTTGATATGTTGAGTAAAGATATGTCCATCCAGAGTGATGTTAATAGTTCTCTTTTCTAACGTTTGCTTAAGTTTTCGTCAGATTTATATATTTTTCGCAGAAGTTCGCGTCTGTTTCTCAGTTATCATTTCATCAACAGCTCAGCCACGAAATCTGGAATCAACTGAAGAACTGAACGACACATTACGTTCGTGTTGTTATACATATTTCACATGTCTACCACTATTCTCTATACACTTTCTTGAAAATTTTGAATTTCCTTCAGCATCTGAATATCCAGAACGACAATCGCAGTGGTTAATCCTAACACACTTTATTAAACGATCCACCATGTTTGAGTTGTCTTCAACATTTGAGAATCTAGAAAAGCTGTTGCAATGGTTAATCCTAGAACACTATCAAACTTTCCACCGCATATTGAATTCTCTCTAACATCTGAGGATCTAGAACAAGTTTCAGTAGTTAATGCTAACACACACATTAGAATGTTCTATCATGTTTGAATTCTCTTAAGTATTTGAGGATCGAACACAAGGTTAATCATACTACGTCCACATTTTGAATTCGTTTAACATCCGAGAATGCGGAACAACTGTTAAGCTGGTTAATAGCAACACACTTTCTGAAACATTCCACCATATTTTAAATTCCCTTGAATATCTGAGGATCCGGAACAACTTTTGTGTTGGTTTATCGTAACACATTTCCTTAAATGTTCCACCATGTTTATGAATTCTCTTCAACATCTGAGGACCTAGAATAAGTGTTGTAGTGGTTAATATTTATCGTCATTATCTTCAACATTTGAGATACAGATGTAGGATCCAACTGAGATTTCAAAATTCATGTTGTAAAGTCAGTGGGATTAAGATCGTTCAATCATGGAGCTCATGCTTTACGTCCCCATTTTCCTTTGTCTTGGAACCATGTTATTCAACCATTGCCGTACGATTTCTGAATTAAGAGGCGCCCTATCCTGCAAAAATATTCAGTACGATCGTAACTTCCCTATGCATCTCTTTTCATCTCCTCACTCCATTATCTTCCGCCAGTATTCCTCAGTGCCACACCTCACCTGTAATCAGAAAACAATATGACTATTACTTCTAGATAGCTAATTTCTACAATTCTTTGCACAATAAATGAATTGCGGACATGTGTTGAACCGTAAATAATTGTGTATATTTAAGTATACAGAAGTAAATTTCATGAAGTTTAACTGAAACATTGTGTGTTTAGAAAATATTAGCTATATTTCGGAAACGTATTAGCAATATTTCTATCGAATGTAAGTGGAACAGTGTGTGCCGATGAGAGTATTCTTAAAATATATTCTATGTAACTCATTCAACTTAACTGTCGCTGATATATGTGTGTGTGTTTTAATGATGGATTTCGCAAATATGAACCCGTTAGTTGTCGAAACGGCATTATGTACAGTGATAAACTGTTATTCAAGAATACAGTGATTGTCAAATGGATGCCCGCGAGTATATTTCATCCGGCCCGCGAAGAAAAATTAATACTGTATTTTTTTCTAATCCCTTTTTTAACTCCAGGCGTAGCAGAAAGTATGTACCTAGGTAGTTGGTCATAGTAATACATTATATAGTGCTGCCAAAATGTCTTGATCCGTGGCAAAAATGCGAACTAAAGTTCACACACTCGACACAGCCATGCGTTGAGCCAGTAAGGGTTCAGCTGTTGCCAAGCGAGAGAAAGGGAGTGGAATTCTTTCAGCCGATAGTAGAAATTGGAACGGAAGACAGTGTCAAGTCAATGTGGTACAGTATACATGAATCGAAAATTGATTTTTAACTGTGAAAATATTTGCTTAACCTTTTGGTTATCAAGCCAAACGCCATTGATACGAACCTTTTTTTTTTTTTAATAAGAAAAATGCAAATTTCATACAGTTACTTTCAAATGTTTGTACTTTAGGCTCTAATTGGCCTGGATTCATGAAACAAGAAACACGATACGGATATCATTGCAATGGTTTGATATACCACATACGCATATTCAGCGAATCCTGGCCTCAGCGAAAGAGGGGAAGAAAAGGAAAATGCTCCCCAAGTTTGATTTTTATTTTGTTCTAGGACGCTGTGCATTAGAAATTGACCTTTTTTTTTCTTACAGAAACTCTTCTATTTGAATATGCATAATTATGTATTATTCCTAGCTTACAAAACAGAGTACATTACTTTGTTCTCTCTCTCATTTTTTTTTCTTAATGCGGACACAAGATCCAACTAATAACAAAGCAACACACCCGCTCCCGCTATCCAACATTGTTCCTAATGTAGGAACTCCTCCCGTCTAGAATACAGATGAGGTAAAAACGGACTCTTTTGCGTTCATTTGCTTCTTGGTCCGTATGCTTTCGTTCCTTTACATGTTAGTTTAATATTGTATACCGTATATATATAATATGAATAAGCAAATGTAGCCCGCTATTTTTAAAGGGCTTTGTAATTTAAAGTTGCAGTGTGCGCAGCGCTATAACATTTTTTTTTTTTTTTTTTTTTAACAAAGTCGAGTCTGCCTTAACAAATGTGTCTGTTCTTTATATCTTCTAGTTTACGCTGCACCCATCTACTGTACAGTAGAATATTCTAATTACGTACTTCATTCTTCATTTAGTTAAGTTTTACTTCATTGTGGAAGGCCAAGGTTATGAAAGACATGAATATTATTTACGTGAGCTTCGAACCATGATCGGTGCACAGATCATTATTAATGTGCACAATATAGGCCGTTACCCACCCTACTATCTGACCGCCAAAGGAGCTTGATTAAAGAATCTTTTAATGTATAATTTATGTAAGAAGGAGGGAGGAACTTCCCCAAACCACTTCTCTTTGAACTCATTGAAAATGAGGACATATTTTGAAAAAACGTAATTTCGTTTTGCTTTAGGGATGGGGTTTTTGCTTCTACAATAAAACATGTTAAGTTCGTCACGTGCTTAATGTTGGCCATATTCACGGTACAATGTAACTATTATAAAATATTAATATTACTTTGTAAAATGACCACTTGTCTTATATTTGGGCATTTCTTATGGAATAATGGATTTCTAGCATAAGACAACTTACACTATTTATTCATAAAATTCCAAATAAAAGAAATATTTTCGGTAAGAAGTTGAGCGACATCCATACTGAAACTGGAAGCTGGAAACTGGATAATGCTATGATGTCAGCATTAACTTAATGAAACTGGAAGTAGCTACTGTAAAATTAAGCGGCTACGGTGGACACTGGAAATCCCTCTGAGTGGGATGCACAATGCAATTGTAGGTGTATTCCCATTTTGTGCTGATTCCCAGTTGCGTTTGCCAAATTCAGAATTGTAAGGCTTGTGTACGCTTAACCAAAACTTCCTGACGCGCAGCTTACGTACAAAAGACTATGGTCAACCCGAAGGCGTGTGTTGAATGTAGTGGTGTTTCTTTACTGCCTTCATTCACACCATCATTATTTCTAATTTTCAAGACCTGAATTCAAGTAGATTCTCATTTGCATCAATACGTAAGCATCTGTTCATCACCGGAAATTGAACAGGAGACAACTGACAGTAAAGGCATGGACGCAAACCATTCGTCTTACAACTACACTCGTAAACGAAGAAAATACGGTGTGTAACGACAAAGTACTAGTGTTACTAATTACACTTTCTGTTTGGAAATAACCGTATCACATGACTGTCAAAATTGTGTATTTGTTCACTTCATTGTGCTCATTTTTCTGTTCGTTTGTTTGTGTTGTTCGGTATTCATGTATGTATTACCTGCGTGCGTTGAGTGGTAGGCCGAGCAGTTTGTGAGTCGTCTTCCTTCCCTAAGTTGAAAGCAGAATTTTTTTCCCCTTCTTTCCGCGGCGGCGACACAACATATCGATCCGATGGTCCACTTGTCACTCTCCTCCCGCAAGACGCGGCGAACTCTCAGCGAAACATACAACAAAACCCTCCCTCGCTTTTGCAAGGTATACGAATTTTTTTCTTTCTCTTTCATTCTTCAAATATTTCAGTTTCTTCTTTGAAAAGAGGGGAGGAAACTAGTAATTATTTCAATACACACAACAGTTTTATTAATAAACTAAGCTGGAGGATTTTTTTAAAATGGTAATACATGGTTCGGCTATATTAGCCGACTATTAGCCTAAATTCTGTAAACTATGTGTGAGTTCGAAATCCTTTTGTGTGTGTGTGTGTGTGTGTTTGTTTACTTGTTCAGCACGATATTGTCTTTCGATGTCTCATCTTTGTACAATTTGATAGTCAAACAAAAATTGAAGTTTTAGAATTATTTATAATTGCAGGGTGTAACTTATTAACCATTGTCCATACTGTACGCCGTCCTCTTCCAAATGTCATAATAAAATGCTTGTGAGTACACGTTAATATCAGTTTAATCTTAATAGGTTGCGTGGTTATAATACATTGTAGGCGTTTAGGTATATATATATATATATATATATATATATATATATATATATATATATATATATATATATATAATATGTAACATCCCATAACTGTAGCCTATATACAACTACATGAACTCACCGATATAAAATACCGGGTACTTCCGGTTGACGTAGGAAGTTGAAATTTGGCATGATTGTAGCTTTTTGGGACTAACCCACAGGAAAACTGCCAAAAAGTGAATATTTTTAATTTTTAGAGGGTCTAAAGTAGATATAAAGAAATTGCCTGTGTTATTTAACTGGGTCTTTTTTGGAACCTGTAATCTCATGTTTTAGGTACTCAGAATATATATATATATAGTACGTTTTTTTATAAGATTATTGAACAAAATCACTAAAATATAAATTTCCAACTTTAAGAGTGGTTTTATGGGGAACTGAAAAATCTTCCTCTGTTATTTATATGGGACATCTGCACCCCAAAATGTTGAGGTACTTCCTGTAGGGCTACAGTGATGAAATTTGGCATGATTATAGCTTTTCGGGAGTAATCCACAGAAAAATTTGCCAAAACTGAATATTTGTAATTTTTAGGATGTCTAAAGGGGAAATGAAAAATTTCCATGTTATTTAAATGGGCGTTTCCTTAGGATACAAAATCTTATCTTTCTGGGTAGTTGAAATAGGAAAAGAAACTTGAAAATCGGTAGAATTGTGGGTTTAAGGAGTGCGAGGCCGTATGTCAAACAAACCCGGCAGCTAATCGAAGGCTAAGATATATATATATAGGGGCTAAAGCTCCCCTTGACGCTCAGATATACACTGGATAAAATGGACTTCAATCCTGCCTTACACTTGATAAAGCGGCAAACTATGGTTTATCCCTCCCTTGATCATATCCTGGATCCGCCACTGTATATATACTCGATTTTCTTACACGGTTCTCGATTACACTTCAAGATTTACATTCATCCGTATTATTTTGTTTAATTCGGTGAGATCTATATATCTTTTACTTTTGGGCTTTTTTTTTTTCTTTTGTTACAGGCTAATCATTTTGTAGAAAGTTATGGACCCTCGCCAGAGTGTAACCTTTTTAATAGTTTCCGTTTCTGATACAAGACAACATACGACGAGAGTCAAACAACATTTCGGGGCCTTTCTTATCTCAGAAACGTATGTAATTAAAGTTCGGTCGGTGTCACGAGATGGTAGGAGAAAGTGATGTCATCCCTTCAGTAAACACCACACAGCCAGAGAGGCCATACCTATATAACTAAGAATTCATTTTTTCCCCTTCTTCTTCTTTCTATCTTCTTTTGTTTGTAATTCCAACGCTATACTTAGGCTTCGGGGACCTCTTAAATTTGGTGATTAGTTCATATGATGAACAAAGGTCTTGTGTTATTTTATTCGTTGTGATAGAAAAACCAGATAACACTGCCGTACTCGGATATTATTCTTCATTCCGTAAGCACACAGGTTTTAAAAAGCAAATAACACACAAATGTAAATAGAGGGCAATAGGATATCATATCTAGATGTTTGTTAGTGTGTAGTTATCATATTGTTCTTTTCTGTTAGTGAAGGAATATCTCATACTTTTTTTTTTTTAATGTTTACCTTCTCATTTTTAATTTTTTTTGTTTGCTTAATAGTTCTGTCTTAGATATTTGATGTTCTAGGAATAGATACAGCATGACTATAACGTGTCGTATTGATGAACACTACACATTTTCTTCGCTGCATAACTGCCTAAAATGTCCGTTCTTTGCACGGGGAGAATACGTTTATGAAAAAGATTTGAAAATCTTTGAGTTTTACGTCCCATGGTTATGCCGGTTAGGCTAAAGGAGACGGCGATGATGAGTAATGAATGAAATGGTGGAATGAAGAAAGTGGGAGGAAACGGGAGAACCCCGAGAAAACCCACGCACACGGTGTTTGTCCACCACAAAATTCACTTGACGGGGGCTGGGGTCGAACCCGAGACCCCAAGCACCAGAGATGAACGCTCTACCACTGAGCCACCGCGGCCCCTGAAAAAGATTTGAGTCCCCCTTAGGATACATATTTCAATGAAAATGTAATGATAAAATTCTCTAAGATTATTGGTAAAAGTGAGGGATAACGCGGAGGGACGCCGTTACCCTACTTCCAAAAAATATCTATGACGTCCCTCCACTTCCTAAAAAAAATTACAATGGGCAAAGATAGGCACATGTGACAGCATGACGTCATGTGTCCCCCTACCTTTTCAGATCCACTTTTACCCCTGCGTAAGATAACCTATTTTTGGCATAAATGTTTGAACCCCGCTACTCACTTAGGATACTCCTTTTAATCAAAGTGGCGGGTGATCTGATTTCTGGTGATGCGATTACAAACAATAAATACATAACATTGATTTTGGATATTTGTACTTGCATTCATTTTTATCATCCGTGCTGCTAATCGGGACTAAACTTGGACTTAAAGGGCATCAAGAGCGCCAATATTCATCTCAATGATCTCGAAAACTATGGATTAGACACTAATATAAGTCGTTTTCGATTGCTTTTGCATGTCGCCTCTTCCCAACCCCATCCCTAACCCCACCTCACCCTCATGCTGATGGGGAGGGGGCTGAACTTAGACTTAAACGGCGTCGGGAGTGTGACTGTTCATCTCAGTGACCCCCAAAACTATGAATTGGATATTTAATATCGGTCACTTTTGGTTATTTTTACATTTTATTTTTACATATATATTCCTCTTTCCAGCCCCCTAGGAGTGTATCGGGAAAACTAATATGTTAAAAAAAAACATTAGTTAGTCCATGGTCCTCTGATGTACGAAAAGTCATCAAGGTCGGTCCAGTGATCTAAGAGAATTTGGCCGCCAAATATCGTTACATTCCTTTTTATTTGTATAGATTTGGTCTACTATCCCCCATTGGGGCCGCGGTGGCTCAGTGGTAGAGCGTTCACCTCTGGTGCATGGGGTCCCGGGTTCAAACTCTGCTCCCGCCAAGTGAACTTTGTGGTGGACAAACACCGTGTGCGTGGGTTTCTTCGAGTTCTCCCGTTTCCTCCCACTTTCTTCATTTCACCATTTCATTAATCTCTCATCATCACCGTCTCCTTTAGCCTAACCGGCATAACCGTGGGACGTAAAAGTCAAAGATTCCATTTCATTTCCACCATCAAAATGTATTATAAAGATTTTTATGTGGTAAAATGAAGAAATATGAGTAAGATTAAAAACACTGGACATTTCACTAAGAGTGAGGATTAGAGTTTTTATGTATGTTAAGGAAGTGGTCCCACTCCCGCCCGATGATAGTCCCACGTGCACATTTTACCCTACCAAAAAGAAAATTTTTTGTAGTGCATTTTATAAAAGCATTGTTTTTAAGTTTCTTATTTATTTATTTATTTTTACTCTTTATTCGTTATTCAATATTTTAAATTGTGTTTTGGAAGGTAATAGTTTCTTTTCTCTAATTCCAAAAAGAAAAAAAAAAATATATTTAAAAGTAAAAGTCAGCAGAAGGCCTAGTCGTCTGCAACCAACCGATCCTCTGAGATTTTGGGGTTGTATAAGCAGCAGGCGCTTGGTATTTATTTTAATAATAATTTTACTGCAAAACGTTAAACTTATAGCAAAAATTAAGTGAAAATATTATATTGTCATAGGGTTTACGTGTTTTTATAAAGTTTCAAAGCCCTAGTAAAATTTAAGTTGCAAGATTAGTCTGTAACAAATCAGAAAAGTAACCCGTAAAAGCATTTTGTAAAGAGTGATTGTCAATCTGATCTTTTAATTCGAATGTATTCGCGTAAGAAACTGCATGGAGTATTTTCTTTTGCTGGCGAGTGTACAAGAACGATTGATGCTTTCTTGAACGCTTCTTACGAAACGACAAAAGAAAAATCCAAGGAGGGGGGTGGGCACTAGAGAAAAAAGGGGAGAAAAAGCGATCGGATAACCTATCACCAGCAACAAAAACCTCAACTTCACTTCTTCGCTCTTCTGACCGAAGCGCTGAACCCAACTCCTTGTCTCTTTTTTTTTGACCAATTGACTCAGTGCGCTCTCCTCGAAGTCCATTTCGGCCGCTCTGAGCTCAAATCCTTGAGAAGATCGACCGACATCAATGTACAACGCCAGAAACAATGTTAAACCTCCCCACACTTCTCGGAAATAAAGAATGTTACTTCCCCCCGTGCCTTGTTCTTCTATTTGACCCCCTCCTCCCCTCCTTTTAGTACACACACTCGCATGAAGGGAATAAAAGCAAGCATATAAACGAACGATACACGTACGTACGTGGCTGAGCATTTAATAGCAAAGCAATATTGCAAACTAATTTTATTTCTTCTTCTTCCTCTTTTCACTATAAAGAAATAAAACCGTGAGAGAAAAAAATATTCAGATCGTGTTTTTTTGACGTGATATCCCTTCGTCGGCCCCCTCCCCCCGACAGTGAACACTAACATTTACTATTATTATTTTATTCTTTCCTTTTGTGTGAGTATGATCATTCAGAATCAATTGACCCCGTTTTTCATTCACGAAATATTGCTTTTTAAAACCAGGAAACTCTATTCTGATGTTGTTTTTGTAACTGGAGAAAAGAAAATTTAGAGAACTATAAATTATTGTGTAGATAAGACCTACAATTTTGGCAAACCGGAAATATAATTCAAATATATCCAATATATACTTCAATCTATATTTGATTTACAGAATAACTTCGGACACTGTTTCGTATATTAATTAGGGGTGCCTACGACACAAGAGTATAGTCTGTCTCGTCTCAGAAAATATGTCTGTCTCTATGCGCTCTGTCTCGTCTCGTGTCGTTGCAACCCTAATATTTTTAAGTTTCAAGTGTTATAAAGGATATGCTAATACGTTTATCAGTTTCTCATGGACAAATTTCGCCTTATGAAAGTATCAGGATTAATGTGTCAGACTGGTCGAACGAGTGACTGATTTGTTGTCATTAACAGAATAGATGTGTGTGTTGCTGGAGGGATCTAATATTTGTGTGTTACTGGAGGGGTGGTCTAATATTTGTGTGTGTTGCTAGAAGAGTAGTCCAACATTAGTGTGTGTGTAGTGTATGTTGCTAGATGGGTGGTCCAATATGGTGTGTATGTATATTGCTAGAAGGATGATCCAATATTTGTTTGCGAATAGAGGAGTAGTCAATATTTGTGTGTGTGTTGCTAGAGGGTGGTCCAATATCTGTATGTGTGTATATGTTGGTAGAGAAATGGTCCAATATCTCTCTGTGTGTGTATTGCTAGAGAAGTGGCTCAATATGTGTGTCGTTTCCTAGAGGGTTTGTCCAAGATTTGCATGTGTTGCTAGAGGGACGGTCTAATATTTATGTGTGGTCCCGGGTTCAATTTCTAGTGGAGACAAATAATTTTGATTGACACAGTATTGTGAAACGATTAAGGAGCTGTTTCAGTTAAAAGGTAAGCAACTCTTGTCTAGAAGACTGTAAGAACGACGATGGAGCCAATATGCTATTGCTAACCACATATTATCAAGTTGATAGTGTCTCTTCATTTAATTTCTTTGGGCTATAAGACTGTTTTTTTGTTTTTTTTTTGTTTTTTTTTAATGAAAATTTAGAAATCCAAATAATGGAAGCCAGTACGTTTAGTATAAACCCCTGTGCCGCCATTTTTACTCTTAAATGTTAGCTATGAATAGTATTAAACCCATTATATCAGGGATGCAAATAACCGCTCGCCCACTCTCCCGGGGCAAGTGGTTCATCGGTGCGGGCGAGTATTTAATATATCAAAGGTAAGTAAATGATTTCTATTGTGGGATATGGGCTATATATCTGAAATGAACTTTCGTTTTATGCACGGATCCAGTTTTTCGTCAAGGGGAAGTATATCCATCCATATAATTTTTGTCCATTCTAAGGTACAATCAAGCACTGTAAACACCATGTTATCATTGTAAATTTTGACCTCATAACTGTAAATTCCCATGCTGTTCCGAGTTTGACTCCCGGTGGAGGTCCGCGTCTAATATAGACTTGATTCTGAAATGATACGCTAACTTCAGTAATCAAACCTTAGATCTGTGCTTTGTACTGTACAAGGTGGTCGGGAAGTGGGCGTACCCCCTTTTTAGTTTCAACAGTATAGTGTTAATTATGGTAGAATGTCTGTACACAGTTATCTTGAAGTCTTAAGAGGTCTTAAAAGTCATAAACGTCGGTATGATCACCATCCATGTCGTAACACAGCTGAACTCTGTATCAAGTTCTCGCAGATGTTTGCGGAGATACTCCGAAGTCACGAGGGTAAAGGCTTGTTACACAGCTGCTCGTAATTCCTGCGTTGTGTGTTCGTAACACAGCTGAACTCTGTATCAAGTTCTCGCAGATGTTTGCGGAGATACTCCGAAGTCACGAGGGTAAAGGCTTGTTACACAGCTGCTCGTAATTCCTGCGTTGTGTGTTACGACATGGATGGTGATCATACCGATGTTTATGACTCTTAAGACTACAAGTTAACTGTGTACAGACATACTACCATAACTAATACTATACTCTTGAAACTAAAGAGGGGTACGCCCACTTCTGGACCACCCTGTATGTATAGGTCTATATCACATAAAATACGATAATTTAAGTTTGAACATTTTTTTGTTTGTAAAATAGTAATAAATATTTGTTTCTTTCTTTTACAGGAGGTGAGTTCGGATGAACCTGTATATATAAATGCAGAAATTTCAAGTTAGTAGCATATAATACATATATGTTCGAAATTAGGCTCATGAACCAAGATTTAACATATTAGACTTTTTAAAACTATGCATTTTCTTGAATCACAATTGGATTGTTCAAGTCAATTTGCATTTGAAGATAAAATAGTTTCTGTTTCCTAACTGAGTTACTCCTTATATGTTTATTATTGTCATTAAAAACTAAATACTTGATTCGTTGTCACTAATAGTGTAGATGTGTAACTATGTGGATATGTGTGTGTGTATGGATCTTGGATTTTTACATAAGTAACAAGTTTTTGATATGCATGTCACAATTTCGTAGCTACATCGAATCATTTCAGTGTTGCAAAGTAACATTTATGAATCTAAATATGTTATTAATAAATCATTTTTTAACTATCACAATATTTTTTTATTTATTTATTGTTCAGATTCTTGCTAAGAAATGTAATTCCTGGGCAGATACTATTATTATCAGTGGTAGTTATGCATCGTGACTTCGCTTCTTTGCCACGTACTTCTACAAAGAAGGAAGAGATTTATTCCAGCTTAGCGTCATTTGAGGTTTTGCCAAGGTGGGCAAAATTGTTTACCGACTTAAGAGCTTCACGTTTTTATTAGTATATTAGTATACAATCTATCTATTAAAATGCTACAATAGCAATTAAATCGACTGAGCTCCAACCTAAAACTTTGGGTTGCAAATCTTCCATTTACGGTTGTGTGTGATTTCACGTTTAACAGAGGCAAACATTTTGAGTATGTACTTTAAATAAATTAGTTAATTATATCTTTTTCATAAAGTTTGTGTTTTAAAATTATTATTCAAAGCCTTTGTATTTTAATAAGCTTTCTCTAATATCAATGCACGTGAATTGTGCTTCCATCTTCGAAGTTCTTTTAAACTATATGTTGTGGACTGTATATGTTTGTGGTCAATCCTTTCGACAATGAGATCTCGGAAAGTACAGGTTCTAGAAAGATGACGTTTTCACTGATCGATAGGAAATTTTGCGTAGATTGTCCAGTTCTTATTGAATATATTTAAAAAAAAAACATGGCCATTATTTCTTTATTACATTTTTAAGGGTACACTGGAAGCGTTGAAATTAAAAAAAAAAAAAAAACTAAAGCATCATATCATACGCATTATACATTCCAACACCACACTTGTATATGTGGGTTGCATATGTCTCAGGCGTTTTGTTTCATGGCCAAATAATGAAAAACGAAGAATAACCATTTCTCCAGTGTAAGATGAATCTTTATTTTTGGAGTGTTTTGCCCAATGAACACCATATATCACTGACATTATAGTTAATTGTGTTTGTGTAATGTATTTGGGTATTACATAGTGCATGCAAGAAGAAAGAAAACACTTATCATACATGAATTAGAAACTCCAACTGGAAATAGGCTCAAATCTTGCAAACTGTGAGAGATATTGAAAAAAATAATCGAAAAATCTCCCCTTTATAGTACCCCTTGCCGATTTTTATTAAGACTTTCTTCACTTGTGTGTGTGAAGGGACATGTACAGATGTTATGAGGAATGATAAGGAGATTCATGCTCATATGTGAATGATGCGATGTGTAGAGAGCGTAGGTTCAGCTAGTTTTTTTTTTTTTTTAAGCAAGTGTTTCTCAAACTCAGAGAGGGCAAATTGGCTCCCTGCTCTCCCCAAGTGACGCCCCTGCTACTGAGACCAGTGCAAATAGGAAAGGTTTATAAATCATGTGAGTGAAGATACAGTTAAAGTACCAACGTGAAGTGAATGAATCTTCGCTTTTCTAATTGTAATATCATCTTGTTTCTCACTAATGAGAACCACTTCAATTCCAAGAAAGCTGAGTTGTATATTCTGCTGCAATATCGAGGTTATAAAGGAAGATGGATCACCATGCAGGATCAGCTCTCATAATATTGGTCATTGATTCCTACCACACTATCTCGCTTCCAATTCTTAGAGAGCTGAAGTATAAGATCCGGGTGTTCTTATTATGAGAATATACAAGAGACACCACTTCTGACTTGTTTTGGCTTAGATGATCACTTTATAAACTAAGATGTTTACAAATCGATATTGTGTTCAGCATCAGAAACACTAGTCTAATATAATGTAATCTGTAATCCTATTATTTGTGCATGAATTACTTTGCACGAAAGTTGTTAGTGAGAGCCTGGTTATAATTGACATTGCAATTTTTGAAGTAATCTGATAACATGATTAATTAGCTCGTGGTAAGTTTTAATTCTGGGCTAGATACAATCAGATATTGGCGTCGAAGTCTTCTATTATCTTTTATAATTAAGAACTCCCACAGAAGTAATGGAATAGTTACTTAAGTAAATGGGAAACACTTAATATGCCGTTTATCATTAGTGTAATGGAGAAGAGAAGAAGAGTCGTTGGTAATTATACAGTTTCCAAATGTAGAATCTTATTCTTTTTTTTTTTTTTTTTCATCATTCAGTTTAGATCAAACAAGATAGCAAGAGATCATTAACTGAGAGACGCTGATAATTACTCCCGTTTCTTTCGCTCTTTTTTTTTCGTTCTCTTTTTCACGTAGATTTAGAAAATGCTTCTTCCATTGTAGCGAGGTCGTTATCATTTTCAGGAAGTCTCTTGCCTTTAGCACTGATGGTGCTAGTTCCTGAAAGCCTGCTTGCTATGTTTGTACAGTAATATCTTTTAGAAGACAATAATTGTTGGAATGGTACAAATTGGCACAAAGTGTTTTATAAATGTGACACTAGCTGTTTTGAAGCTGAAAATGGTTATGAATATGTGCAAACATAGAGATATATAACATAATAATAATTGATGGTTGGTATGACGAGATTTTGAGGTTGTTGTAAGTACTATAACAAATAAGTATGAATATGTGTGTTAACAGATCTTATTAATGATAATATTATGAATAGGTGGTTCTTGTACAGATTAAGAATAAATGTACTATACCCGATATAAGAATGTAATGTGTTTATGTAGTTTACTGTGTGGATAAGTTGACGTACTCCAAATAAAAGAATTGTTGATATTTCGGCTTGAGCTAACAATTTTGGCGCAGTCGGTAGGATGGCATATAGTAAGCCGAATATGTCGAAACCTTTAACTGTCTCATTATGTTGCGATAATAGAAAGGTGCAGTTTATATTGGATACAGGGGCTGTAGTATCGGCCATAAGTCTGAAGCAACAAAAGAAATGGTTTCCAGGAAACCAAATGATGAAGTTTGAGAATTCACTGAGAAATGCAGATTCTTCGTTCATATCTACGGTAGGCTATGTGGATGTAAAAGTGGATTACCATAGTAAGATTCACAATTTACCTCTGGTGGTTATTGAGAAGGAAATGAGCAGTCCCATTTTAGGTAGAAATTGGTTGGACGTCTTAACTCCCATGTGGAGGCAGCAAAATATAGAGAATTTTAGGAACTTACCAATGGTGGCTTCGATGGTGTCTGATACTAAAGATGCTCGCTATTATCAAAATAAACTATTAACCCAGTTTGAGGCGCTTTTTACGGAGAATATTGATCAACCGGTTAAGGGATATAAAGTGACGATTCCGATGAAAGTGGATCACATTCCTATATTTAGAAAAGCATACGATATTCCGTACGCTCTATTAGATGAAGTGAAGAAAAAAGTAGATAAGTTGTGTATGTTAAATGTATGGAGGAAGGTGGAGTTTTCCGACTGGGCTACGCCCATGGTAGTGGT
Source organism: Thermobia domestica (assembly GCF_964235325.1). Taxonomy (NCBI): domain Eukaryota; kingdom Metazoa; phylum Arthropoda; class Insecta; order Zygentoma; family Lepismatidae; genus Thermobia; species Thermobia domestica. Next base: position 66,446,975 of record NC_137471.1, on the reverse strand, counting down.
TCGTAAGAAAAATGGTGATATAAGGCTATGCTTTGATTTTAAACGGACTCTAAATCAGTATACAGAAAAATGTGCGTATCCTATCCCTAAAATAAGTGACATTCTTAATAAACTTGGGGGAGCTAAATATTTTGTGGTGTTGGACCTGAGTAATGCGTATTTACAGTTGGAGGTGGATGAAATGTCTTCTAAATATTTAGTCATCAATACACCTTGGGGGCTTTATCAACAGTCTAGGTTGCCTTTTGGTTTAAATTGTTCTCCACAAATTTTTCAAAGGTTTATGGATCAGATTCTACACGGCTGTCCTGGAATTGCAACTTATCTAGATGACATTTTAATATGGGGGCAGTCTTTGGAAGAATGTTACGAGAGAACAGTAAAGGTATTGGAAAAATTTAGAGCCTACAATGTGAAAGTTAGACAAGATAAGAGTATCTTTTTTAGTAAAGAAATAACGTATTTAGGATATGATTTAGTGGGCGATAATATTATGCCTGCGAAGGCAAAATTAGAACCTGTAATAACTGCGCCCCCGCCCAAATGTGTGCAAGAGTTGCAATCCTTTCTGGGAATGGTTAATTTTTATCATAGACATTTGCCAGCATTGTCCTTGAAAATTCCCAATCTAAACCATTTGTTGCATAAAGGTGTACGATGGAAATGGGATAAGATACATCAACAGGAGTTTGATAACATTAAAGAAATTTTATCACAGGCGCTAGTTCTCCACCCTTTTGATGAAACGGCTGATATTCTTATCATGACAGACGCCTCTCCCTATGGGGTGGGAGCCGTATTATTTAATAGTTACAATAATAACTTAAGGACGGTGGAATGTGCATCGGCCACGCTTTCAAACGCTGAACGAAATTATTCCCAATTTGAGAGGGAAGCTTTAGCTGTGGTATTTGCGGTGAAGAAATTCCATAAATATCTATACGGACGATCGTTCAAAATTCTAACTGACTCCCAACCCATTAGATGGATTTTTGGAGTGAAAGCACCTCCGTCGACTATTACGCCCCGCTTATTAAGATGGTATTTGTTATTAACCAATTATAATTTTGAAATTGTATATCACAAGGAAGTAAAAGTGGCGGACTTTCTATCAAGATTTCCTATGAATACAGCAACACAAGATGAAGAGGAAACGCAAAATTATATGAGTCAGCTGCAAACGTTTATTCTAACTGAACAGGAAATTGGACAGGAGATGCAGCAAGATATATGGATGCAAACGGTATTAAATTGGACTAAAAAGGGTTGGCCGAAAAAACTACCACTTTCTTTAGATGATAAAGAACATAAATTGTTTTTTAAACATCGATATGAGTTGGAAGTACAAAATAATTTATTATATTGGCAAGGAAAGGTTATTGTACCGGGTAAATTAAGATCCATTTATTTAACTAGGTTGCACGCTCAGCATTTGGGAGTAGATAAGATGATAAATATGGCTAAAAGGCAAGTTTGGTGGCCCGATTTCTTATCCGACATACACAATTTTGTACAGAAATGTCAGTTTTGTCAGGCTATGACCAATGTTCCTGCACAACGACAATATAGTAGTTGGCCATCAACGAACAAGCCATGGCAGAGAGTCCATCTCGATCATTTTTCAATTTTTGGGTTTGTTGTGCTACTCTTAACGGATGTCTTTTCGAAGTGGATTAAGGTGTGGGTAGTGAATAGTACTAATTTTAGGGAAACGATGGAAAAATTAGAGGAAGTATTTCAACTTATGGGTTTTCCCGAGACGTTGGTAACAGATAATGGACCACCCTTTACATCGATTGATTTTAAGAATTTTTGTGTTCAACGAAATATCGAGTTAATGCACACACCGCCGTATCACCCTCAAAGTAACGGAACGGCTGAAAGGGCCGTGCAATCAATTAAAAAACTATTGAAACTAAAATTTATACAAGCCGACTATAGAGTGAATCGAAATATGTTTCAATCATGGATTAGACAAATCAATTACTTATTTTTACATACCAATGGAAAATGGTCAAATAAGACGCCGGCAGAAACAATTCTAACCTTTAAACCTCGTACCTGGTTCTGTATTCCTCGAAGGAAACCCGACCACAGACTAAGGGAGACGGATAATTTACTTGGAAAATCTGTGTGGGTCAAAAATCACAGAGGGTCTATTCCAAAGTTCATAAAAGGGACGTTATTAAAGAAAGTCGGTAGAAATACTTATAAAGTAGAAGTGGATGGGATTACTCGTATGTACCATGCGCATCAAGTTAAATTGGATTTTTGTGATCGAGTCCTAGAAAATGGAAATACATTTAACAAAACATCCAAAGAGAATTGTAGAAGAGATCAGCCCACAGGGAATGGTTCTCAGATACCTCAGGCTCCATGGAGACAATACTCTTCACCTTTAGTTCAGCCATTATTAACCCAGGATAATGTAGTACAGCAAACTCTCCGAAGATCATCGAGAAATAAGAAACCGCCTGATAGGTGGGGATACACTTAAAAAAAAACATATTCTTAGATTGGATTTATTTTTATGTAGGAAGAGGGGCAAGATATAAGCTTAATTTTGTAAAGCGGGGAGAAATGTTGGAATGGTACAAATTGGCACAAAGTGTTTTATAAATGTGACACTAGCTGTTTTGAAGCTGAAAATGGTTATGAATATGTGCAAACATAGAGATATATAACATAATAATAATTGATGGTTGGTATGACGAGATTTTGAGGTTGTTGTAAGTACTATAACAAATAAGTATGAATATGTGTGTTAACAGATCTTATTAATGATAATATTATGAATAGGTGGTTCTTGTACAGATTAAGAATAAATGTACTATACCCGATATAAGAATGTAATGTGTTTATGTAGTTTACTGTGTGGATAAGTTGACGTACTCCAAATAAAAGAATTGTTGATATTTCGGCTTGAGCTAACAATAATAAGAACCGTAAAACAGACTCCTAAGATGAAATGAGTTCTCTACTCTTAATTTTCTTCGTTTGCCAATCTGCTTCAACGGGTAGTGTGTGTATATATGTATGTATGTGTGTGTGTAAATAATACAACCATGGAAGGAAGACAGCGTCGTGTACATAAGAGGCGTTGAATGCTTGCTGGGCGATAACGTTCTTGTTAATTAGTTAATGGTCTGGAGATCATTGCGTTTGTGAGCACTCTTGTAGTTGGGAAGGGCGCTAATTATAGATTATGACTGTCAGCATGCTTTATATTGTGTTGTTCTGTCGTCTTTCTGCTAATTTCTATCTTATTTTTCTGCTTCTCAATGTTTGCTTTAGCGCCTGCCTTGTTCCTTCCTTCGAGAATTACAACAAAATGTTTCAGGTTCTCTCCTAACGGTTTAACGTATAAAAGTTTACCTTTAAAATTATGTTCAAATCATATATATATATTTTTAAGTGACTGCCTTATTTTGAAACCGTTGTTTTTATGGATTTCGTAATTACATGTGTAGACCATTAAATGTATTATCGAACTTACTTTTCGTGTATGAAGCCTGTTTTAAATGCCTTTGAACTTGAGTATTTGTAATATGATGTAGAGGTTTTCAATTATGAAACTAACAACACACTTTCTACCTTTCCGCCGGAATCCCTGGCGTGATCCTGCCATGCAGTACTATTGGAAGCGATATAAGGAGGTGGGGAATCGCCTATGCTATAGGGAATAAGGGTTGATCTTGTATGGGATTCTCTACACTTTCCTACTGGACTGGATGCAAACTTAGTGGTAGTTCTGATCTCACGGCACAGTAGCTCAAGGGCAGAGCGTTCTCTTCTCGTCTGGTGCGAGATGTCTGTGGTTCAATCTCAGGTTACCGTGTCTTTGATGCTGGAAAAGGACGCTAAACTCCAAACAATCTCAAATAAAAACCACGATCACAATCAACTGTTCGATTCGATTTTTTCCTTCTTTCTTTCAAAGATTCGTTCACTGACTGAAATGTGCCTTGACCGTTCGTTCTCATTGAACTATTGAATCCAGCGTGGACATTGAGTCGGTGATTTAATCAATCATTGCTACTTCTTCTGGGAGAATCATATAGACTTCTCGAGGAGACGTTTGCGTGTATTTCCCGCGGATTCTTATCTGACAACAAACGGTCTGGGGCCGTGGAGGACGAAGTCAAGGGAACACGGGATCGTAATAAACGATCAATTGTGGACAGCGCCAGTGAACTTGAGTGAGCATGAAGTTCATATGTTATACGAGTGACGTCACTAGAAGCACGCATGTTTCGCACTATAGTACTTGTTTTTTATTTAGTTTTTTGTTATTTACCTATGCGTACTTCAATCTACCGGTACCGGAAGAGGAAACGCCTTATGACAACTACCGGATGGTAATGACCGGATGTTCGGTAGTTTTTTTCTCGTTAAATAAGAGGAATTTGACAATGTTCATTATTTACTCAGATAACTTCTCCATTCATAGTTTAGCTGTGATGGTTTCTGTATTCTCTTGTCGCCGTCTATGCTTGGTATTACGTTCTGTTTAATGCGGCCAGAACAAAAGTATGGCTTCCGTGATGGTTTTTGTCCTATTGTTTTCTCGTATTTTAAAACTCATCACGATATCCACTATTACGATAATGATCTCGTTTTCATATGCGAAATATGTCAGATATGAATTTTGGTAAACAATAATGTAACTATAAAAAGGATGTTGTGTGTTTTGTACGTTTCCACTCTACTTCTGATGGTGTGTATTGTAATTTCCTATAATTTTACGAAGATTTAGAGTCTAACCTCAGTTTCAAAATTTTTCAGTTTTTTCTAGTATTATTATTATTTTCTCACACGTTCTATTAATTTTTAAACCATATTTTCTCTCTTGACAAATAATTAGTTTTGTCGTTTGCAATAGGACTATTTTCATTTAAGGGGTCGTGGTGGCTCAGTGGTACAGCGTTCACCTCTGATTCATGATGTTCTTGGTTCGATCCTATCTTGCTCCAAGTGAGCTTTATGGTGTACAAACAGTGTGTGGGGGGGTTTCTCGGGGTTCTCCTGTTTCCTCCTACTTTCTTCATTTCACCATTTCATTCATTTTTCATCATTACCGTGTCCTTTAGCCTGGCCGCATAACTGTGGGATTAAAATTTAAAGATTTCCTTTCATTTTTTACTCCCAATTTCGTGTTGAACAGTACAAGCCAATGACAGCGCTGCAACGTTGCCATATCTCAGGCTGTTAAAATATGAAACAAGTTACTTAAACTAAATTTACCTGACAATTTAGATATAAATCAATTAAGTATTATCATGAAATGAATTCATAAAAGTAGATAAGAAAGGCTGATCAAATGAGGACAGTAACTGGATTTATACCATTCACGGTTTAAAAAGAGGTATAAGGATGAAGACGGAGCCTGTGATTAAGACGTTAAACTCATTTCAAAAATCGTTTTCTACTGCCTCGCCGTTTTTGTGATCTGTGAAAATTAATATTGACACAGAAGTTGCAACAGATTTCTGCGACTTCCAGTTAGTCGAGTATGCACCGAGATGGAATATATTCTTGGGATGCTGAATGCGTATGTATATAATACGAGGGACACCGTAGACTAATGGTTAAGCCGTTGAACTTAAGTCAACGTGGTCCCGGGTTCGATTCCCAATTTTCGGCGTCCACCCAGCATCATGAGACAAACTGGGGAGTCACGTGAATAAAAGACATGATGGCCACTAGGTCTAGAACAAGGATGTTATAAAATAGAGGATCTGCCCATACGTATCTTCATCATATGAACTCAATGAAGCCAAGAAACAACCGAGCATTGTCTGAACCACAGAACCAGCACGTCTGATTAGCTACTCTCGTTCCCGCCATGATTGTTGGCTCGGAACATTGCGATCTTAGTGGCGCAGAGTGGGCAGAGTAGGTGTGGCGAAGCTGTGACGTATGGCTTCACGATTTGGGCAGATCCTCTATTTTATAACATCCTTGGTCTAGAAACAATAACTCCTAATACGCCTGTTAAGAGACAGAGCGGCGCAGCGCGCTGAGCACATGTTCATCTCTAGACTGGACGTAGTTCAGCCTGTCGCTAATAGATGGCGTTGGAGCAGCTGAGGCCCATAAGGGCTGTTACTCTTATTTTAATTAATGTTGGAATCGAAAGTTGTAGATTTCTACCTCTTCTAGTTCGAATAGACGGTTAAAAGAGGAGATAGAATCTTTTTTATTAGGGCACTAAATTAATATCAGAAAACCGTTTCTCGCTATCGCTTCTCGTTTTACGGAAATATCCGTCGACAGACAGCGTACATAGCTGTTCTTTAAGACTTCCCATAGTTATGCGTAGCATAATCTGGAGGTCTAAAATTGAGTTTTTAACGTACGTTTGTATGTGTATATTTGGCATACATACCGTTCATCGGATCGGAACGAGGGAGATTTATCTTTTTCTGCTTCTCTCTCTCTATATTCTTGTGTCCATGTACGTTTAATCGAAGGTCACGAGTTTCTTCTGAAAATGACTTAAAGGATGCTGTTAATCTTACCCGCGATACGAGGAATAAGATTTTCTCGTCTCTATTCTCGAGGATTTCTTTCTGGTTTTGTAACTATTACACAATTTATGCCCGGTGTTTTTCGTAATTTTATCTAGAAGTTACCAAAATCCTTCCACGTTATGAGAAGTCCACAAAAGGATGTGGTATGACATCATTTAAATCATATCTATTATTGAAGTATATTGTCTAATAATTTGGGTATTTTAAAACATTGATAAATGCTCGTCATTATGTTCGTGCTATCATGTTATCAGCTTTGTTTTTATACTATGAATCGTGTAACACTAGAATGGAGGTTGAAATCTAACACTTTGGGTGAAATAGTGTTTCCCCACGGGAATTGTCATGTTTCTTGTATTTCGTCTCGAACTTAAAAATGTTTTTTTTTTTTTTTTCGTCTTGACTTCTATCTCCTTTTCGAAACGAGAATCTAGACGACTCCGAGAAATTTCTCGTTTCGTGGGTAACACTGAAATTTTATTAATTTTTCATAAATCAGTATGTTATTAACGACTCTATAGTAAGTTATAGTTTATAACTGTTTAATTTGTCTTAGCGGGTTCAGGAAGAAATGTTTCGCGAAATAAGCTAATTTCTTTGATTTTTTGGTCATGGCTGAGAGAAGTTCTTAGCGTATCAGAACTCTTTATTACTTGTTAAAAGTTATTGTCATTTAAAAAAAAAAAAAAAAAAAGTTCTAATTGCACTGCGTGATAGGTTGTCGATCCACAAGGGAAGCGTTTCGAACTTTCAACAGAAATATTCTGTTAATCAGGTGTGCTGTGTGTTCATTCTCTCACGGTTGAAGTTTTAATGCTACAGATTATTGAATCTTTTCGTTTCTTCTGTTAATACATAAGTCAGTAGCATGCCTTCACTTGTAGCCAAGCGATGACCTTCTCATTTGGTCTGGCTATAAGAGAACAACCCATGCCCTATCACGAAGTATCAAAGAAGTGTTGGTGGTAGGAGAATTTTTTTAGAATCTCTAACACTGATTCAAGATTATATATATATATATATATAACTACCAGGTACTTTTCCCCCGTAGGTGAGTGCTTACCGCACATTTCTTTGGACTAAGTGGCCTCAGGTTCAGTTCTTGTCGAGAACACAGATTTTTGGCATTGACCCAGAATTGGCTAACTAAATTAAGAAGTTAATTTATATATATATATATATATATATATATATATATATATATATATATATATATATATATATATATATATATATATATATATATATATATATATACATATATATATATAATGTAGACGATGATCTGTTTTCACGCCATTTCACTTCTTTCTAGACCATAGTTAATTACCTCTTATAAGGTTGGCGGGAATTGACCCCCTACTGAAAATTTTAACTTTTTAAATACATAACCAATTTTCATGAAACAAAGATATTTTGTTCCTTATGATAGTAAAATTGTTATACATTGTTAAAATTCCACATGGATAAGTATCATTATTATGCACCAGTTTTCTTAAATGTTTGAAAATGTTTGCGACAGACTTTTGCAGATACTTCAGCTGTACGCTTTCCAAGAACTTGGCGAATTCGCTCCTCCAATGCATCAAGAGTTTTTAGTTTTGTGCCATAAACTTCCTCTTTTGCCTACCCCCAGAGGAAGAAGTTGCAGGGCGTTAGGTTAGGACTCCAGACTGGCCATTCAAGGGGGCCACGACGTCCTAACTAGCGCTCTAGAAAATGTGTGTCGAGCCACGCACGGACAGGACGTGCAAAATGAGGCGGGGCTCTATTTTGCCTAAAAATAATGTTCTTGTAATCGATTTACCTGGACACAATAATCTTCAAGCGTAGTAAGGCATCGTTCTTCATTCATTATGTCATTCATTAACCCATTTCTTTCCTGGGTGTCATGCTGTGACCTTTGAGCGATATTGGCTTCTTTTTTTCAACAGCCACCCTCGGATCCTGTCCTGCCCTATAATAACAATTGTGCTGTTAACATGAATCCTAACATGAAACACGGCTTCATCTGACCACAGGATAATACCGTCAAGATCAGACCAGTCTTTATACCATGGAAGCATCATCTCCCCATATTATAACCGATTATCACAATCTTTCGGCGATAATTCCTGGCAGTAATGTGGTTTCCATGGACAGAAGTTCAACTCTTACTTCAGAACAGTTTCGATTGTGTATCGGCTTGAACCATTTTTAGCGATATCCTTGTCTTCGTGATTTCTGAGGACTTTGCGTGAACAGTTTTTGAACCACTTTTGTATTTACCTCCATCCTGGATGTTGAAGGACGACCGCGTCTCCTAATATCTGCTACAGACACTGTGTTAGTTTCGAACAGCAATTCCTTATGGTCTTTACATCTACCGAAGCATAAGATCCTCTCTTACTTCGCCACCATCTCTGTATTTGTACCAAGGACTGCCATACTTTGTATCTGGCTTCCAGGCGAGCCTGCTCTCGCAAGGTTAGAAATTGCGCCGTGGACCGCTACTGATACCTGCAGTGACATAGATGAGATATCATGTAAGGATTTCTACTGTTGTAAGAAACAAAATGCTTTTTGTTTCATGAAAATCGATTGAGTATTAGAAAAGTTATAAACAATTTTCAATAGGAAGTTAGTTCCTGCCCACCCTGTATATGTATATACAGATGCACATTCTGTATTCCACTAAGTCATGGACAATATTCACAATATAACTTCTGCGTAAATGCCGTCGAGCTATTTATGTATTTGAAATAGTTGAAATTAGTTGAAATATTTCTAAGTTTATTTATAATATAGTGTAGATAGATGGTACGGACGAAGGCTTTTTTTTTTTTTTTCATCCTTAGAGACGTAGAAACAAGACAAGACGTATTGTTGGGTTGCATATTTGTTCTAGAAAGCCTTCTGATTTTTTTTAAGTATCTGTAATTAGTATGTATTGAGGGACAAATGAATAAGGGGAGTCTCAGAGAATTCAGTTTTGAGGAGTCATGAGGTGGTATGAGGTGAGAGCTGAGTGAGGTGTGATGGAAAAGCTCCGCGTATGTGTGTAGTGTTAGCCATGTAACGTGTATGACGCAATATCGAGCTTGTGAACTTGTCTTTCTCTCCTTTGTTATTTTCAGTGTCGCTGTATGTGCAACGAGGGACCTATGAGTCTGTGTGGAGCGGAAATATATCTTCGTAAAACTTCCATATGCACACTGTAGCGTACATTACTCTGGCAGTTGAATGACGTTGATTTTCTTTCTTTTGGCAGAGCCGTTGTACGTACCAGTTCATATTAAACTGCAAAATATTATCGAAATAATGGTCACTACTCATTATCATGACGGTAAAAGTTGGCGAGGAATTATTTTAAGGGTTGTGGCTTACGAGTAGCAAAAGACTTATATTTAACCTGTCTATCTGTCCAACCAGGAAAGGGAAAATCTCAAAAATGTCTTGATGGATGAGTATGAATTTTGCCCACGGTGTTAGCAACCGAGTTCATAAATGAAGGTCATATTTAAACCGGAAGTGATAGAAATCAGCCATTTCCGGTTTTAACGTTGATCATTATCCTTTTTAAATTATGTCGTATATTTTTATACAATAGAGGTAGTATCTTCATTATTCGATTAAAAAAGTATTAATAAAGCTCTTTTACTTCGTTTTTATTTGCCTTTTCAAGCCTGGAAGCATTGTAGAACACGTTACATATGGTTTCACGCCTTTCTGCGTCGAGATATAGGGGGTGATGACATCATAACTTAAAATTGTTAGGCCTTTTTTATTATTTTTTCGCTGGCTTACCTTTGCACCTAGAGGATTGAAATTGTGCACACACATTCAATGCACCCCTTAGTATTTTGCAGATTTCTTTCAGATCTCGGCGTTAACACAGGGGGTCCAAAGGAGCAATAAGGTAAAAATAAATAAATAAATCCCTTTTTTCGCGATTTTCCCGCCTCAAGTACACGATGGAAACATGTGAATGGTACGATTTGAAAGGCTGTTCTATTCAGACGAGAATGAGGTACGAAACGTGATCTTAAGATAAATGGGAATGATGCTGTGGCTACTTGACTAAAAGTCTATAATTTATCTTTTAAAAAAGCCAAAATTTAAAAGGTTTTACAGAAAAAAAATAGAAATAGACAGCGAGAAACAGTTTCTTCGATCAGTTAAGCGTTCCAAGAAAATATTTGTTCTCCGTTCTAATCTCTCTACTAAAACCGGAAATGGTAAAAAATACTATCACTTCCGGTTTTAATATTGATCTACATACAGCAAAAACAATAGGAGATAGCGAGAAGCGGTTTTTTCCTGTATAATGATTTAGCGTTCTAAGAATAAGTACTATTAGCTTCTATTCAAACCGGAAGTGGCAGAAATCAGCCACTTCCAGTTTTAACGTGACCAGTGCATAGTGAAAGCATAGAAAGAAGCTGTTTTATGCAATCAGTTAAGCGTCTCAAAAATATATTTCTTTTCACTGTAATCTCTCTACTAAAACCGGAAGTAGTAGAAATCTGTTTCAATATTACGTGAGAAAATATCACACCATACAAGTCAAACTGCTTCACGTAGCGTACACGTGACACCGCTACTTGTTCTAATGCTCTAGCAAAATTGTCGTGCATGTCAATCACCGTAAATTGTAAGAATATATTCTTGTATAAATCGACATAGACGTGTGAAATAATTTCACAGCTTGACAATTGAAAAACAGTGTGAAGTTGAAGAAGGAAAAAATCTGAGAGTATTCATTGCAAGTGAAGAAACGTGGTCCATTTAAAGACGAACGAATGAGAGAGGTCCATATACGGAGGTTCTATTATAACTTTGGTAGCACTTTTTTTTTTCTTCCTTTTCCTTAGATTCTTGAGGAATGTGGTCGAATATTGTGAATAGCTTTCCAATGGATTTGACCGTTGGTGGTTGGTTATAACAGAGAATAGTATATAAGAGTGTGTGTGTGTGTGTGTGGACAAGCCATACATTTTTCAAGCTTAGATTTTTGAGCGTATTGTCTTCCCATCGTCCTTTTATACAGTTTTTTTCGTTTCTATTTTTTTTTTTCGTCTTGGTTTGTGTCCCTGTATGAAAGTGTCGCTCTCCTGCCTACGAAATCGATAAAGGACGATGCTGCCGTGCGAGTAGCGACATCCACTGGCAAAAAATAAAAACTTTTTTTTTTCACCCGTAATGCTGTACACAATGTGTGATCCTATCTGCTGAAGAAATCGAGTGTCGTGAACAATAAAAGCGTCGCGAAAAGAAAGGGTGAAAAAGGAGAGGAAAAATGAAAGGACCGGCCCAAACGATGTTGAAAAAAGGAGAGAAAAAGGGTATCAAACTCTCTCTCTCAGAGAGAGAGGTTCTAGTAGAGAAAAGTGTGGATATATATTGGTATTTGAGGATAGAATCTTTTTTTAATCCTTTCTTTTTTTTTTTTCATCGGATTCTAATCACACTTAGCGTATTTAAAGAGTAATACTGAGGGAGTCGTTCAAAAAGTAATTGTCCTCTCTCCCACGTACCAAAATATAAATTTGTTTTGCATAACTTCTTAGATTCACAGTTGTACAGAATATGCCCAATGTAAATAAGTGGCTACCAGGGGCGGCATTAGGATTTTAATTTTGGGTAGACCCGCTCCCTCGCTTATGGATATATATAGTCTACATATTTGATTCATTAATGAGTGTAGGAACATACTTTTTCAGTAGTGGTTGATGTTATTTGTTAAATAATTATCTACTATTAATATAAATAATGGAAAATATATTTACTCTCTATTGTAGCTTTCAGCGTTTATATATTTTTCATTTTTTTGGGGGGTAGACCCGTGCCTACCCGGCCTACCCGTTAAAGCCACCACTGGTGGCTACCCCTTTTTGATCGTGTGCCTTGTGGTATACAGGCTTCGGTTCGATTCCGGATGAGAGGGAATTGAAATTTGGTTTGGGTTCCACTTTAATTAGTAGGTCCATACCTCATTCAGCTTTCGATGCTGAAAAGCAGGACTAAACTTTAATAAGCAATCAATGTGTATATGTGGCAGTAATTGATTACATTATTTTGCATTCAGTGAATTTTCTCTTAAAAAAAAAAAAAAAAAAATGGTTGGGCGGCAACCGTTTTGCAAGCAACGAATAGGTGGAAAACAATCGTCCGACGAGTCTTCCATTCGCTGGTACGAGTTTTTACGAAGGAGCTTTCTTCAAGTGAGTAAAGCTGTAAAATAAATACCTTAATGTCAGTTGTGGTTCTGTACATAAATAAATAGAGGGCATAAATGAATCTACTTGTATACAAACTGCGAACGTTCTAGACTAACTACATCGGTAATGCCATCATAAGAAAGCTTATTTATATACTTATCCTCGTATTTACATGCTTGTGATGATACGTCGCTAGATGATTTCCCTTAGGGGAAATTTATATACAGCGGGGTTTAAATAGTACTTCAAAAATATTGGTAGTCCTTGTTGAGCAGATCGGAGAATTTCCCTGGAAGAAGGCAATTTTACAGCTCCGGGGGATTTCTCCACGGAAAAATATCTAAAATCATCATTGCAAATGGTCAAGCTATATTGGTGGCCAACTTACTGGGTATTACTATAGATGTTTTTTATTAGTCAAAAGTCTCATGATTATGGTCTAAGTTTAAGAGAGATGGTCATGATGACAATGAAGGAAATGTTGGAATGAAGAAAGTGGGAGGAAACGGGAGAACCCCAGAAGACCCACGTATACGATGTATGTCAACCACAGAGACCACTTGGCGCGAGCTGGAATCGAACCCACGCATCAAACGTTAGTGCTCTATCACAGTCACTGTTGTATCACAAATTCCCTATTATTTATTACATGTAATATTTTTATCTCAAATTAACCGCCAATTTGTAGTTAAGTTAATCAAAATGGTCGCTATATCGTCGGTAAAGCTATTTGAAATTATCTCAAAATTATCTGATCTAAGTTACAGAAAATTGTCATTAAGGAGTGACCCAGTCTAAAAATGTAATCTGTTTAGTGATCAGCTATTTTAGAATAACTACGGTGTATTTTTAGAGCAAGAAAATAGACTACCAAACAGGCAATATTCATCCTTACTGAAGTTTTCTAAGTTTTCAAGTACGAAACAACGTTTATCTGAGCTGATGACGCATATATTTGCAAACCTTCATTTTACGTTGGGAGGCGTCTTCTGAACGTAGCATGTCTTTTAGCATGAAACAAAATATCAACAGATAAACAAAGCAATTTGTGTTTGGTGCTATGTATTTTGTAAAGAGAGAATATCTTCTATCTTCCCTTGTACAAGATATTTACTTACGACCTGCTTAAGCAATTTGCAAATTGGTCGCGTGACACTTGATAATAATTTAGCACTACCAACTAAACTCTCTTTGAAACACATCTCAAGGTTAACCGGCGAGAATCCCTTTCACTTGTTCCTTTTGTAAGTATCTTCCTTTTTTTTTTTTAATTCACTAAACACAGTGCTTAACTAGCACATTCTTCAAGTATCGTGAGCCAAAAATAAATAAGCGCGTAATGATTTTGTATGTAAATAACCAGTCTGAAGTAGACCTGTGCAATAATACACTATTTTGTATAATGAGTTTGTATTCAACCATTGTCGAATATTAATGGCACTTGTTATAGTGCTCAGGTTTACTTAGTTCTCCCGTTAAGTACACCGGTTCGCAATTAGACTAGTGCATCAATCCAGTACGAGTTACAATCCGTCGAAGGATAAATTGGACTGTTGCTATTAGTGTGCTAGCACATATATATCTTTTGGGTTCTTACGTCTTCTAGTGCATTGACCACTGTTCCTCCTAAACACCTCTCTTTCTTTCCAAAGAAATGATGATGGGCTCGGTAAAGTTCATAACCGTGATCTCGTCAGATGCGCGGGAGCACGGTGGCTCAGTGGTAGAGTATTCACCTCTGGTGCATGGGAGTCCCTGGTTAGATGCCAGCTCGCGCCTAGTGAACTTTGTGGTGGACAAACACCGTGTGCGTACCTTTTCTCAACGTTCTCCCGTTTCCTCCCACTTTCTTCATTCTACCATTCCATTCATCTCTCATCATCACCGTCTCCTTTTGCCTAGCGGCATAACCAGGGGACGTTTCTTACTTTCAGGTACGCACCCAGATTTTTTTTTTTTTAAGTCGAAGCTTTGGAAGGGGATTCAATACTACAAGTCACTACGTCTATATAGTATTGAACGGGTATTATTCTGTACCCGGTAATGGGGGCGCGGTGGCTTAGTGGTAGAGCGTTCACCTCCGGTGCTTGGGGTCCCTGGTTTGATCCCAGTGCGCGCCGTGTGGACTTTGTGGTGAACAAACACCTTGCTCGTGGGTTTTCACGGGGTTCTCCCGTTTCCTCCCACTTTCTTTATTCCACCATTTCATTCATCTCTCATCATCACCGTCTCCTTTAGCCGCGGGACGTAAAACAAAGATTTCATTTCATTTTTTCTGTACCCGCTAAGTAATTGTAAAATACTTCCACCTATATTTTCAGAAAAGATAGAACTTGGTAAGGGATTGCCAAAATTTTCCTCAATCCGGATTCCGGGAAATTTGTTTTCTGATATCGGAAAT
This sequence comes from Thermobia domestica, assembly GCF_964235325.1. Taxonomy (NCBI): domain Eukaryota; kingdom Metazoa; phylum Arthropoda; class Insecta; order Zygentoma; family Lepismatidae; genus Thermobia; species Thermobia domestica. The sequence continues at coordinate 66,431,841 of NC_137471.1, read as the reverse complement.
TTCATTTTCCGGATTTCGGAAAATTTTCGTAATTTTTCCAAGATTGGAATTTTCCAAATTCCGGAATTTTTCCGATTTTACTTTCCGGAATCCGGAAAATTAAAATTCCGGAACTAGCAATCCCTAAACTTGGTTGTTTTTATAAGAGAAAGTATGCAGATGAAGTGTTAAATCAAATGTTCATGCTACATCAATCATTCCCTAAGTATATAGTATTATTAAGAAAGTGTAGAAATGTATGTTGAGTTAAAAAGTTTGTAGGAAAAGTCAAGTACATATAAATTTCCAAAGCGAAAACAGAAATTTTCGTGACGGGACTAGGAAATCTTATCATTTTTCATCTCGTCTCGTGAGCATCACGAGTTCATTGGTTGTAAGAAATGACCGTGTTATGCGAAACCGCGTTATTTGAAGTCTATATACAATGCGTTTAAATTGAATTTGTTCATTACAAACATTTGAAATAATAATAACCGAATTTAAAAATTTAAAAAAAGTGATTAACACAGAAAATCCTTTTAAACGTGGAAAATCTGTTAAAAAATGACAAAAAAAAAATATGTACACTCATGTCCAAAATTATTGTCGCATGTCTATAAATATGTTGTTCTAGGAATATAATTTGATAACGAATTCCCCCGGTATTTCTTATAATGTTAGTATGTGTATAATCGGCAAAGGCATGTATGTGGCAAATTTCATGTCAAAAGAGCAGTAAATAAGAACAATAAAACGAAAATAAAATTTTCTTGTCCATTTAGCAACATTTTATTTTACTCGTTATAATTTCCGTATTTATAATTCTTTTCCTATGAAATTTACTACAAATATTGTGCACGCCGATTTGATTGATTGTGATAATTTGGAAAATAATCCAATCAATAAAACCAGGGAAACACAAACCCTGAACAATAAACAAGTTTATTGTCGGTCTCGATAGCAACAGAGGTTACGCAAGATGGCAGAGAGAAATACCACACAGAGACATAGGCCGTGAAGCGGCTACCTAGACATAAAAGGCACACTGTTTCAATAACTAAACAAGAGAACTGTTTAGGTATTATAAACTATTTATTTGAACTAAGGTAAGTTAGACACAAGTGGAAGTTAAATTCTGTCTGCAATACTGATGTCGGCTGACTTAATGAAATAATAAAATGGACAGAATGCAAAGAGAATGGAGGGTGATAAAAATATGAATGAATTAAGGAAAAAAAAGGTAATTTAAGGTATTCGTCCACCGTTCCCAGGAAATCGTTTTACTTAACTTATAGTTGCTGGAAGACGCTCAAGGACCGCAATTATGTCTGCCCCTTCTTAACCCACGTGGTGGATTCCTTCTTGGAAGCTGTCTTCTCCCGGATAGTTTCCTCAGCTTCTTCTTCGAATGATTGGCTCTTCAACTGGAGACTGCGTTGCACTGATTAAAATAATGACTTTATATATCACTGATGCTATGAAGAATTGGAGCTCCTCACTGGTTTCTGAGAGACGAATCCGAGTCGAAATGAGAGTCGAATGACCTGAATCGCAAAATGAGAGCGAGGCGTGGGTGTCTTCTCTTTTTCTTTCCGCTGAGTGGCTCGCTCTTAGGCTTCGTCGAGCTAGGCTCGCTAACTTCCAACTGGCCTTCCAGTTACCCTCAAGTGAGTTGATGAGTTAAGGACATCATCCTGATCCTTCTGTGAGCGTGGACGCTCACAGATTGGTGCTCCGAGAGGAAGAACTCACGACGAAGATGATCCTGGTATACTTGACAAGATGTGGGTGAAGATTTCTTGGTCACAGTGTACGGTTTGAAATTAATGAATTGAAATATTACAATGAATTTGAATGTAAAGAAAAAGTTAATTACAAAGGTCACCCTCTTACAAATTGAATTTTGGTTAATGGGCACCACCCTTACATAATGGCTTGAGAGCCTTCAAAAAAAAAAAATTTTACTTTATATGATTTTTAATTTAATTGGTGTTGGTTGTGGACATCTGTCGATGCTGGCTCGTGTCTTGTCTTGTGTGATGGATGATCTTGTTCTCTTGATGGAGTTGAAGCTGTGAATAAGATCAGAACGAAAACGAAGTTTTGAGTTCGCTGCACTGTACACTGATGGGGGGGGGTAAAAACAGGTGATTATTTACACTTATACATATAGATTTACACACTTTACAATATATATATGTTGTATGCTGCAGTGCATTTTGGAGAATAAATTATGTGATTCCTCTCCAGTTACACATTATTTCATACATTCATAAATATGTGGTTAATATAGTATGCAGTTTATGAATGGAATTCAATGAAATGATTATATAGTAATATACGATAAACTTGGAGATAGAAACAACACTAATTAGATCTACTCTTATAATTTTTGTTATTTATGCACGTAGATGCAGGTTTGTCTTTCTCTTTCTATCGTGTTTTTTTTTTTTTTTTTTTTTTTCACTGACAGCTGGCACCGTTTCTGACGCACTAACATGATGCACTATTGGGAATGTTTGTGCTGCAGTTCCGTGACAAAATGTGAGTTCGACAAAACTCGACGCACTTTGAACTGGACACATTTGCGGTTGTAGCAGAGTAGCGTATGAAGCACTGTTCGGAGTGACATGACGATGCACTGAGGAGTTCTGAGCACATTGGCAGTTTGTGCTGCACGACACTTTAGTGAAAGATGACACTGACGTTTTGTTGAGTACAGTTCGAGGCACAGTATTACACTTTTGTTGGGTTGGTTTGGACGTTATACAAAGGACCAGTGGAGGAGAATGGGGGGTATGCGCTTAAAATTAGTTATTAAATGTGAATGTTATATACTACAAGGGAAGGTGACAGAGGTGGAAAATTGAAGGAGGAGGGGGGGGTTGAGTTTACTATCTAACCTCGCTCAAACAAAATGCGTGTCCTAATCGTCTCTGTCAGCCGTATTCGTCGGTCCCACGCCCTGCAACCATTTCTCTCTCATCTCCGCTGATGGCTTCCAAAGCTTCAGATTGTCAACAGAGTGAGTGCCATGCAAGGAACCATCTCTTAAGTCTAACAACTCGAAAGCCTTATTTCCCACGCGTTTGTAACAGAGGAGGGGCCCCAGATACACGTCGAAAAATTTGTAAATTTGTTTATTAATGGCGCTACTCGCTGGATGTGAGCGTAAGAAAACGAGATCACCTTCTTTGATTGTGGGCAGCTTTTCGCCTTTTTGCTGCAATTTGTCGTTGCGACGCTCGATCTTACGTCGTCTCTTGAGATCGGCCATAAGTAAACGTTTACGCCAAAAGGAAGCGTTATCATTGGAGTCTTTTTCTTTTAATGTGGTTTGCCATATTCGAGCGATGGCTATACTAGGGTCGTCGTTAAAATGTATCTCTACTGCTGACATTCCAGTGGACGAGGAAATGGAGTGATTCAGCAGTATAATTATTTGAGATACAAAAAGCGTCCAGTCTTGATGTTTCTGTGAACAAAATAGGCGAAACAAGCGTGACATGTCTTGATGAATGCGTTCTACCGGTGACGAAGCCGGATGGTAAGGAGTTGTCCGCAGATGTCTAATGTTATATCGAGATAAGAAGCTCTTAAAATGATTAGAAACAAACTGTGGACCATTATCCGTTAACACCTTTAATGGTACTCCTAGATGTTGAAAATATCTGCTCTCTAAACACTTTACTATGCTCTGAGTGGTTGCACTCCTCAGACAATATGCCTGGACTAATCGTGAGTAGCAATCCATGACAGTGAGCAGAAATGTTTCGCCTTGCCTGCCACGTGGGAGAGGACCATATAAGTCTATAGAAATTAATTCGCCTTTAGAGCTAGGAATAATGGATCCCATGGAAGGTGCGGTGGGGATCTTTTGGTGTTTCGTGCGCATGCATGTGACACAATCATGAATGTATTTTGCAACATCCTTGCGCATTTGTGGCCAGTGAAACGCTCGCGAAATGCTGGAAAGAACTTTGTCTCTACCGAAGTGACCCATGTTATGGTACGACTCTATGACTTTGGATCGTAACTGGTGTGGGAGACAGATGCGAAAACGATCTGGGAAGCGAAAGTCTTTTATTGTGAGAATGCCATCTTGCAGTTTATATAGGGTGTCCCAAGATCTTTTACCACGGTGGGTCGCTGCGTTCTGTTTGGTGTCGCTTGACGCAGAAGGCATTTCAGGTGACGCTGTTTGAGACGCAGACTTTGCTTCAATATACTGAATGATGGGGTGGTAATCAGATTCACTGCGTTGCATGTCAATAAGTTCCTGTCTGGTGACACGTGTGACGTCATCGTTCAGCACATTGAGAGCGTGAGTTCTCACAATTTTGTGTTCCAATGAAGGAAGCAAGCGTGTGAATGCATCAATACATTCGTTCTGTCTTCCCGGGACGTATTCTATTGAAAAATCAAAACGTTGAAGTTGGATGAACCAACGTGATAACCTGGGGTTCCATGAACAAACATTGTTCAGCGACGTGAGTGCCTTGTGGTCTGAAAGGACCGTGAAATGCGTGCCAAGTAGATATGCTTCCCACTTCTTTACGGCGCACACTATTGCGTAAGCCTCAATTTCCGTTATGGTATATTTGGACTGAGCGGGGGATAACATTTTCGAGAAATATTCTATGACACGCTTATTGCCGTTCTCATCAAATTGAAATAAGGCTGCAGCGACGGCTTGTAGATTGCCGTCTGTTTGGATGAAAAATTGTCTGTTATGGTCTGGAAAGGACAGCATAACGTCTTCAATGACGAGATTGACAAGCTTATTCAAAGCGATTTCACAGGCCTCAGTCCACTGCCAGCGTGAGTTCTTTTTCAATAAATTAAAGAGAGGTGCTGCTAAGACTGAAAAACTGGGAATGTAACGGCGGTGCCATCCAATAATGCCTAACCATCTCCTAAGAGATTTCACATTGTGAGGCTTGGGGAGGCGCTTAATGGCGTCTGCAGCCTGGGGATTCTTCTTGTATCCTTGGGAGGTGATATTGAAGCTTAAAAACTGTGTTTCATTTTTAAAGAAATCACACTTCGACAAGTTCAGTGTCATCCCTGAACATTTGATTTTTCCCAACACTTTATCCAACAAAGAAAGATGCTCAGTGGGACTAGAATTCGCTAAACATACATCGTCGATGTATCTTATGGTTTGACGTGATAACTCGTCACCTAGCACATGGTTCAAACACATGTTCAGGGCAGTGGAGCCGTTCTTCTGACCGTTAGGTACTACAGTGTACTGGTACTGCGTTCCGGCATATAAAAATGCAGTATACGGTCGGGACTGGGGAGAAATTTCGCATTGTAGATAGGACTGAGAGAAATCTAAAGTACTGAAGAGATTTTTGCCACTGAACTTGGCGAGAAGCTCGTCTATTTTCTCTGGCCTTTGGTGATGTAACGGTGTAACGGCGTTAGCACCTCTTAAATCCGTTACTAAACGGATGGATGGCAGTCCATTTTCTTCCGCTGATTTCTTCAGCACCACGTGAAGCGGATTTAAATGTGGGGAAGAGGCCTTTTCGATCACCCCAAGGAAAAGCAATTTATCTATCTCACGGTTAACAGCTTCCCTATATTTGTAAGCAATGGGATAAGGTTTTCGTACTATCGGTTCAGTATGTGTGATACCAAAGTCATATTGGAAGTCTCGACACAAACCGGGAAACTTGGCGAAAACGTGACGATGTTTGATTAGTATATCGGTGAGATCCTGTTTGTATTCGCGTGGGACATGGGAAGATTCAACCGCTTGAAGTACTTCAGCATCAGTAGCAAATAATTCTGGATGCTGTTCTGGAGATATACCCCGTCCATTAAAAATGTTATTACTTTCTTCTACGCAAGTACGACCTAATGCTACTAACTTCTGGGAATTTACATTCAAAAAAGTTTCGTCACCCTCAAGAGTGACATCGTCAGGATCGTAATGCAACTCGTAGCTCTCGTCAAAACGATGTTCGTGGTTAGAATTTGACTGAAAGTCAACAGACGTATTGACACATATGTTGTTACTATAAAACTGAGTATTATCACTACTTTTGTGTTTTTCTTTCGCACTGGCCACTGGCAAAATATTTAAAATAGCGCAAAAGTCGGAATGATGAAAAGTAGCCGTGCAATTACCATAATCAAGCATAGTACGCAGTTGTGAAAGTGCATCTAGTCCAAGAATAATTTGCTCGTTAATATTAGGCACTACAAGAAATGGTATGATAATTTCTAGTTGGCCAAGCTTCACCGGAATAGAAATTCTACCCTTTACATGGGCGCGTTTGCCTCCGTGGAATCCGACGAGTGATACGTGAGGAACTGGTTCGAGTCGCGGTGACGAGACAATAGTGCTTATTTTAGACCACATGTCTTTGCTTATGAGGGAACATTCACTTCCTCCGTCCAACAAGCACGTATATTCTTTACCTAGAATATTTACTACGACTTTCGAACTGCACGTGCATTCGAGAAAGTCTAACTGCTTATTCGAAAGGGTCTGTATTTCATCCTCGCTTTCGTTGTCATCGTCACTAAGGTTAACAAACTGAGAAGTATCACTTCGTGGGTCTACACATAGCAGTGACTGCCTGACGTAAAAGGTCTTATGTTCAGTTTTACATTGGAAACTAGTTCCTTCACTGGAGGGTTCACTACCAAGATTCACGGTGTCTAAGCTATTTTTGACCTCCGTACCAAGAAAGCTGCGAGTCAGTTTAAATGCTGCTCTTGTTGGTAGTACATTTCATCGTCACTTATAGGGCGTCGTGGGGATGGCCTGCGATTCTCGTACTGGGAATCGTTTTCCGGTTCCGATGCAGGAGACTGAAATCGAACCTGCGATTGTTGGGAACGGGAAGATTCCTGTGTATCACGTGGTTGTAAGCTATGGTTACGGTTACGGCGTCTATTACGTGCAGCCCGTGCTGGACGTCTGAGGGAAGTACGAGAAGGCTGTGATTCAATTAAGTGATCACGGTTCCTGCGATAGGTTTCGTCATTCTCAAGCGCCACGTGATTAACTTGCCTCTGGAACGTGCGGGAAGGAACGTGACTATTTGATGCTGGAAAATTCTGTATGTTATTATTACGGGGAAATTGAGACGAATTTGCAGGGCGAGGGTTGTTGCTGAGGCGAGGCGCTGAATATCTACTGGAACCGGGCGCCGCGGAACGGGTGTCTGTCACTGATCCCTGTAACGCTTCAAGCCTCTGAACACAGGAAACAAAGTCATGAAACCTCTCGTGTTGTGTTGCCACCAGGTAGGTCTGAAATCGCGTAGGCAACAAAGGAATCAGAGTGGAAATGATTTCCGTGTCAGAAATAGAAGGACACAAAGCTCTAATGTCTTGAAAACGACTCACTACGAACGATTCGACGGAGGTGTGACGAGATGGCGAAAAATGTTGCGTTCGCAATGAAGTCAGTTTATTTGCGACTATGAAGCTATTCTGATAGTGTGCTCTTAACTCAGTTCGGAATTCCTGGTAGTTTCGAATGTTCGTTCTGTTTAACTGAAACCATGAAAGGGCGTCACCTTCGAGGCAGAACTGCAACAATTCTAGATACTGTGAACGAGGAACTCGAAGAAATGACATCTCGCTCTCAAATTTGGCCAAAAACGTGTCAGGTAATAGAGAAGCACCAGTTCCCGAAAACTTCGTGAGGTGGGCCAAATCAGAAAAACGGACATTGACGCGAGGTGTAGGGTGACGGTAACTTTCACTTTCTGACCCTGAGGATTCACTTTCATAGGCCTCATCCTGAAATTTTGGGCTAAGGTCACCTTCGCATGCGGATGTCGCCTGTGAAAACTGGGCGGATCGAGAGGGTGTGCGACGTTGCCTGGCACCGAACAAGGGCACAGTGGCGGGTTCCCTTACATTCAGAAGATGCTGGTTTTGGGAAAAGTTGTCCCCTTGACCCTGCAGTTGAACGTGTTCCGAAGAACGATAGTGCCGTTCTTGTCTATTTTCTAGAGCTAGTAAACGCTGATGCAGCTCGAATTGACCGGTAAAAGTTTCCTGGCGTAGTGCCTGGACTTGTGCTAGCACAGATTGAGATTGGCGGGTGCTAGCATCACGGTTTCTCTCCATCTCGCTTGTAAGATTCGATATGCAGTCGTTAAAGTTCTGGGCGAAATTCGTAAGGGAATGGTCAACTTCAATAACTCTGGAAGAGATATGACTGTAGGCGTTCGCGCAGTCAGATTGTACTGATTGTGTGGCTTTAAAAATGACACCCGTTTTGTGCTCCAAATTAAGAATAGCACTTTTATTGTTAGCAACTACAGTTTCTAGGCTAGAACACCGGTTATCAAGGGATTGGATACTCTTCCGCGTTTCTTCCAGAGCTTGCTCAGTGTGTTGCATGATTGAAATGACGACGTCGCACATCGTCGATAGTTCGCTTTTAATTTCCTCATTCGCGTCACTAAATTCTGAGCGCATATGGTTCTCAATAGCTGTCATTGTTCCGGAAAGTTTTCGTTCTGTGGCTTGTAGCTGTTCATTGAATTCTTCCGTGAGCTCTTTCTTGTTTTCGTTGAGCTGGTCAACGAGCTCTTCCTTATTGGATTGCAATTTTTTCGTCAATTCTTTTGACTGATCATCCATAAGGGACTTCATTGCTTCTTTAAAAGTGTCGATGTTCATCGCCATTTTCCCACAACGTAATATCATACACTAATGAATGAGAACGATCTTTCTCTATTTGGGAGGGCTACTCGAAGAATTATGAAATGACTTAGTAATACCACGAAAATAACACTGTTTGAGAAAAATGAATTAGGAATGAAATGAACTTATGAACGTGATGCTTGTGGAAACAAACAAGGCGATGATGCTGGCCACGTGGTCGAAAACTTTCCTTAACAAAAACTAACTCTGTGCCTAAATCAGCGGACATAGAATGCACTTCACTCACGACTCTAACATATTCCATACACATACATACATTTGACTTCTGAATAAAACACCATAACATGAAAATAATGCTCTACAACTACTAAAATGGATGGAAAAATGGACGAATGTGAATGAATTACCTGAAATACGGAAACAAAATGCAGAAAACAGTATAGAAATTTTGAGATGTTCGCAGTAAATATAGAAGGTGAATCAAAAGACGTTAAAACTATACTGTATCGGTTCCCTCTCTCTATAACGAAGCGTGAAATTGTTGTTCTCTTTATCTGATGGGTCCCTGCAAAATCCCACACTGTGTGCCAAATTAAAGCTTTTTTTTTTTATCGAGCACGGCCCTAAACCTGCCTCCTTATAGTAAAACTGCACCTGAGTCTCATAATCTTCATATTTGTGCACGCCGATTTGATTGATTGTGATAATTTGGAAAATAATCCAATCAATAAAACCAGGGAAACACAAACCCTGAACAATAAACAAGTTTATTGTCGGTCTCGATAGCAACAGAGGTTACGCAAGATGGCAGAGAGAAATACCACACAGAGACATAGGCCGTGAAGCGGCTACCTAGACATAAAAGGCACACTGTTTCAATAACTAAACAAGAGAACTGTTTAGGTATTATAAACTATTTATTTGAACTAAGGTAAGTTAGACACAAGTGGAAGTTAAATTCTGTCTGCAATACTGATGTCGGCTGACTTAATGAAATAATAAAATGGACAGAATGCAAAGAGAATGGAGGGTGATAAAAATATGAATGAATTAAGGAAAAAAAAGGTAATTTAAGGTATTCGTCCACCGTTCCCAGGAAATCGTTTTACTTAACTTATAGTTGCTGGAAGACGCTCAAGGACCGCAATTATGTCTGCCCCTTCTTAACCCACGTGGTGGATTCCTTCTTGGAAGCTGTCTTCTCCCGGATAGTTTCCTCAGCTTCTTCTTCGAATGATTGGCTCTTCAACTGGAGACTGCGTTGCACTGATTAAAATAATGACTTTATATATCACTGATGCTATGAAGAATTGGAGCTCCTCACTGGTTTCTGAGAGACGAATCCGAGTCGAAATGAGAGTCGAATGACCTGAATCGCAAAATGAGAGCGAGGCGTGGGTGTCTTCTCTTTTTCTTTCCGCTGAGTGGCTCGCTCTTAGGCTTCGTCGAGCTAGGCTCGCTAACTTCCAACTGGCCTTCCAGTTACCCTCAAGTGAGTTGATGAGTTAAGGACATCATCCTGATCCTTCTGTGAGCGTGGACGCTCACAATATACATTTCCCGATTATTCACATAGTATCAGTATTAAAAGTACTCTGCAAAATCATTATCCAATTATATTCTTACAAGAAGACAGTTATAGATATGCGACAATCAATTTGGACATAAGTGTACATGATTTCTTTCATTGTAAAAGAAAAATGAAATCTTTTACAGTTTTATGCCCCATATTCAGGCCCGTATCCAAAGGGGTCTAGGGGGCCGGCACCTCTAAAATGTTCACGGTAGGTTTGCAAATGAACTATAATATATTGATGAACTATAATATGGTTGGATCACGCCCCCTTCCTACCTTCAGCCGGGCTCCCCTACAGTTTTGTGCTGGCTAGTGGCCTGCCCATATTTATGCCCTATGAAGTAAAGGAGACGGGTAATTATTGAAAATAAATTATTATAAACGGAATGTATGCTGGGGCGCACCCACGCGGGGGGTACAGCGGGTCCGGTATCCCCATCTTAAAAATATGCCTAATTCAACATACATTTGTACACTCTCTTAATAAACCTATTTGTTTAGCAGAGAAATGATTGATATAGCATGAAGATTTGGTCGTACACTTTATCTGTACTCTTTCTCTTATAAAAACAATCAAGTTCTATCATGTTTCCTGAAAATATAGATGCAAGTACTTTATAATTATTTATTTGCCTTTTCGGGTGCAGAATAATACCCGTTCAATATTACATAGACATAGTGCCTTATACATTGGACCCCGTCCAAAGCGCGGTTCCCTCCTAACAAAAACTTTCGGATGCGCGCCTGAATATATGGAAAAGAAAAGAAATGAAATCTTTAAGTGTTACGTCTCATGATTATACCGGCTAGGCTGAAGGAGACGGTGATGATGAGAAATGAATGAAATGGTGGAATAAAGAAAGTGAGAGGAAACGGGAGAACTCCGAGAAAACCTACGCATACGGTGTTTGTCCAACACAAAGTTCATATGGCGCGAGCTGGGATCGAACCAAGGACCCCATGTAGCAGAGGTGAATGCTCTACCACTGAGCCAACGCGACCCTGCCTGAATATATGAAATGGGAATATGGGAGAAAACAGAAGAATCTCGAGAAGACCCATTGACATGATGTCCACAGCAAACTCACATGGCCAGGAATCGAACAGTTAACCCCAGTACTGAGCTACAGTGCCTCTATTTCTTAAATGGTAGCTAATATCATCATACTACAATCTAATTCTCGACTTGACTTGTGAAGTATTTCTAAATGTACGTGCAAACGTATTATTTTCTGCTTTTATCCTGTTATTTATTTATTTTTTTTTTTATTTTAAAATTTGAATTTGTAAAACTATTTCCAGTTTTCACGTGTAAATGTGTGTTAATAAATAATAAAATAACACATTATGAAAGATACTCTTGTACCAATGCATTTTGAACCAATTTATCAATAAGCCATTTGTATTAAGATATTTTCTGTTTTGGATTCGCCGGGTGATCAACCACACTACTTGATATCCGGTAGGCGTAGGTGGGTGATGTCTCTCGTTTCATTTATTAGAAATTGCTAAGTCAGTACCTCTGCCACCGCTATACAGCAAAACGGGCTACAAACTCTGTCTTTTGCACGAAACGAAATATGAAGCCAGTGATGCGTGGATCGTTCATAGTGCTGAGAAAGCATTCGTCCCTTTCACATCTTTATCCTCAGCCAGCACCTCCCCTCTTTCCCCTACGACGCCTTCATATACTCATCATTCTTCAACCACTCCCCGCTACGCTAGCTTTCCTTTTTTTTAAAAAAAATATTTTCGTAAAAAATGGATCTTGTATAGAGGGTACAGAGCAGGAGGGGAACCCTTGTGTGTCGTCCTCATCATGACATTTGTGACCTAATCAGTGTTTCGATGTATTGGGAATTTCTAAGTAGTTCTCTCTCTCTCTCTCTGATGCTTATTTTCTAGTGAGACATTGTTCGATATATTTGTTAATGAATTCTTCCTTTGAATCACTGGCGTATGCAAGAGTGGTTTAACCCCCTCCCCCGAGCAAGATATTATGGAAAAGTAATCATTTACTGTGGGGGACACCGTAGTCTGGTGGTTAGGTAGTCTGGTTACTATATATATATACAGGGTGGCCCAAAAGTAGGTATACACCCCTGCATTGATCAAGTATAACATTCTGGTTTATGGGTTTATTTGCTTCTGCTCTTCCGAGCTTAAAATGTAAACAAATAATAAAGAAACTAAGTTTACCTAATGGATAACAATAAGAAATGATATAAAATGATGCAGTACGGTACTATATACCTACTTTTGGTCCACCCGATATATATATATATATATATATATATATATATATATATATAAGGGCGGATCCAAGGGGGCTAAGGGGCTATAGCCCTCCCCTTGACTCTCAGGTTTACACTGGATAAAATGGGCTTCAATTCTGCTTTACACTGGATAAAACGGCAAATTATGGTTTAGCCCCTCCCTTGATGATATCCTGGATCCGCCACTGTATATATATATATATATATATATATATATATATATATATATATATATATATATAGATAGATAGATAGATAGATAGATATAGATATTTAATTACCTTTGCCCTAAAAGGTAATGAAATTAAAGGCTTGAACTCACCCCTGAAAAAGTTCTGCGTACGCCACTGCTTTAGTGTTACTGCTATCGTGACATTAATATTGTAGAATACTTGCGCCATTTTTATTTTTTAGTGCATTAACTTATACAGAAAACAAGTAAAAAAAAAATTAGAGATAATCAAAATTCCAGTGCATTTAAAGAAAACGAAAAAATATATGAGAGTGGACCTACAGTTTAAAGTGGAATCTGAACCACCATAATGGGTTTGATTTTTTTAATGTTGTTTCACCAAGAATCGAATCCGGAACCACGAGAACCAAAAAGCGCACGTCCTAGCCACTTGACCAGCGATGAGAGCTTGGATTTGAGTGACCAAATTTTTGATATGTGGGCATGAAATCTAGAGACCATGGAAGCAGGATGCCTCAGTGGTAGAACGCGCATCTGTCGTGCAAGAGGTTCTTCTTTCGATCGTTTTCGGTGGACCTAATCGTGTCCGTGAACAGTGGCGTAACTAAAGATTTGAGGGCCTCCCCGCAGACAGCGTGGAGTGGGGCCCCTTCTCCCTGTCCAACTTCACGATTTGGGGGCCCTTGATGGCTTGAGCCCCCCCGCAATACGGGGTCTGCGGGGCCCTTATTTACGCCTCTGTCCGTGAGTATTCTCTGGGTTTTCCCTTTTCCTCTCACAATATCATTCCACCAAGTTATATTATAGTCATTCATCTTTATAATCGTCCGTGTCCTCCAGCCTAAGTGGCAGAACTATGGGATATGAAAGTAGAAATTTCGTTTCATTTTCAAAGATCTTCTGCTAAACTGTTCATTACACTTCTTTAGATTCGCATGTAATTGTGGAAAAGAGAGAGAGGGGGGGGGGAGAAAGTATAAAAGTCTCTGTGTGCAAAAACAGTTCAGTGACTTTTGCATTTGTAGAATTATTTCGGACTTACACACGAAGAAAAAAAACATGGATTGTGGTAATAAGACCCCAATACTGTTCTCTTGGAAACGTTAATATATGCGCTTTCTCACCTTTGAAAAGTTAAAACAGAAGAATGTGTAACAGCGCAAATTTTCTTTTTATAAAAAGAACATTCAGATTTTTTTTTTCCATGTTTTATTTTTGTTTAAGCTATCTTCCGCTTTTAACAGGTAAAGTACTTTTAAAAGTCATGCAGCATGTTATATATATATATATAACAGTTCCCGGTATATATATGTATATGTATATGATTGGCGTCCACTTAATAATGATGGAAAATTATTCTTTTTACTCTTTTGGAGTTTGTAGAATATGCAAACGAAGGAAGGAAGACAGGCGAGCTATATTTCTTATGCCTGCTTTTTCTTTATTTTTCTTCTTTGCACGAATCTAAATGAAGATACTAGGAAGATGTACGCAAACTACTGTTCTTGGAAAAACTTCGTTAGAAATTATCACGTGAGAAATATATTTAAAGAGCCGGAAGTAAAAATTCCAAAAGTTCTTCTTCTCTTTTTCTTCTTCTGTCCATCTCATTCCCTTGTGTTCTTATTTTCTTAATGTGTGCATGTATTATGGTGTCATTTCGATATATATATATATACATTTATGTGTGTGTGTGTCTATTTTCTAAAGAAAGAGAACCGTGTGATTTATTTCTTTTAAATCTCAGGGTCAAAATACTATATAGATACACATAAAAACGTTGGTTGGGCGAGAGCAAAGCAATTGGGTTTTTATTATTACCGTTGTCGTGTCGAACTAGAAGCTCACGAAACTAAGGCACCTTCTATTAATCAATAAAATATACTGTTCTCTTTCTGTCTTTCTTTGTGTGTGTGTGCAAGAGAGGTTTGTATAACCCAAAATGACGAAAGCTTCTAATTGAGAATTGAGAAAGAGTGTGGAAGCGTGGGTGCCGTCCTTAGGTTTCGCCCGCCCCCGCGCCTTCCGCTTCCCCGAATAAAAAAACTTCGTTAACAAAATTCCTATCTCGCTATCTTTCATTTGAATTGTGGTTGCTAATTATATCAAAAGGTGGAATCGTTTTCTTTCTTACTAGCTCTGCCTATATAATAAAGGAAAACAGCACGCATATTGGACTTTTCACAGGTGTATTATTGCAAAGGAGCACAAGACGAGATCTTTTGTCTCCCTCTCTCTCTCTCTTTTTCTATGGTTGTATGTATGTGTGTGTGTGTGTGTGTGTGTGTGTGTTATTTTCGTGGTTGTTAGAAAGATTTCGTGTTCACTGATTGAAATAATCGTAGCGTGCACAATAATATTGTGTGTATGCCTACTAATCTCTAATCCACGTAGGCCACTTCAGAAAAAATAATTCTAGTAGAAAGAGATATAGACTCTACACTTTTATTTCTAGTATTTTTATATTAAATACAGTTTTTTTTCTCTCTCTCTCTCTCTTTCCATTAGATAACAGTGACAACTATTCTTTTGCATGCACTATCCAAAATATTACTATGATTGTACGGAAAGGAATGTTTTTTCTTTTTTTTTTAATTATAAAGTTTACTTTACCAAACTCCTTCCCTCCCGCCCAGAAATCTCGTTTATACCTTGAATGTCCGTCCGTACGGGAAACAAAAATTCAAGAATTACTTTTGATGGATCACCAACAATTTTGTACAGGATGTATACACAGCAAAAAATGAGGTGTTGAAACAACACGAAATGACTACCACTTTAGCGCGTTACGTACAGTATGTGTCAATTCAACACCAGGCACATCGCTTTCCGAGCATATCAGAAGTAACTCGTTACTGGCTGTAAGTATTTGCATTGTTCTTTTATTGTTTGTTATGAGCAAAACTTTACGAAATATATTTCGCATGTATGGCAAGTAACTAATAACATTCTATGTTTTCTGTAATCGGTCACAATAATATTATAGTAAACCTGTGAATCATCTGACAATAGTTACACAGATAGCAGTGCTTCCATCTGTTTTCTTTATCTGTTATTCTTGTGTTTTAGCACGTATGAACATAAGATGGCTGAACTGTTGCCTATGTAACTGTTGTCAGACGATTCGCAGGTTTACAACACTATTATTGTGACCGATTACAGAAAATATAGAACATTATTCGTTACTTGGCATAAGTGCTAAATATATTTCACAAAGCTTTGTTCATATTAAACAATAAATACCAATGCAAATTCTCCCAAGTAGTAACGAGTTATATCTGATATGCTAGGAAGACGATGTGCTTGGTGCTGAATTAACACATAAGTAACACGCTATTCATTTTTTGTTGTTTCAACACCTCATTTTTTACAGTGTATAGTTAAAAGTGGATAGAGGTGATATTCAAACTGGCAATAGGGCAAATCAACCATTTTCAGTTTTAACTTTGATCGCTAAAGAACAAAAGCGGTAATAGATAGCGAGAAGGTTCATTAATGGACCAAGCGCCCCATTAATACATTTCTTCATCTCAATCCTGTTGGGTTATGTCAATTAGTCGGGCAAGGTGTTGCTAGTGAATATAATCGGATAAGGTGTTAGGAAGTTGTTACAAATAGTGTGTAATTGTGTTAAGGTTGGAATGTAGTCATAGGTGGCTGAAGTTAATTGTATGCAGGATATGAGCCACAAGTGACTGAAGATATTTATAAGTTGTTTTTATGTTGTGTTGGAGCCAGAAGTGGCTGTTGATATTTTAGGTTTATGGGCCAAGAGTGGAAAGTGGGTGACTGGTTGTTACTATATTATCCCAGTAAAGCTTCTTGATATTAAAGAGAAAGGATTATCGACATTCATTGATAAATATAGGAGATTTGAAAGCTAGCTAAAGTTAAATATCTTTACCTTTCAATTTTGACCACCTAACACATTCATAACTCTCCACTAAAACCGGAACTGATACTAATCCACTAGAACTTCCAGTTTCAATTTTGATCTACGTTGAGGAAAAACGGTAATAGATAGAGAGAAAAATGGTTTACTGCAATCAATTAATGACGGTTTACTGCGTCCTAAGAATACATCCGATCTTCACTCTAATATTTCTATTAAAACCGGAAGTGGTAGAAATGTAGGTTTCCATACAAATCAAACTTCTTCGTGTGGTATACACTTGTCACTGTTACTTGTTTGTTATCAAGATTAATATTATATTCATATTATACATTTTTTGTAGTTAGCTCGGGCTTGGATACGAAGTACAAAAAAAAAGGACCTTTAGTAAACACACATTACTAGTAATAGCACAGACCGACTTTATTCAATCTTTTTTTCTTGCGTACCCCTAGACACAGTTCGCCATCCAATTGTGTGCCCCTGAAGCTGTTTAAAAAAATTAAATCGAAATGAACTTATTAAACTTAATACACATGCTCTGTTGATTAAAAAGTGGGACAAATAGAGACCAAACAAAAGGACAATCAGTGTGCCAATCAAGACAATTTATAGGGATGTTGGTTTCCAAAACCGTGGGATGATTTACAGAGGTGTAAAAAAATGGATTCATGCGTGTGGGGAAAAAAATTCTGACACTATATGCAATAAATGTTAACCAATTACTTGGAAATATTAGATGTGCGTAACATCATCTCGAAAATCGTAAATTGGAAAGAAAAAATTTCTCCAACTTTGATCATTCAATAAATATTGGAAATATGCGTATTTTAGGATTATGTATCCCCAGAAACATCTTCGTGTACCTACAGGGGTACTCGTACCCCCGGTTGAATAGCACTGGCATAGACTACTGTTTTTCATCCAAAGTACAGCTCTACTGAATTTTTTTTTTTTTTTTTTTTTTTTTTTTTTTTTTTTTTTTTTGCTTTTATGAATAATATTGTTTCCACATTAAATACTATCTTTACTCCGGAAGATAAAGACATGAAATTATTCAGTTTCACGTTCCACGTTACGTTCTTTTCAATCCAAAATAGGCGGATGATTAATAAAAGTGAAATAATTATGAGAGAATTTGTAAGATTGGAAATTGGGAGGAAAATCCTTCAACACGATGTTTCAGATATGCAGTGGATAAACATATATAGATAATATGAAACTTCTTACGTGGATGTCCAAATTTAACATTTTCATACAACGCTGTAAAATGGTGATGATTATATATTTATAGAACCTGCATAAAAATCAGAATTCTATATATTTGTGGGTGTTTGAAAATTATTCCACTTTCCGTTGAAATATAAATCAATACCTATATCTATTTTGGAGTTCTGTGGAATTTAGTGATAAATTTATGAACAAAAATTATACATATGTATTTTGAAGTCGGCAGTTATTAACTAGTAGAAATTAACGCTACTCATAGACTGAGATGATATCTGTATTATAAGTAAATATCCTAATTAATTTAGTTGGTATCGATCGAAGATATTAAGATTTCAAAGCGATACTGCAAAAATTTTCCGCTGTATCGTGTGTATTACTGCGAAAAACGTATACAAATTATGGTCACATTATATGTGTGCGTGATCTGACAATAGAAAAGCGCAGTGTCTTTTGATCAGTGTAATGAACCTGCAAAAAGCCACACTAAGTGCTTAAAAGTCGCCTTTTAATAAGTTTTGTCGTTAAGTTCGACTTTTTAGCTGTGAAGGTTAATAGTTTTTGGTCACATCCCTGACACCAATAGTTACCTTTCTTCATTCTTTTCTTCTATAGCTAATGTCGCAATGCGGCTGTCTTAGAAAAATAATAATCGTTTATCAAATAAAGATCGCAGTAATTATCTTAGTCGGCTATGAAAAACCAACTTCACATGCGCAATAACTTAAGTGTCTAATATCACCACGACTTTTAAGTTAAAGCGCGTCAACGAACGTATTTTTTTAAATATAGTTCCAATTTTACTACACAAATGTAATAATTTGAAAGTAGAATAATGTCTCGAGCGTATGGACACTATTCACACAGAAAAGAAAACCGTAGGTTACATGCGTAAATCGTGTATTTTTTGAACTTAACTTATGTCTATATATAACATCTTGCAGCAAAATATATAACTGCAAGTGTGTGTTTTATAATAGTGTCCGTATAAGTGTTCTATCTATACGTACTTTCCGTATGACTGTATATAGGCGGTAAGTATCTCACATACAGATGAACGTATATAACATATAGCTGACGTATGTAACATAGGTATGTGTAATTATGTAATATAGGAAAGGCAGCGGCATGATGTAATATCTAAGCGGAAGAAAGGCAGTACACATGAGACATGTGGATAATGTAGTTCCATACAGATTTCCGTAATAAATATATGGATTTCATATATTTGTACAATATACCGCTGTTCAGATAACGGTTTTCTCTCAGCGCAGATACGCTTAGAACTCAAATAACATACCTGTATACATAATATACGAATGGATACAAAAATCAATATATTGTGTAAGTTTTCCCTTCGCTTGCAGCGAAAATTTTTTTTTAACCAATGGGACGTCCCTCAAGATCCACCAGAGATTACTATCCGAGTACTGACCAGACCCATTGCTGCTTCTCGTTTGTCTCATGAGAATCGCCAGAATCACTTTTGTTGATTTGTTTTCACATTTTTCTGATTTCAAAGCAGTAATGATACCATGCAAAGGTAACGGACAATGAGAAACCTAAAAATGCTGACTATTGTAGTAAGAAGAGAAATTGTAATTATAATATATTTAAATTCTTCTTAGAGTTTTTGAAAGAATATGAAAAGTGAGACATGGAACTAGTTAAGTCTTGAAGAAAGATAACTTTATTGTGTCAATAGGAACGAATTCTGTGCTCGAAAAATAATAATTATCCAACTGGTTGACAAAGGTTATGTATTTGCGTTCATATTCTTATTTAAAATACCTTGTAATAATGATAAGGAAAAAAAAACACGAAAAGTGTCAAAACAAGTTGGCGACAGTATTGGAAAAGCAGCATATTTATCAAGAAAACTCATCAACTTTCGTGGTAATTGAGGAGAGAGTTCTTTCCTCGTAGCAGCTATTGAATTTTTTTTATTATTAAAAGAAGAAAAAAAAGTGGACATCCGCTCTCTCCCACCTTTCTGACGAAATAATCTTAAGATGGCGTCTCCCTTCGATTCTCAATAGCGATCAATAAGCGAGGGACGTGTTTTTAAAACATAATGTAGAAGACGCGCATGGGGAAGAAGGCAAGATGGGACGCTCGAAAGATCTCGTCAAGTGAAGTAAGTTGGCGTTTTTCAGCAGCGAAATAAAATTCTGTTATCACTCTCTTCTTCAGATGAGTTTCATGAGTTCTGTTTCTTCTTCTTCTTCTTCTTCTTCTTCTTGTATTCAAAGCAGTTCGATAGTAGTGAAAGGGGAGTGGGGGAAGAATATAGAAGTGGGAATGTATGTATATATTACATATATGGTTCAAAGTTTCTTTCCCTCACTTATAAAGTAGACCCAATAAGTCTTTGTTTTAAAATCGAAGATTTTCTTTAGAATCGAAAATCAATGACACAATATCGATTCTTTCTTTAATTTTAACCACTATCCTTGAATTAAATTGTAACTTGTATTCATAAAAGTGTAACTCAAGTTTGTATAATATACATAGATTTCTACGTCATATATAGGTACGGATTTTCATGAATTTATTTCGTTTGCGTCTAGAGCACTTTGATATCAATTCAATAAGGACATTTGAGGAAGAATATAGGATTGAAATCATATAAGCTTTACTTAGGACGTGTATCATGCCGTGTAAGAATCGCATATGGTACAAATTCTCATTTGCTTGTTACGAGGTGAAATATGTTATAATTTTTCAACTAATATCAGAGTTCGAAAATTTGTTCCTGTAAAATTGTCTGAAACCTCAAGGCTACTTTGCAGTTGTTGTTAAATCTTAGTATTTATTCCAGAATTTAATTGTAAGTAAACTCGGTTCAAGTATAAACAGATTTCGGTACGAGTTTTGTTAAAGCTATCTTTTTGTTTTCACGTAATGGCACTTCTTCAAGCAGATGTTGAAGAACGGAAGTAAAAAATGGGCATTGGGAAATAAGAATAAAAACGGACATTGAAGAACGAGACTAAAAATACTATAATTCTGTAGAACGAGAGTAAAAATTTTGAACCACAAGACTACTTTGCAGTTATTATTACCTAATATTACTTATATTAAAGAATAAGCTCTATTCTAGTTTGTACAGATTTCGGTACGAGTCGTTAAAACTCGTTCTGTAGCTTTTTTTTTTTTTTTTTTTTTTTTACAGATGCTAGTTATTTAATGAGACTTCAAATGGGTATTGGAGAACGAGAGTTAAAAAGAACTGATGTAATAGAACTAGAGTAAAAACTGGCGTTGGGGATGAGAGTAAAAATGAGCATTGAAGAACGAGAGTAAAAATTCTGTAGAGTAAACTGAACCACAAGCCTACTCTGGAGTTGTTGTTACACCATAGTACTTGTATTTAAAATTCTTTTTTCTAGCTCATTTTACGGATACTAGTTATTTAATCAGACTTCAAATGGGTGTTGGAGAACGGGAGTTAAAAAGAACTGATGTAATAGAACGAGAGTAAAAACGCGTTGAGAATGAGAGAAAATGAGCATTGAAGAACGAGAGTAAAAATTCTGTACAGTAAACTGAACCACAAGGCTACTCTGCAGTTGTTGTTACACCATAGTACTTGTCGTTAAAATTCTTTTTTCTAGCTCATTTTATGGATGCTAGTTATTTAATGAGACTTCAAATGGGTGTTGGAGAACGAGAGTTAAAAAGAACTGATGTAATGGAGCAAGAGTAAAAATGGGCGTTGGGAAATGTGAGTAAAAACGGACATTTTGGAGAACGAGAGTAAAAGATCTGTAGACTAAACTGAACCATAAGTCTGCCATTTTTGTTGAACCATAGTACTTATTCAAGAATCAATGAAAGATGAAATATTTCCACAATAGGGAAACCTAACTGGTTTGTAAGTTAATATGTTTCTAAAATCTGTTTGATTGCTCTGCCCAAAGCACTTTCTATCCTATTTAGCATAACGTAGTTAGGTGAGGCCACTAATCTAGTTAGATAGGGTAGGGTAGGCAGGTCCTTTCCCCTTGTAGTTCAAAAAAATTTTAAAAAATAAAAGATATAACAAAAACACAGTGCTAACTACAAGCAGGAGTTGAGAGTTGGGATTACGGATGACATATAATGCAAGATCTATGTAAATATGATTTCATTACACAGACCTGTAATTGGTCAGAGTAGTGCCAACCAATATTGGTCAGTACTTATAGTATTATTGTTCAATGTCTGTGTAAATATAATTGATAGGAACGATGTTTGATATTTAACTCCTCCTAATCCGCTTCACTGATTTCGACAATTTTTAATACATGAATTGACCCTGGTCGTTTAACTTAGGTTCTTAGCACATTTTCGGCAAGAAAGGGGAACGGATGAAGTGGTGACGTATAAGTAATCAGAAACGACCAATATTAGTATCCAGTCCATAGTGTTCAAGATCATTGAGATGAATAGTGACAGTCCAGATGCAGTAGAGTTCAAATTCATCCCCATCGGCATCGGAGTGCGGATGCAAAGATGATGGCATGCAAGAGTAATCAAAAACGACTGACATTAATGTCCAAATCACGATTTTCGGGGTTGCTGAGACGAATAATGATATCCTGATGACTTTAAGTCCAAATTCATCCGTCATGCATATCTTCAGGGGTGGAAGGGGTTCAAATACTTTTCATACATCTATTATCCACGTGTGAAAAACGGACATTTCAGCTAGTGCGTATTATACGTGATAGTAGGTGCGTGTAATCTTGTAATTTATCCTTTCTTGATACGAAACCTTATTAATAGATAGATGCTTGAAGGAACAACGCTTATGAAACGAAACATTCCGCATTGTGGGAAAAAAAAATCCAATGATTCTTTGTTTCTAAAGTATGGGACACAGTCGATGGCGAGTGAGCTAGGTGAATGAAATTAATGATGTGACACGACGTTGCCATGTGGTAAAGGAGCATGGGTAAACAGACGTAGTACAGAGCGAGTAGGTGTCACGTATATCTTGTTCTCTGCGTTAATAAGGTTGAGAAAGACGTGGCAACATCGCACCTCTATCTCATTTCCTAACAGTGTTTGAAGGGAACTCGAAGCACCGCCTATAAACACTGTTCCTTAGCATAGTATTCCAAATTTATAAGTCGTATAGTGTTTTTGGAAGAAGTATCACTCTTTTGAAGTTTTTCTTTAAATCCTTATTATTTCTTCGCTTTCTTTCTTTCTTCAGAAAATGGAAGATGATCGTACGAGTGTGATCAAGTCTCTTGTGTGCCAATTTCAATCTCACAGAACGAACGAACTTCTTCTTATCCCTCTTCCCGTTCTTTCTTTTTATCAAGTCGTCTTTCCTGTCTTGTTTCCGTCTTCGTTGGTTTGACTGCTTTATTCTATTTGCACACGACCCGGACAAATCGTGTGGTGGTGGTGATGGTACTAGTAGTAGTGCTATGTGTAGTGCATTGGTATGGAATAGATGGACGAAGGATGGGGACACAGAGAGGTCGCATGTTGACAGCGGACCAAGTTTTAGAACGAATAAGAAACAGAGAGGGTAGAAAAGGATTTTTTTCCCTTTCTTTTTGGATTGAAGATTAGATTTTTTTTTCTTTCTCTCTGTTGCAACAAGGAGGAAGCGGTGTGATTGTGAAAGAGACGGCGGGATAATTTTGCAGACGAGAATGTGTATAGTAGCTACGTTCTTTTGGTGGTCCAAGGAAACGAATCTGGATGGCATCTTACGA
Source organism: Thermobia domestica (assembly GCF_964235325.1). NCBI lineage: Eukaryota > Metazoa > Arthropoda > Insecta > Zygentoma > Lepismatidae > Thermobia > Thermobia domestica. The sequence goes on along the minus strand of NC_137471.1, from coordinate 66,408,335 downwards.
GTTGTTGTCTCATGCGAGACGAACGGAATCTTGTCTCTCTCTGTCTCTCTGCACTCACTCACTCACACACAAATTGGAGTATCTCCCAGGATAGGAACTTTCTCTTCCATCCTTTTATTTTTGGGGAAAATTCCACTTCAGCGATGTGACCCTGTTACAGTTTTTTAAACTAGAAATATATATATATATACGAGGGGGTGAGTATCTCAGCTTGAAATATGAGGACGTGCGTCTGAAGAAAAGTATGTTATCCTTCATTATGTATCACACGATCTTCTTTTTTATATACCATTCTCGTTGTCTTTGTGTTCATTTAGTTCTTCTTTATCATATATACTTTCTTCACGTTTCTTTTACTTTGAAATTTATAGTTTCCCCCGTACATATGCATTTCATTATCAATTTTCTCTTTAAAGTCTTTTGGCTTCTAATTTTTCTTTTTTATTTCTTTTTGCCTTCATTCAATTGTTTTCGGACGTACAAACTCTCATACATGCGCGCGCTCCTTCATTACCAAGTAATAGGTAACCCGCGTGCTTTCGTTTCCATGTTCGATCCCCAGTAAGGATGATACGCTCCAATAGAAAAACCCATGTCCTGGTTCGGATTACATTGTAAGCAGTAGATCCCGTCTCATAAATACGAGGGTATTTCGAAAAGTTTCTGGCCTGACTTTGAAATATCACGCCACTGGATGGTATTAAACCGTACGTGGCATGTAGTGCCATCTATGAAAGAAACGATGTATCAGTTTCAACCATCTAGGTGTGTCAGTTTGTTGGAAGCAGCCATTTGAATATATGGCAGTGGGTTGATATCACATAGTGCAAAGGTGGCCAAACTCTTTCAGGTTTCAGGGCCACTTTTCATTTCAGAAATTACTAGTGGTCTACTTATCTGTTCTAGTCCGCTAGAGAGAGCCATAAAACAACAGTGGTCGATACAGACAGTATGTCACAGACTAGCCTCATCTCATGAATTACTGGCCGATTTGTTGGCTACCTCTAGCATACTGCATCACAATGAGCTCACATCCTGCCTACTCTGGGCTGTAGGGTGGGTACTGAAACTTCTCGAAGCTTAAGTCTTTCACTACAGCCTTGGCAACAACAACCGTATGGATTGGAGCATTGTCATGAAGAAGCGAGCACAACGCAGAGCGACAGATTCAACTTATTGCCTCCAACGAACTAACACAGCTAGATAGTTGAAATTAATACATCATTTCTTCCATAGATAGCACTATATGTCATAAATAGTTTTTACTAGTGACGCGATATCTCAATGCCAGGTTGTAAACTTTCGCAAATAGTCTTGTATTTTCGAAATGTCAATTCTGTCCCTAGCAAAAGAAACATAAATAATATTGTAAAATTACTACCAATATAAAGAATAGAAACACGTACGAGAGCAAGTTCAATCCCAATATGTTTATTTCGAGTTTCTTTAATTGGATTCAAGCAAACATTGCAGACATTAAAATGTCTATACAAGGGTAGGATATGAAAATTGAATAAAATATTTCAGTTTAATGTCCCACGATTATGCCTATTAGCTAAGGGAAACGATGATTAAGGCAAATAAATTAGGATAAAAGAATTGGTGGAATGAGAACGTGGAAGGAGACGAAAGTGCCCCAAGAAAGCCCACGGACACGATGTTATCCATCACGTGCAAGATATGATAATTTATTGTCATCAACAAAGCTTTAATCAACAGTAGACTTTAAGGCTGCAGACTACTAAATATTTTTGAAAAACTAATAATTTTTCTTTCGCCCGTTTCTCGTAAGTGGAAAGAGGTAATAAAATGTAACTTACCACAATAATAGATAATGTTATTCTACACCTGAAAATACAAACCGGAAGAATTTTCAGTGTTGCCATCCATAGAAATTACAGTGTGACCAGAATTTGAATTACTCAAAAATCTAGGTAAAGGCAGCGACTAGAAAAATGAATTCAACGGTAATTGATGACTTATCATTCTGTCTATCCTTCTTGTTTACTACTTTTTAAATAATGTTTCTATTTATTTTGTAATGACTTATTTATTTTGTAAGAATTTATGTAAGGTTTATAAAATAAATAGAAATATTATTAAAAAAGTAGTAAACAAGAAGGATAGACAGCATGATAAGTCATCAATTACCGTTGAGTTTATTTTTCTAGTCGCTGCCTTTACCTAGATTTTTGAGTAATTCAAATTCTGGTCACACTGTTATTTCTATGGATGGCAACACTGAAAATTCTTTCGATCCGTATTTTTGGGTGTAAAATAGCATTATCTATTATTGTGGTAAGTTACATTTTATTAGCTCTTTCCACTTACGAAAAACGGGCAAAAGAAAAATTATTAGTTTTTCAAAAATATTCAGTAGTCTGCCCCCTTAAGGGACAGTATAAAATATATAGTGCAAACTGTACATTTATCCAGAATTGAAAGTATGAGTATTACAGTTTTCCTTAGAGTGGGGGAGCGCAGTGACAGCCAAACTATTTCTACAGGGAAGACGAGGAATTTCAATATTTAGTGTTTTAATTTACATTTCTAATTGTTTATAATATACATTAGCTCGATTAGTTCGATAATCTTAATGCAAGTAACTTTTCAATTGCCTCACACGGTACTGGATTAACACGAAAATTCTGTGCCACCACTGAAAATCGAACAATATTAAACTCTGCTAAAGACAGTAATTACATATGACCACGCCTAAAAGTTTCGATTTCGTCCAGTAGATGTAAATCACTGGAGGATGTTTGCTGCCATCTAACTGCACGATGCTTAACTTGTAGCATTCGACAAGTATTCACCTTTGCTCTAATAGCAGAAAATTGGGATATGAATACTTTGCAATAAGAACAACTTCGTATCCTTTTATTATAGGCAACCAACATTGCTACTGCGCTGGTTGCATAGAAGCTAGGAATACTATAGAATTTAAAGGGGATATGGATAGCCACCGTTAAAATCACCGGTACTGATGAAGATTTTAGTGGATTGATTCCGTTAACGAAGTCGACCGAGACTATCTATTGCAAAAGATCGAATTTAAAAATGTGTTTTCGCTGAAGAGTTATTATGCGGAGTAACGGTCATACGTACTAATATGACAATCTTATAAGGGCCTATTAACGTGATCCTTATAATATAAAATTCTGTGTTTGTCTATTGGTGTGTTAAAGTTGGGCGTCTCTTTTCAGCAGAGAGACTATATGAATCATGGACCTAAAATTTAAGTGGAAACCAAACCACTGTAAATATTCCAATGCTGTCCTGTCGGAAATCGAATCGGGGCTATGTGCACCAAAGGCGCGCACGTTAGTGGCTAGACCAGCGAGAATAGGTAATTTTCTTTGACACTAATTATATTGTAATACGTACATAGTCTATTTCGAGTTTTGACAATTTGTTTTTAGCATTGCTGTATAATTTAAATGAATTTTTATTACAAAAATTACCAGAAATAAAATATATTCATGCGTCATGTACTGGGATTGATCGTTGAGTTCCTTATATACTTGATTTGAAAATTTAGTGCAAGACGTGTTCCCCCTACTTCTCTTCTTTCTTCTGTAAGTAACTCAAAAGAAAGTGCGCGTTCACATATATATGTGCATATGTATATCGTAGAGTGAGTTTCGGTACAAAAGGAAAAGAGTGCTGGAATTGAAGAAAAAGAGGGCCCAACCGGCTTATATATATATGTATTGTGGAGAAAGGAGTTCGGGTTGGTTGGGAGGGGACCCACCCAGCAACTCTTGGAGTGCTGCATAAATGTTCAATAATCCTGAGGCCCTTCTTGTCCTTCTGTCGACGAAGACGACGACGACGAACGTACGTACGTTACCTTTCTTGAACCGTCGGATTGGTGGAAACAACGAGTGAGAGACGCTGGTTGGAACCGTTGCCTGGGCGATAGAAAAATCCGTCAGGGCCTTCCAGGGTAATTTGATTCGCTCTGAGTAGGCAAAGACAGGAAACGGCGAAAGAAAAGAAGGAAAAAAAAAAGGGAATTGAGAGGGAGTTAAGCGGGAGAAGAATCGAAGAAAAGCTGAATTTTTATCGAACTCTTACAGAAAAGACTTTTATTGCTTTGGTGCTTGGAAGAGAGAGGGACTGTGCGACCGATTCCTAAAAGGAAGTGCGGATGGTAATCAAGAAGTCACCGCATACCAATTGCGATAGTCAAATTAAAAGACGAGAGGATGGAAAAATCGTCTTTTCTTTCAAAATTGAAATCTCTTTTTAGTTCTTTTCTTTTCTGTTGATTTATTCCGTTATATTGTCATACGAGAAACCCTTGTTCCAAGCTCTGTCTTATCCTATACAGTATGCAAACACGCACTGCCTCGGCAAGAGGAGTATTGCTAGTTCTACAGGATACTCGTATATTTTTGTTGTGTCTTCACTGACAATTTTAAATGATTACACAGTTTACAAATGAAAAGTCATACATACTTAGTGGTTTTCATTTCAAAATGTTCGTTTGATCAATCATTTTGGGGTTAATATCTTCAATAAACTTTCTGTATTCTGGTTGAATTTGGATTTTTAATAACTAATAAAGCTGCTTCTGATGGTTGTGTATGTAGGTTAACTATAAACCAGTATCGACCAGGCCATTAGAAATGTGTATTTTCTCTAACAGTTTCTGTACACACTATGCTTAAAAAGAATCACGAATTAATCTTACAAGAAACTTGGCATTAAAATAAAATCAGTAACATAGCAGAGTAACACTTTCTATATCTTTTTTTTAACATATCAGTAAGGTCTATCGACCGTCACGAATTCACATATAATGAACAGTGTGATAAGCATGAAATCCAATACAGAAATGATACAGCATACGAAAGAAAAAATCCATGACAGTGATTATTTTAGGGTAATATCCACAAATGAACAAAAAATCTTCTCTCCCCCCTTTTTTGGGCTCCCTTGTGTGTGTGTATTATATAAAGTGTTATGTGGTATATAACTGTGCGTGTTTCTCTGCACATTTTTCCGTGTTGGTTAGTTGGTAATAGAAGGCAAGGGTTTTGGGGGAGAAGGGGGGGAGTCTTTCTCAAGTTCGCTTTTAATGCGAAGTAAGAAGCAGAAACTTTTGTGGAATGTTTTCGGGTGGGATAAGGAGGTGGGGAAGAAAGGTTTTTAACGAAAAAGAAGTAATCATAAAGTTTTTGGTGCTAACGACCCGGGAATGAAAACGAAACGAGAACTTACTCGAAGCACTGTTGAACCACACACACACAGAGTAACGTAAATGTGTAACATGTCCAGTTCAAACCTTCTCAGGGTGTGCGTATATATAAATATACTGGCAAAAGAGCGCGGCTTAAGACTAGAACTTGGACACGCAAAGTGTACGTACACACGGAGTTAGATCGTGGGAACAAGTAGTATAAAAGATATAGAAGCCACGCCCTTTATGGCATTGCGCTGAAGTAACAGCATGTGTCATATTTTAAGTAGGAAAAAAAAAAGTTATTTCAATTGCACCAAAAGTATATATGGCATTTGCCTGTGAAATGACACGCAAAAATATTATTCTTCCAGCTCTTTAGGGACTTTATCCTCGTCCATATCATCAAAATGTCTCACTGTGTGTTTGTATGTTATGTATAATTACGTCCAGAAACCTGAAGATAATTGTGTGAGAAAAAGAAGTGTATATATATTGCTTCACAACTAGCTGGAAATACTATTAGATGTTCTTCTTACGTTAAGATGCTATGTGCTGAACATCTCCACAGGCCATAAAGTCAATTTATGTATGAAATAAACAAATAAATAAAAAATCTTGTATAGATGCCTGCAACGACAGTTCTTTTCCCATATTTGAACTCATGTAATCGGTACATGTGTATATCTAGTTAACGAAATTTTCTTCAAAAACCTGACTTCTTTCCATTTATAATTTTATTTTTAAATTCAGGAAAGAATTGACGACACTACTCTTTATCGACCATCTTCGTATCTTATCGTTTCAGAGTTATTGAGGACGATTTTTAATGCAAGTTAATTTAAAAGATTGATTGGATACGCCAAACATTGATGCTAGTAGGGCAGGCCCGTAGCAAGCCCAAAAATCTAGGGGGATACCGGTAGAAGTTAGGGGGGACTGATCCAACCACATTATAGTTCATTTGCAAACCTATCGTGGAAATTTTAGGAGGGCCAGTAAAAATTTAGGGGGGGATCTGTCCCCCATTCACCCGCCCGTGGATACGGGTCAGTAGTAGGGTCGTAAACAGGGATATTGTATACATAACACAATAACGATGAGAACTTTAATAGTAGATGGAGTATGCGCCATTAATTTCTCCTTCCTGCGGCCAGCGTAACTCTGGAATCAAATGTATTCCTTTCAAGTAGACTTCATAGGCAGTGGGGGGAAAACTACTTCTGCTTTCCACCCCGCTTCGCAGAACTACAAAACAAGCCCTATTTAAATCTTGCATAACTTAAGGAGGTTCTCCATACTGAGATACCTGCCGAACTCGTATCGACCCCACTGTTCATAAACCAAGAATGCAAATTGATTTATTATACCCTATAGTTCCGTCCAAGGATTTATTAGTTAGCATGGGTTGTTGCTGACGTAGGATTCCCGGCATTGTTCATTTACCATACCTATCCAGTGATATATAAAATATAGTCTTACATATCTCTAGTATACAAGAGAAAGCATAGTTATTGTCTACGGACAACCATTACCAAATGAAAGAAAAACATTAAATGTTTCTTGTCATACTTAAAGTATACAGTTTAAAACACTACATTTGTGATTATAGCAACAGATCTCCGAAACCACAAGCTCTAGAAACGTTTCGTTTTCGCTAGTGAATTCCAAATTTTATCTACATTTTCCAGTTTTCATTGAAATTAAAAATAATAATAATAATAATAATAATAATAATAATAATAATAATAATAATAATAATAATAATAATAATAATAATCCTTTGGAGTTATTTTTCTGTTCAACGTTTTAGGAGTTGTTTTTGAGCCCATAAGATTAACATTGTCGCTAGTGCGTTGCTTAAGTTGATATTCTTGTTAGGCAACCTAAAGAAAAGCTGCGTGTAGCGGGTTGACAAACATTGCAGGTGCTTTGCTTTAATAATGCTAACAACTTCGAAGACTTGTAGAGCCACAATGAGGCGTACTCGAGTGTAGATTTCCACTTGACATCATCTGTCACTTCTTCCAGCTTGCTACAAACTTACCCCGACACCTATATATTAAAATCTGCGTATTTATGTTTGGCTGTAGCAATTCAGTCCTTTTGAGACTCCCTCGTTCTTTATTTACGTCGATAAAGAAACAGACGTAATAAGAAAGTGGGAAGGAGATTCATGGTCATATGAGAATGATACACTGTGTAGACAGCGCAGATTCAAGCTAGTATTCTTTTTTTTAAGCATATGTGGGTCTACGATACTTTTACAGACATGATTCAAATATATATTCTCATTGCTGTTACCCTTATGCTAAATTGTTCCATTTTCACAGACATTGTTACAACTAAGTCCATTCTGTTTTAATTTGGGAATATCTCATGGGTGGACATCCTAGTAGACCGAGCTCTCCCCCTTGAAGTTTTCTTGGGCTTATGTACGTATTTGTATTAAAATTCCCATTCATATCTTGTTAGATGATATTTGGCAAACCGAAATGCCTTCCTTCAAAGTTATACAGAAATCGGCGCCACTGAATGGTCATCCATGTTCCCCTACTGCGTGGATTAGACTATGCCTATCTCTATGTCATTTCCTTCTTTGGTTTGTGTTCTAACATTCTTTTCAGCACCGAAACTATGACAGACGTAGACCTACAGCTTATTATAGAATCCGAACCACATGAGCTTTCATCGGGATTCAAACCCGGATCTCCTGTACCGAATCTTGTTTCCTTGTTTTAGCATCAAGAAATACGAAGTTGACAAATAGACTAAGTTACGTAAGTTCTTTTGGTGAGTGTATAATGTAGCTAACTCGAAAGTTTACCCTTTTGAACTTTTCTCGCAGTAATTATGTATTTCATTTATTACTATTATTACTTATTGTACTTATCGCAACACTTCAGTGACTCAGGTGAGTCATCCAATCCGTTTCCTTCGAAAGGGAGACACGGTGTACAATATATTGTGAATTGTATATGAACTGTGTGTGTTTGTCGGTGAGTGTTTGGGTGAGCGTGATTGTGGAACATTCATATTGGTCTGTCCCTTTCTCACCCACTACTCTCTCTCTCTCTCATATCGTTTCCATCAACCACAAATCTGCATACTAAACACCCAACCCTTCGTGCACGCGCTAGCGAGATAACATTAACCCACCGCTGTTTTTCGCTGTGCACTTGCAGATGCTATCGTTAGAGGATACCAACCAAATGTGACGTCAGTCCTGTGTCTTTATTTTATTTCTTTCAAGCGGAGAGTTCTAAAAAGTGAGCAAGCTGTCATAAAGAATATTTTTTTAAACTAAATTCTCTTCTTTTTGTTAAATGCTTTGTAATGATTTTCTTTGTTAAACTTATAGAAAACATTAAATTTTTGTTTAACTTACAACGAACTTAACTTCAGAATAATTGCAAGTAGAACTAGATAGCCGAAGGAAGCTTGTCAAAATCAACTGTGTGTGACCAGGACATCAATTGCTGTTATTTAGTTACATTAGTGAACAAACCTTTATAAAAGCCTACCACACTGAGAAAAAAGGACTAGGATTTCCGTGTGGATACATCGTATTTACGCGGGTGCGCTCCTTAAATTCATGTATAAAAGTACAGCAGGTGGGAACATCATGCCAAGTCTGGAGTTCGGCGTCGAACTAGACTCGCTGTGATTGGATAATTTTATTCACATGATTGATTTCGTGTTAAAAACTATTACTCTCGTAAGGTAGGGAGTCACAGATTTAGAAAGAACCAACAGGGGACACTCGTAGGAAGGTAGTAACAACGTTATATACCTAAGTTACCACCGTCGGAATGGGTACGGCGTTAATTCTAGATTTGAAATGGTGGTCCCACAATACAAAATTTTCGCTGGACGGTGGTGTAGATCGTACTACTGATGAAACAACATTAATTAATGTGGTGACGCGCGTAACCTGGTAAAAACAGCATATTTATATGCCGACTGGATTATGCATTTTTCTCCGTGCAGGCTTATTGTCTTGAAATTGCTGACCAAGACTGATCACGAGACGAGACGAGACGAGATAGTTCTTCCATTAAAAACCGATGCACTTTCTGGAATGAGACATCACTTTTACGACGTATTTTCGAGACTAGACAGCCTCAATTCTTGGTTCATGGGCAACCTTTTTGTTGACAATCAACATCTGTTCTATGCGAGTGTCAACAATAATGGGAGAGAACATGAAATATATACTTTAAAGACACAATCATTTTGGTATTCACTTGGCGGAAGTGAGGAGAAGCCGTGAGGAAACTTACTCAGGATGGCCGGCGATTCAAACCTGAGACCTCCCGATTACGAAATATAGACGTTAATGCACAATTTACGCTCGCTTCGTAAAGCCATTTGACCTTCTAGACCACACTGTCTAGGGATGCACATGGGACAAGATTTGTGGCTGTCTCGTCTCGAAAATGTGCTGTAAAAGTGATGTCTCGACTCAAAAAATGTATATTTCTCTATTGGAAGAGCCGTGTCTTGACTCGAATTTTGTCAGGAAAATCCTGTCTCGACTCGTCTCGTGCGCATCCCTAACACTGTCTCCCGAACTTCCTATTAATTCTCCAGGTTCCATGTTTTATCTTGGCTGTTGTGTAAGTTCCAAGTTGCATTATGAACTCTTTCTTCTTACTTTATGTCGTTATGATGATAACTTTGAGAAGAGTAATGTTTGTTAGGATGCAACTGTCGCAGATCCATTGCTAGATTAACTACTTATCTTGTCTAATTTTTCATTGTTGTTAGTGTTGTGTCGGCATCCAATAGGTCGATCTTGATGGCGGATCTAGAAGTTCAACTTTTTTTGTAATAGTATAGTATTTGATGTGGTTGTGCAGGTATATCCAGAACTTTCGGGATTAAAATGATTGTGAAGTTAAATTTTTGTGCTTTCCCACTGGGAGTCGAACCTGAGACCACGTATACAAAAAGCACACACGCTAGCCACTAGACTAGCGTGGAGGGCTTTTCAGATTTATTATTGCCGTCTATATCTTTACGGAGAATATAACTGATGACTTCGGTACACTCTCTTAACTATTCGATTACAGTTATTATGCATGTTTCCTCGAGAATTTAAATATGTAAAGATAGCATGCAGTGTAGCTCACGAGAGTAGAAATAAGATTTTCTTGTCTCGTCTTGTAAATCTTGTAGAAATCTCATCTCGGAAATTTTTCGTCTCGTTTTGTAATTTTTTGTAATCAAAATTTATGTACAAAATTTATGTCCTGATTAAGTTCATCTAGATGTTATCAGAATTCTTCCGCGTCACCAGAAATTCACGAAGGGTTATGATATACCAACATTTAAATCACATTTATTATGGAAGTATATTGAGTAATAACTTGCATATTTTTAAACGTTGATAAATGCTCTTCATTATGTTCGTACGATCACTTTAGGAATTTATAGTGTTTACACTATGAATCATGTAACACTAAAACAGTGTTTGAGATCTAGGCTTGGGTAAACTAGTGTTGCCTACTAGACTCGTGAAATTTCTTATCTCGTCTCAAAAACGATACGAGAATTGTCACGTTATTCTCTGAATTTAAAATTGTAATTATATCGTTTTCGAGACGAGACGAGAAATTTCTCGTGGTCTAATGAATTGAGGATGCGCACGAGGCAAGAAATTTCTCGTGGTCTAATGAATTGAGGATGCGCACGAGACAAGAAATTTCTCGTGGTCTAATGAATTGAGGATGCGCACGAGACGAGAAATTTCTCGTGATCTAATGAATTGAGGATGCGCACGAGACGAGAAATTTCTCGTGGTCTAATGAATTGAGGATGCGCACGAGACGAGAAATTTCTCGTGGTCTAATGAATTGAGGATGCGCACGAGACGAGAAATTTCTCGTGGTCTAATGAATTGAGGATGCGCACGAGACGAGAAATTTCTCGTGGTCTAATGAATTGAGGATGCGCACGAGACGAGAAATTTCTCGTGATCTAATGAATTGAGGATGCGCACGAGACGAGAAATTTCTCGTGATCTAATGAATTGAGGATGCGCACGAGACGAGAAATTTCTCGTGGTCTAATGAATTGAGGATGCGCACGAGACGAGAAATTTCTCGTGGTCTAATGAATTGAGGATGCGCACGAGACGAGAAATTTCTCGTGGTCTAATGAATTGAGGATGCGCACGAGACGAGAAATTTCTCGTGGTCTAATGAATTGAGGATGCGCACGAGACGAGAAATTTCTCGTAGTCTAATGAATTGAGGATGCGCACGAGACGAGAAATTTCTCGTGATCTAATGAATTGAGGATGCGCGCGAGACGAGAAATTTCTCGTGGTCTAATGAATTGAGGATGCGCACGAGACGAGAAATTTCTCGTGGTCTAATGAATTGAGGATGCACACGAGACGAGGATTTTCCTGACAAAATTAGAGTCGAGAGACAGCTCTTCCAATAGAGAAATATACATTTTTTTGAGTCGAGACAGTACTTTTACAGCACATTTTCGAGACGAGACAGCCTCAAATCTTGTCTCATGCGCATCCCGGAAGTGATAACTGCTATCATTATAAGTTTCTAATAATCTTCAAATATATTAAGCACTTCTCTCCCGTACCAATTGATAGAAGTTAAGTTGAATATTATTAATTTGTTTGTACAGATCCTTGGTGTAATCTAACTGCCTATTCTAGTCAATATACCTACCTAATCATGTCTTGCTACTGTCATCTACTTGTTCAGCCGGACGAAGAGAAGAGTGGTAGCTATATCGAACAAAATGTCGCTCGATCAACAGGTGTTGAAAAAGCAGACTGCATGCATATGTCATAAATTTGTCGTCGTCGTTTCTAGACGTGATAAGGCGTGTAGGGTTTTTGCTTTTGTATGTCATATCACAGAGTCACATCTGAGCGACAACTTATATATGACAGTAGTTACACAAAAGTACCGTACACGTAGTGGTATTGTGTGAAGGACATATTACTGCTACTGCTGCTATTACACCCAAATAACGTTTCAAAAAGCTTGTTTTATGATATGAATACACGTTGATTCGTATCTTTTTTTTTTTTTTTTTCATGAAAGCACTTTTACTGAGATGTAATTGAACAATGTTATAGTGGATTTATGATCTTCGTTTTGTATGATTACGCAAATAATACAAATATAATCATTGCCGCATTTTCCTAGTTAGTTCATTTTATTGACATTTATTTTTGTACTATTCGTTATTTGTACAAAAAGGAACGTGATTTCTTTCTGTCCGTGAAAGAAATTTTTCGTGAAGTATTTTCTATGTACGTAAAACGTAATAGACCTATATTTATTTCAATTTGTATACGTGTTAATAGCATCACACAACTGGAAAACTATCCTGAATAACCAGAGAAATGGAGACCTGATTTCAGAGAGCCTTACAAAGTGTGAATTTTATTCTAAATATTTACACACAATATTCTAAATGTTTATAAAATTGGACTTGTCAAGTGAGAATCTCACTCAGATGTACTTGGCAAGTTAGAATTTCGCTTTAATATACTTATGAAGTGATAATCTTACTTTAATATACTTGTCAAGTGAGAATACTTGACAAGCTAGGATCTCACTTAAATATATTTGTGAGAATCTTTATTGTAAATATCCTTGTAAAATGAAAACGTTTATTCTAAATACTCTTATGAAGTAAAATCTGTATCCTAAATATTTATACAAAGTGGGATAATTACTAAATATTACTCAATCATTTGTGTGTTATAGAATATTATTATTATTATGATTTTTTTTAAAAAATCTATAGATATCATAAAGTTGGTATATGATTGAAAAATTCTAAAGGTATTTAAATATATGACAAAATGAATAAGATACATAGAGTATTGTTCATCATATTCTCTGTTCTATAATTAGCTGTTTTAATGTAGTTTGTTTGTTTGTTTGTTGTCGTTGTTTGTTTCTCCTTTTTGTATGTGTGTCGTCCTATAGAAAAGGAAACAAGAGGAATCCGCAAAAGGCGTTTGGCTGGCAATGGTTGAACGGTTCTTGCTTGCATTTGGTGCGGTTGAACAAATTGTGATGGGAAAGTGACACCAAAGGAGCCAATTGTGGAGAAAAGAAAGGCGAGAGTGGATCAAAAGGATCAACGCGATTCGGACGGGCCAAGATCGCCGATACATGGCATGGCTCGGGCAGAGCAGGGTGGGGTTGGGGGGGGGGAGAGAAGGAAGGATACAGTGAGAGACAATGGTCACTGGTGTGAGTATAAGGCGAAAGAGACAATGGCCGGAGGTGGGGGGCCAGCGAGCCATCTTCCAGCCACTTGAAGCCATTGAGTCCCCGAGAAGAAATCTTTCCAACGATTAAAGCAGAATGGGAGAACAGAAACAATAGGAGAAAAGACACCACCATATAGGCTACAATTGAGTTAGATTGTCAAAGAAGTGGCGAAGCAGCCTCTCTTCATTTTCGATTTATGTAGCTTTATTCAGTTGACAATCGTCTTTAATTTCAAATATGAGCCAATTAAATGTGAGCGTGAAAGATATCATCAAAAAAGTTTGTACCGCAATAAGTCAGTCTTGAATATATATTCAAGTTTTGGTTTACAAGCACAACATATTAATGTTATGAGCAAACGAGAACGTAGTAAAAATTACACAAAAGATTTTTCAATTCTGGCATTGCATCCTCTAATTTAAAGAAAAGTATCAGCTTATTGGTGCGAGTGTTTCTCATTTCCCAACTCAATTTTTCATGCGTCTTCTAACGCATTGCAGAGATCAAAAACTAATCATTCAAATTTCCAACGTTATTGTCTGTAGTAAATATCAAATAAATGGAAATACTTTTTATTATACGTCAAAATGTTGAACCATTTTAGGAACTCACATATGCAACATATCCATAAACGATAACGTAATTAATCAAATTGAAACTCGATATTTCCGTTAAATGTAGGAAACTATTTAGTAAATTCTTATGGAAATTTTTACAGATTTTCTTTTCAAATTTATAGAAAAGAATGTACACCACTAAATTAATTATACCGTCATCTGATTCGTATGTTGTATGTATATATCATTATTTTAACCCTCTCTCCTCCGATAGTCTAATGGCTAGCACGCTTACCCTTAGTTGAACATGGTTCAGGGTTCGATTCCCGGTGGGAGAGCATTGAATGCATTACAATGGTTCGGTTAATATCGTAAACTGTAGAGCTACATCTCATATAGACTTGGTACTGAAAACCACGGGCGTCTCTGGCAGGGGGGACGAGGGAGACACGTCCCCCCAATATTTTGAAGTACAAATAATTTATTTACTAAAGGTAGAATAACATATAAATAATAATAATTATGTTTATTTGGAATATTCAGGCTGTTAAACGATTATAACAGAGTTCTTGATATATCTCAGAGGGGCCGTTTAGGTAAACAGAAAGGTTCAATCCGCAGCATAAAACCTGCAACATCTGCATGTAAGTTTATAGTGAAACTACACCTAACAGCGCAGGGAATTAACAAACGTCTAAGTGGCACGAATCACGCCAGAAGAAACTTCGGTGTCCTCCCTGCGAACTTATTTTGGAGCAAAGGACTTCGTCGTTTCACAATAAACTTACATGTTCATGTTGCAGGTTTTTTGCTGTGGACTGTACAAATGGAATCGAAGATAATAAACAGGTTGGGCTAAGTAGTAATATTTATATCACTTTCTTTGATGGCCCCTCCCCCCAAATTTTAAATGCTAGAGACGCCAGTGCTGAAAACGGACACTAAACTCGAACAAAGGAGGTAGGTAAGGATCGGCCTTTTTTCGCCTATGATAGTCATAAAAGCCAGTTGATTGTATGAATATGAAATTCATGTAATAATAATTACATCTATGTAAGATGCATATGAAACATATTGTAGCAGGTAACATAAAGAACTCCGCAAACAAAGCGTAGTTGTTGATCCAGCCAGTTTAGACGTTTTCTTTCTAGTTTGTACCTACAGTGTTAGTATTAGGCGCTTCATAAACCATCATACATACATCTTGTTTTCGTGAAAATCGCAGTTAATAAGCTTATCAACAACCATTTGTGTAATGTGGTTCATGAAGCACCTCATATTTAAATTCTTGTTCCAAGTTCGAAAGAAAACGTCTAAACTGGCAGAATATAAACAACCATGCCGTGTTTGCGGGATTGTTCGTGACTTGCAACAATATTTTTCATAAGCTTCTTGCAGAGATGCAACGTTTAATACTTGGAAGTTCATATTCACACAATATAATGGCTTTTATGACTATCATAGGCGGGAAAATGCCGATCTTTACCCACCTCCTTTTACACTTGAGAGGTATGATGGTTCAGTGGAAAGGTTCAGTGGTTTTCTGATGCGAAGGAGCCATGGTTCGATCTTAGACCACGCGGTTTGTTTTTAGACAATATTGTATCTATGTGTTTTTGGGAGTTCTCCCGTTTTCTCTCACATCACCATTCCACCAGTTTTTTTTTAAATCATCCGTCTCTTTTAACCTAAAAAGCATGAATTAACAGTATGTATACAAAACATGAGTAAATAGTATGCCTATATGTTTACATGTAACAATATTATTAACATTTTTTTCTTTCTTTTACAGGTAAGGGCAATAGCTTATCATGACCAGAAGTACAGTCTAGTAAGTGTAAGTACAGTAGAATTAGTGTGCTGGAAATTCGTAATATCTTAGCTATAGTCACACATAACTCAAAAGAAGAATGGCTGTTTTTGATAAGGAGGTAGGCCACAAGATTCACTTATTTTACAGAATTTTATAGGTGGCATTACTGTACAAAGCCACTAGATGGGACCATAGAATGAGAACCTTTTTATTCATTCTTCAAAATTTACTTGTAAAATCTATAACTTTCCCTAAGAAATATACTTTTTGAGAGTTTTCACACTAAAGTAATGACATCAGTTGGCGATTCTGTAAAATACTTGAAACCTACATACCACTTTCTAATTTGTAAACTCGTTTTTGATTTTTTTTTTCTATCACAATTACCATACGTCTTTCTCTCCTATTATCACTCGAATATAATAGAAACAGCATTTGGGCTCATAACATTCCATTTCGCAACTGTGACCCTCTCTACTGGTCTAATAGGTAGCGCTCACGCCTTAGGTGTTAGGAGTGTGTAATCCCCCAAGGGTTTTAGCACAATTCCCCAAATTGGTCATTCTTCCTCCCAAATTTACCATTTCCCCCTATTTTACCATACTCCCCTAAATTTGACATTCTGCGCACCAAACTGAGTATCATTTTCCCGAAATCTACAGTTTCCTCAATTTTACCATTCTCCCTTAAATTTGTCATTCTACCTCCAAATTAGCCATCCTTCTTTCGCAAATTTACTATTTCTCCAACTTTACCATTCTTCCTCCCAAATTGACCATTCTTCTTCCCAAATTTACCATTGCCCCAATTTTACCAATCTTCCTTCTAAATTGACCATTTTTCCTTCCAAATAGACCATCCTTCTTCCCAAATTTACAATTTCCCCGATGTTACCATTCTTCTTCCCAAATTGACCATTCTTCCACCCAAATTGACCATTCTTCCGTGTATATTTACCTTTCTACCCCAAATTTACCATTCTGCTTTCAAATTTACCATTTCCTGTTTCTAAATTGACCATTCTCAAATTGTTTGTACTATTTTTAATGAAAAAAAAAATGTACTATCGAATATTGTCATGGCGCAACCTGTACCCTGAAACCCATCTTTGGGCATCTCTGCATGGCGCTCCAGATTCGATACTCAGCGGAGATTATCGAACCCATTACTGTGGTACAAATTCCATCTTAAATAGTGGGTCCACGTCTTCTCTAGCCTCGGTGCTGAAAGGAACGCTGAAACTCCAGTCCAGTCCTATCAACCTTTTGCAATTGCCTTGGGATTTATGTGGTTAACATGTGTTTACTCTCATTGCTCGAAGATGATTATAAATATTTCGTTACTGAAGAAGAATGGTAGCTTCCAACATATTACATATGTATATTGTACTATACGTTAATTTGAAGTAGCTACAAGCTGTACAGTATTTTATCAAAATTTCCTGTGGGTAAACTCCGGTGACAGAACTCTCTCACGCATGGCTCGTAACAAATGAATATGCAAAGAACTCAACAGAATTTCTAATTCAACGAAGAGAAAAGTGCTGAGAAACAAACTTTCAGATTTTTTTTTAATCTATCATTTCAGATTTTCGTTTTCCTCCTTTCTTTTATGAGAATTACGTCCAGTACCTTTTTGTCCAATACTTGATGCTGAAATTAGTTTTGCGTGTGTGACATATCTTGAGAAATACTCTGTTGTGTTGAAATGTGAATAGCTTTACAAACTGTAGCCCATGTGAAACAGTATGCTTTGCATGTTGTCATTTAAAGGGTTTTAAACTTTAACTTACCAATATATTCTAACTGCAATAGTAATTACATGTTATATGTATATTTAAGTTATTAGTCATGTTTAAAACACAGTCTAAGCTATTTTTGTGGTGGATTTCTTCAATATGTACTGTCATCATCGGAAAGTTATGTACTGTACCATGAGCTACTGGCTATTTTCCACGTGGTTGGGTTATCTTTTCAGTCAGTCTATCATATATCAAGTACCTTCCTAGTTGCTCTCCCTCCTTTTCTTTTTTCAACGTCCTCTTTCACATTCTTAAACTTCTTCTACAGGGGGGATATGGTGGCTCAGTGGCAGATTACCTACCTCTGGTGCGTGGGATTCCTTCTTCGATTCCCGGCCAAGTAAGTTTGTGGTAGACAACATCGTGTTAGTGGGTTTCCTCGTGGTATTTCCGTGTTCTCCCACTTGCTCATTTCACCAATTATTCCATCACCATTCACTTGCTTTAATCATCATCTTCCTTAACCTAAAGAACATAATTGTGGGACTTTCAGCTGAAAGAATTTAGTTCATTTTCATCTCTAAAACAGTGTTCTTGCCACATTCTTTCATTTTTAAGTGTCCTATCACAATTGTCTTTTCTACTGTTTCTTTTTCCACACACTCGCTTCTTGCCTTCCCTTTTATCTCTTTTATATTATTTCTCTCTCTCTCTCTTTTTTTTTTTTTTTTTTTTTTTTTTTTTTTTGCTCTTCCCGCTGATCTAGTTATTTAGCGATACTGATACGGAAATATACCATCGTCCAGTGGCGGATCCAGCCCGAGAATGCCCGCCCCCCCAGTTTTTTGATTGACAAAAATAATTTAAGCTATTTTATATATATATACATATATTTAAGTTTATAGCAAACTCATGATATGCCTATCATAGTCCCCCCCTAGTTTTAAATTTCTAGATCCGTCACTGCTCTCGTCAGTTTTCTTTATGCCGATGGCAGGCTACACAGTATGATGAGCGAGATATAGCCCGGAAGTATGATTAACACTTAAACTTTATTGGATTATTTATTTATTTACTGTAAAACTACTCATATAATACTGCCCATTGATGAGACATCCTAATAATCAATCGTAAACGTTTCTGTATCATGCTACTAATCCTAACAATAAACTATCATCCTAATATACATGTCGCTACCTTTGCTGCCCGATGTTAAATTGTGCATGCAATTTGCCGAATTGCTAGTATCAGTTAAGGTATTTGATGACGTCAAGCTAAACAAAATGACGTGCTTGAAGTCAAATACTGATGCGTAGTTTTCGAAAAAAAATATTTTTATGTCGCTAAAAAAGGATGTCGTTCGTTGCCAATAACAATGGATAATGTTAATGCTGCTGAAACATGTTTATCTACTGTATATATATATATATATAATAAAATAAAGGACAACGTAGTTTAGTGATTATATTAGACTCACATCCGCGTGGTCTTTGGTTTGATTCCCGGCCGGTGCTTCCAAAAATTTTTGGCATCCACCCAGCGTCGTGAGGCAAACTGGGGACTCACGTGAATAAAAGACGTAACGACCACTAGGTCTAGAAAGCACTTGATACATCTGTTAAGAGACAGGGCAACGCAGTGTGCTGACTACGTGTTAGTCGGTAACAGATGGCATTGGAGCTTCTCAGGCTCATAAAGAGCTGTCATTCCAAGTTATTTGATTTGGTTATATATATTAATTAGCAAATTGTATCTATTATTGTGATTCACATATTCCTAACGGTGATACACGCACTACTACATAATGTAAAGACAAGGGTAAAAGTGAGGGGGGAGGCGGGGGGACGCCGTTACCTCACTTCCAGAAAATATCTATTGCGTCCTGCCACTTCCTAAAAAAATTACAATGAACAAAGATAGCAGAGGGGACGGCATGACGTCGTACGTACTCCTACTTTTTCAGATCCACTTTTACCCTGTGTAAAGATACGGTAAGTCGATTTTTTAAAAAAAGAGGTAATTTGTGGAATCTGGTAGTGATGAGAAAAAGAAAACAAGAGTGGTAGACATTGCATCAATTTAAATGAAAATGAGAATCTTTTTGTTTTGTACAGCATAGTTGTAAAACGAAGAACAAATAATAAATAGTTATGATTTAAAAAAAAAAAAGAAAGAAAGGAATATACATTTTCCCCCTGAAGCACATTTTCCTAGTCTGTGTGTTGTTTTTGTTGATGCAGTTACTAATAGCAGTAATGCGTTTATTATAACCCTCTCACTCTCTACTTGTGCTAAAGCTACTGTGCGTATATACGGAGAAGAGGAGGTAGTGCGAATGCCTTTGTTACAGAAATAAACACGAGTTATAGAGCAGTTATTGTATACTGTATATACGCTGTTTGCTTGCTACGTCCAACAAGAAAGAAAAAAAGTTTTTTTTTTTTTTTTTTAAAGTGTGTGGAAAAATGCAACGACCTCATAAACAGAACATAACGTGAGTTACGTCACATTGGAAGAGACAGAGATGAGTCGAGAGAAGAGCTATGGCAAACCTTTCGCCATTTTATGGATAATGTTCTTCTTCGGCTGATATACCTACGGGTACTTCGCAGCCAAGGTGAAGGAAGAAGTGGGGGGAGGGGGTAAAGAGAGAGAGAGAAAAGAAAGTGTGAGTGAGCACTTTTCGATTTATGTGTTAGGAATAGGAGAGAGGAGCAGTTCTTGGTGATTTGTTGTCAGTAAGGGAAAAGGGGGGAGGGGGCGATTTTTTTTCGTTCTTCTGCATACATGAATACGTTTATGTGTTAATCATATATTTCTTTATTTTTATTTTTAGAGTAAGGGACAGGATGGGGACAATCGGTAAGATTTTTTTTTAATTATTAATTAATTTCAAGACTAAATTAGCGTTACTGTTAGGAGTATTGTCACTGAACCAAACAATCTGCTACTTGTACTTTATTACTATTATTATTTGTCAATGTATATAAGAGGGAACACCGGTGTCTAGTGATTGGATCCTAGGGCAGAGGGTTCCGGGTTCGGCTCCCGGTTAGTGCTTCCCAATTTTCGGCGTCCGCCCAGTGTCGTGAGGCAAACTGAGAAGTCAGGTGAATAAAAGATATGATAGCCACTAGGTCTAGAAAGCTCCTGATATGCATGATGGAGCAACACAGCACGCTAATCATGTGTTCGTCGCCACGTCTCATATAGCCTAGCTGCTGAACGGGACGTTAAAATCAATTCAACTCATGTTTTCGTCGGTAGGCTGGACGTAGTTCAAGCGGTCGCTAACAGATGGCATTGGAGCGGCTCAGGCCCAAAAATCGGGCCGTTACGCTAAGTGGTTAATTAACTCACAAAACATTAATGAATTAATTAATTAGTTGTAAAAAATCGTATTTAGAGTCATCACCAAGGCTGAAGTATGACGTGTTATTTAAATTGTGGTCCCTGGTTCGAATCCGGCCAAGTGAGTTTGTGGTGAGCAACATAATTAATGTCCGTGAATTTTCTCGGGGTACTTGCGTTTCCTCCCACTTTCTTATTCCACCACTTCTTCCATCACTATTCACTTGCCTTGATTATCGTCTCCCTTATAAAAGGGCATAATCGTCTTACATTAAATTGAAATATTTCATTTCATTTGATAGACTAATTTTGGGCCATACGTCACTAACTATTTGGCATACTATCGTCGTGCTAGTGTGAGAATGAAAATCTTGAGTAGTGTATATTTCGATACCAGTTCTATCTTAATGGGTGGCGTCACTTTAACCTACAGCGTCAATTTTTAGATCAGTCAATAGTTTTTCGTATAAATAAAATTAGTTTTTGTTGATTTCCTCAGAAACTACGCATGAGAATTTTGTTCAGCTCAACGAAATCTATCGATTGGTATATGCAGGGGCGCACCCAGAAATGTTTGCTGGGGGGTCCAAACTATTATTGAGGGGGATCCAATCAGGGTAAAAGTGAGGGAGAAACGCAAGGGACGTAATTCCCCAACTTCCAAAAAAAAAAACTGTCCAAAATTTTATTAACCAACACAATTCGGCTCCATTGCGTTACTATTATCATTATCATTATTATTATTATTATTATTATTATTATTGTTATTATTATTATTGTTATTATTATTATTATTATTATTATTATTATTATTATTATTATTATTATTATTATTATTATTATCTATTAAAATGCTACAATAGCAACAAAAGCGCCGACCTTTAATCTATAATTTTGGATTTCAGTCTTTAACCTATAACCTTTCATTTACGGTTATTTGTGACTTCACGTTTAACAAAGACAAATATTTTAAAGTACTGTATGTGTATTTTAAAAAATAGATCTTTTTCATAAAGTTTGCTTGTTTAAATTATTGTTCAAAACCTTTGTGTTTTAATAAGCATTTTCAAAAGCAATGCAAATGAATTGTGCTGCCATCTTTGGAGTTCTTTTAAACTTTACGTTTGTGGACGTTTATATGTTTGTCGCCAATCCTTTCGACAATGAGATCTCGGAAACTACAGGCTCTAGAAAGATGACGCTTTTACTGATCGATTGCAAATTTTATGTAGATTGTCCAGTTCTAATTCAATATTTAAAAAAACATATCCATTATTTCTTTATTACATTTTTACGGGTATACTGGAAGTGTTGAAATGAGAAAGAAACTAAAGCATCACATCCTACGTATTGTA
This sequence comes from Thermobia domestica, assembly GCF_964235325.1. Taxonomy (NCBI): domain Eukaryota; kingdom Metazoa; phylum Arthropoda; class Insecta; order Zygentoma; family Lepismatidae; genus Thermobia; species Thermobia domestica. Next base: position 66,386,060 of record NC_137471.1, on the reverse strand, counting down.
CATTCCAACATAACATATTTGTATATGTAAGTTGCATACCTCTCAGGCATTTGTTTCATGGCCAAATGATAATGAAAAACGAAGGATAACCATTTCTCCACTCTAAGTTGAATCTTTATTGTTTGGAGTGTTTTGCTTAATAAACACCACATATGTCACTAACATTATAATTAATTTTGTGTGTAATATATTTTTTTTATTACATACTGCATGCAAGAATGAAGAAAATACTGATCATACATGAATTAAAAACTCCAACCGGAAGTAGACCCAAATCTTGCAAACGGTGCGAGATATTGAAAAAGTAATTGAAAAAATCTCCCCTTTATGGTATCTCTTGCAAATTTTTATCAAGGCGTCTTTCACTTGTGTCTGTAAAGGGATATGTACGAATGTTGTGAGAAATAACAAGGAGATTCATGCTCATATGTGAATGATGCGCTGTGTAGAGGGCGCAGGTTCAGCTAGTTATTATTATTATTATTATTATTATTATTATTATTATTATTATTATTATTATTATTATTATTATTATTATTATTATTAAAGGAAGAGAATAAACATAATTATTTCCTTGTTCAATAGGTACAGGGATATCAGTCTTTCCTGTTTTTAACTTCCTTATAAGAAGTAATTGCGTCTTTTTTTTAATTCCAATGGAATTACGCTGTCTATCCATCTTCCCTTTATCTTTTATCATAATGGCGGAAAACTCATTTAAAAAGTTAAAAAAAATATAATAATTTTTTGAAAAAAAGAAAGTAATAGAGAAAAAAGCTCATTAAGAAAGTAAGATTTTTGATGGATCAGCACCTTTTTCTTTAACTCAGAAAAGAATTAAGCTTTCACAAAAATAAAAATAATAATAAAAAAATTAAATTAAAAAATCCTCTCTCTCTCATTTTATTTTTTTTTTGTCCCCTTTTTCTCAATCTTGCTGTACTTAGCGTTTTCAGAAAGAAAGAAGAGAGAGAGAGAGGGACAAAAAATAAGTATTTAATTCCTTCATTTTTGCTTTTTCTCTTTTATGCGTTTTAATTCACGTAATTACACCTCATAAATGCTCTCTGTGTCTTTAGTTTCTGTCGCTTTAATGTTCTACGGCAATTTTGTTATGCAAATGAAATTAGAGATGATCTCAAGGAATTAACCCCTTGACATAACATTGTGCGTTTTGCTAATTGACTTCGTTCGCTCGTTCTACACAGGAAGAAATCTTTTCTCATCTTTTCTCCCTCGAGTTCCGCTGAGACAACAGTGTTGCCAGTACTATCTGTAAACAAAATTAAAATTTTGCGCGTTTTGTAATTAAACTCGAAACTCGCAAAAGAAAAAAAAAAATGCGTCTAAAGACAAGAAATATCAACCAGTAGATATCGTTGAGGTGAAACAAAGATATACTTATACGTAATTTTTGAGAACAAGGGAAACTATATATATATATATATATATATATATATATATATATATATATATATATATATATATATATATATATATATATATATATATATATATATATATATATATATATATTTTTGTAAATCTAAAAATTGTTGCTGTACAATCATCACGCCATCTATTAACGGAACTATAGTCTGCTGTTATCAAGCTTTTTGTTATGTCACTATTAAGAAAAAAATGAAATCTTAAAGTTTAACTTCGCATGTTTATGCCGGTGATGATGTGAAATGAATGTAGTAGTGAAATGAAGAAAGTGGGAGGAACCCCGAGAAAACCCACGCACACGGTGTTTGTCCACCACACTGTTAAGAAAGCATAACATAGTATGGTCAAAGAGATATAGCCTCAAAATTATTATACTAACTTTTAATTTTATATATTTATTTATTTATTGTTCTAACTATAATATTGTCCAAAGATATGACACATATCTGTCAAAATATCACATCATGCTGAATAATAATGGCATGCTTGAAAGTAAACTCTGGTGCTTAATGTTTTAGAGAAACTAATTTTTGTATGGGTAAGCAGTATGTCGTACGTTACCATAATAATTAGTTGCTTTTATTCTACTTGAACATATAGTTTATTTATACATATGTGAAAAAAATTCGCTGTTAAGTAACAGATTGTATTATCTATTATAGTTTGTTCTCTAACTGTGACACCTCCAAACAGTGACACACGCACACTTCTAATATCAAATGCTTATACTTAAGTTGATTACAACCAAACACCTAATAATTTATCAGTTGTTACAAGGATGCCATCACCCGCTCCCCAAGCTTCACGACACTCCTCCTAAATTCTCTTGGTCTATCAATCAGAAAACCAATATTTACTTTTACTATTATTTGCGCTGTTGTTAGAAAGTATAATACTTTTGATGCATGTAATCTTAAAGTTCGATTCGATGTTCGATATTGATCCAGTATCGTTATGCTACAAAATCCATCATAGAAAAAATTCTTATAAAGACAGTAAAGAGAATCAGGCGAAGAATGTATACACCAACATTACAATCTTATAAGCCCCACTAGCGTGATTCTAATAATAAAAGCTAACGAACTTTTTTGCAGTAAGAAAAGCTGTATATCCTTTTATCATAGGCAACCACCAGTTCTTTTCTGCTGTACAGGTTGCATAGAAGCTAGGGAATGTCATATTTTTAACAATATCGCACGTTAACGTCATCGTTACCTGTGCAGACGTTAACGGGTTTACTGCATTAACAAACTCAGCGAGATAATTCCTCTAACTGTGTATTGTAATAAGCAGAATTCAAGAAAATCGCTTTCGTTCAAAAGATATCGTATGGACTAACCAGTATACATATGGACGGATATATTAACATTATAATCCTATAAAGTCCACTAGCATGATCCTAATAAAGCTATGGTGATAGTCAGTGTTTTTCAAACCTTTTTTGCTGTCTGCTTCAAAATTGATTTTTGAAATCAAATCTTTTAGTTTTACGTCCCACAGTTATGACGTGTAGGCTAAAAGAGTCGGTGATGATAAGAAATTAATGAAATGGGGAAAAAAGAAAATGGGGGAAACGGGAGAATCCCGAGAAAACCCGCGCATACGGTGTTTGTCCACCAAAGTTCACATGGCATGTCCACCAAAGTCCACAAAGTTCACATCGAACCTTGGACTCTATGCACCAGAGGTGAGCGCTCTATCACTGAGCCATCGCTGCCCTGATTTTAATCTACTATTAAAAGCTTTATGGTAAAAAGAGCTAAGTGCCCCATCCGGAATTGAACTTGGAACTATGCACACAGATAGAACGTGCTTTAGCCACTCGGTACATCTGGCTTCTTGGTCCACTATATAGACAGAATTCCTTATATCAGAAGAACATTAGATTCCTCTCTTCGTATTTGTAATTTATTATTTTTGTTCATATTCTCTTTTGAAATAAATGGGAAAGTAACTGACTACACTACCTTTTTCTCTACTGGTTTAGTCGGTAGCGTACACAGAATTCAAGAAGGGATCAGCAGCTCCGATTTCTGTATTACCCTGGGGGGAGCCATTCAGGTATGTATCCTTCGTTGTCAAATATTGAAACAAAGATCCTAGTAAAGATATCCATATCCTGGGGTAATAAGGAAACTTTGAGGATTTCGTCCCCCTAGAAGCGACGCCCGTGTCGAATTCGTGGCCCCAAATTCACACCGTTTTATACATACCTTAATATGTAAATGTTTATTTTTTTCATAATGTTTTGTTCAAAGAGGAAGGGCTTAAAACTTCAAAATCTGCTGTTGCGTACGCCACTAGGTTTAGTAATTATACCTACATCCTGCGACGTTAAAAGTAAATTAGTTAGAGATGCCTTCGACATAATTATAGAGATCAGAATAAGTTCAAAAAATGCTGAAGATTACTCAAAAATCACAACAAAAACGTTTTTAGTTCTTTGTAAAACTTTCAGAACTTCAGCTTGACCCCTACATAAAGATATCTTAGGGGGACTATCTTTTTAAAAATAAATAATTAATTTAATCTTTAGTTTTGCGGCTTACTGTTATACCTTCTTGACTAAAAGAGATGCGTGATAAATGGTAATAAATGATTTATGAAAAAAATGGTAGAATTATACTGTATGAGATCTACCAGAAAATTCGTGGACGCGATTTTGTTTGCCACAAATTTGTATGTCCTGCGATCAAACCAGGGACACTTCCCACCAGAGGTGACCGCTTTACCATTGAGTTACCGTGTCCCCATTCTTTAGTTGTAATTAATATCATTATGTCATAAGTCAATACTTGACTCGATTTATGCAGTACATTTATGTAAACATGGTACCAATTCGTAGACAAGTATGATAATTATTAAAAAAAAAAAAAACACGTTAGAGCAAAACCCATGTTATTCAAAAACTTCTATCTAAAAATAAAGGGAAAAAAGGGTGTGTTGAAAGATAATGTATTAAGAATAAAATTACATCACATGGCAACCCTGCAATAAAGAGTGAAAACCAAGTCAGCCGCGGCGGCTTTGCATGCCAGGTTCTTCAGTACCGCATCTTAAAAACAATACGCTGTGATTCTTCAGACTCTTCTCTTTCCCCTTTACCTCTGTCGTTCTTGCCGGTCTCTCACACCGTTTCCCCGAGAGCTCTGTTGGAAAACGGAAGTTTCATCTCGTTTCTGTCTTGTGTTTTTACCCCTCACCCCCACCCCACAATCCTTTCCTCTTCCACCAAGAGAGAGAGAGACCGAGAAGCTTAGTCAATTAAAACGGTCGTCGGGAGAGAAATTCCTCCATTAATTAGACGTGTTAATTGGAGGCTGTGTTTTCCTTTTCGCTTTTTCCTTTTTCTTCTCTTAGCTGCTTTGCATTTAATTTTGCTTCTGAAAATGAAGGAAGAGGAAGGAAATCGTTTTATTCGTCACCGTCGAGAGCGACGACTGACTCCCTTTAAGTGCTTCTACGGACTGCGACGGGCGACAACGCTTGTATAGATTTCACTCGAGACCTCTAATTACATTGATGTGGTTAAGCGTCGGTTTTCGTATTAAACACAGGAAAAGGAGAACAAAAGGAGAAAATGGGTCTGGAAATGGTTAAGACTTGTAAATAGAGATAAATGAAAATGTTTAAATCTTTTGTTTGTTTGTAAATACCCAAACAAACGGTTGAAATAAAATGAGATTTGCAGACAACAACATAGAAAGGGATTAATTAGTAAGAAAAACAGGAATTAGGAGAGAAGACAGACGAAAGAGAAACCAAACGAAAAGAGAAATCTTAGAAAGATAAATGAGAAGTGTTAATTGTATTTTCAAGAAAGACTAAGATTACAGATTAAAATTTAACTTCTTGGTTGCAATTAATTCTTGTTCAACTTTTATTTATTTATTTTTATAAAAGTAGGTTAAAGACCTGTACTAGCGCTATGTTTCAGCATTTCGGGTTCGATTCCCAGTACAAGTACATAGTTTTGGTTGTTGGCATTCAAATGATGAGCCTTTTGCGAACTAATGCTCTAAAAGGAAAATTACAGAAATAATTTAATCAATCGTGGTTAAGAATGTGATGAAACAGTAATGGCACAAATCCATCTATTTGCAAGCTTTTCTACCAAAAGAACTTCGTTTCACTTCCTTATAATTAACTTACGGCAGTCTCTTTATCTATATCATATTTCCCACTAAACCAGAAGTTTATATATATATATATATATATATATATATATATATATATATATATATATATATATATATATATATATATATATATATATGTAATTTAGGGTAATCCTTTCACTCCTTATGTTTCTTAGTGACTCACCGAACTGTATTTCAATTATAGTTGGAATCCTTTTACTTCTTTGTCTCAGAACTGTATTTCAATTATAGTTGGAATCCTTTTACTTCTTTGTCTCAGAACTCTATTTCAATTATAGTTAGAATCCTTTTATTTCTTTGTCTCAGAACTCTATTTCAATTATAGTTGGAATCCTTTAACTTCTTATGTTTCCTAGTGACTCAGAGCTGTATTTCAATTCTAGCTCAAAAAATCCTTTTAATGTCTTCCGTAAGATAGAATTTTATTTTTGTCTTTTCTAGGTCCTTATTGACAAATTATGTTCTAGCTCCTTACGTATAACTTACAGGGATACTTTTACTTCTAATTTTTCTCAGGAAGTCAGAACTTTGTTTCAACTCTAGCTTCTTACGGATAATGTATGATAATCCTTTAAGCCTAATATTTCTAAGTTCTAGCTCCTTCCGTAAAACTTACAGAAATCATTTTACTTGTAATATTTCTCACTAAGTAGGAATGTTATTTGAACTGCAGCTTTTTACAAATAAGTTAGACGTAAACAAGAATCTAAATAAGTCACAGCTGTTTCAATTCTAGATTTTTACGAATAGAAATCCTTTTACGTCTAACATTTCCTAGTAAGTTAGAATTTGTTTTACATTTTAGCTTCTTTTGATCATTTACCACTAATGTTTCTGAAGATCAAGAAGTCAGAACTTTATTTCAATTCTCGGGATAAGTAAGTTATAGAAAGCTTACTGTGTATATTTCCAATAAGTCAGTAATTATATGTAGTAGCGTAAACATAATTTCCTCAAGGTGAGGGTTCGTGCACTCAAATTTATATTGTTTCAGAACACGCGACATTTATATATATTAGTGGTCAGGCCCTTACTCAGGAACTTATTTAAGGGGAGTCCAAAGTTTTCTGGAGGGTCTAAATTCAGTATTAGGATAAATTATATTATTTTTTTTTTAAATTCGCCCCTAAAATTAGACGAATTTTACTTAAAAGTAGTGAATTCGGGGGTTCCGACCCCAGGACCTACCCCAGCGTACATCTCTGTTAGTTGTGTTAATTTTCCCATAATATCTTACTGAAGGGAAGGGGTTAAAACCAGAAAACCGGAAAGCCCTCATTTGCGTACTCCATTCATATATAAATAACTTACATCGCAAATAATTTGATTTCTTGAAGCCTCTTGCAGGAAACAACCCGACAAAATAAAATTTTCGTTCAAGAATCAATTATTATTTTAATATTAGCCAAATATTTTTCTCTTCATAGAATTAGAATTATTTTAAAACACATTACTACTCTTGTAACTTCTTTGAAAAATAAAAGAATGAACTGGGGACAAAGCACTGTTTGAAGATATTCATGGATTACATGTGGTGTTCAGAAATCGATATTTTACTATTTTTTTAAAAAAATAAATGTAGTTGTTCGATCATTGCTCATATAATTAAAATCGATAATGTTCACGTTTGTTGCAAACGTTTATGTCTAACCAAGTTAATATATGCAGGCACATATGCAATGTTTCATTCTTTCATTTCCTTGTAAAGACAAAACACACTCTAGACATAATAAACACTTACCACACGAATATAGGCTATATAGTCTTTTTTTTTTTTTTTTTTAATAGTTCTAAACGTTTTCGGCGCGGATGTGAAGATTTCGAGATGCCTTTAGGCGTCCAGTGTATTTTTCCTTTTTCTAACGTTTATTTGTTATTCAAACACACTACACGATATATTCCATTGTTAACCTCTTTTTTCATTGGAGAATTCTCGCATCCTTTTGTTCAGTGAAAGGTCTGCACAATTAAAGACTATGCAATTAGATTGGATAATCTGATAAAGTGAACTATTATCTTTCTGTGATAATCATACAGCGTTGTGTCGTGATTGGGCGATGTTGAATTTTTTTCTCTCTCTCTCTCTCTTTCTAGACTTGCTCTGCCTCGGGATACCTTCTATAATAGTCACTTCTTCACTCACTCATGTAAGCTTTGGTGGGGATTTTTTTAAAGTCTTTTCTGTTACAAAAGAAAAGAACGAGGTGTTTGTATATTTAAGAGGTAAAATGTGTAGTAATGACGTCACAATAGACTGGCTTCTTGACCATAAGATATTAGAAAACATTATATCGGAGAAATGCTAATTGACGTTTTCATAATGGATTTCGGTGTAATGAAGCCTAAACGTAAATTTCACTCAGCCGGGATCACTGATATATATATAAAGAGAGAGAGAGAATTTTGTCCGGGAATGTAGGAGAAGGAAATAAAAATGAGCTCTACTAGGACATTATTTAATGAATGACGTGTCTTGCACAAGAGCGGGATATAATAACAATTTAACTTAGTTTGGGGAGGGGGTGCGGTCATGGGCGCCCGAAGGGGGCAGGGGCGTACGAAAATGTATACGTAATATATCAAACCACGTATATTAAATACCAGGCGTAATATAGCAACCATGAATATGCTCCCCCTAGAAAATTTTCTTCGGGCGCCCCTGGGTGCGGTACACGAACTCTAGACAGCAAAGTCCTCCTACCTGGTAGTATACCTAGAAGAAATACTGGTAGCATGGTCCTGTTATCCAGCTCTCGAAGGCGACTTAGTGTAGTGAGAAGTCGACTATACTGTGAAGTTGTATGGCCGCCAACTTCACCGAATTCAAATCCCGGTTGTGGTTCGAGGCCCACATTAGTAGTAGGTCAGGTCTTGTATAACCTTGGTGTTGCCCTAATATATAGCTTATTCTTTTTAGTTTTATCTTTCAAATCTTACGGTCAACGTTTTGTCAATTGTACTCTACTCTACTGGCCTGTTAGTCGTACTAGCTTTGCTGAAGCAAAGCAAATGGGCTTGAACTTGCCTTCGGGCTAACACCCACACATATGTACAGACAATTGTTCGAATAAATTAGTCAATCTGAGGTTCAGGACGACACCCAGTGGCGTAGCAGCTGCCCCCGCAACCCCCGCAATGCGGGGGGGCCCCGAGGTATAGGGGGCCCCGAAGTCTTGCTATGAATAAAGATTTAAAGAAGTAGAACTTCAATCTTACTTCTATCGGCTTTACAACCAGGGCCCCTTCTCTATACTTTGCGGGGGGGGCCCTAAAATTGTGCTACGCCACTGACGACACCTCTACCTTAAATTCTCCCGACATCTTAGAATAGGGATATATTCATCCCTTGGCTGTGGACTACATTCATCCATAATTTCAAATGTTTCTATGCATAACTTAATATGCATGGTACATGTGTGATTTTTGCATAATATTTTGCTCCAGGAAGGAGGGATTAATCCCGGAAATCTCCATGTACAGATACTGAAAATAGAGATCAAATAATAAAATGAACTTGAAACTATTCTGCTAAAAGATCTTCTTTCTTAATATTCAAAATTTGAATTTTTAAAATTGAAATTCTAATTAGGCCCATCATGCATTTAATACTAATGCAATATTTGTTGTAAAGTAAGGTATTCAGCCAGAAAGGCTCTTCTTTTTCTTTTTTTTTTTTAAATCCGATTTTGTATTCGGATTTAAAAAAAAAAAGAAAAGAAAGAAAGAAGGAAATATAATTCTCCCTCACTTTCTGCGTTGATATAGCTGCCTCCATGGTCCTCGTATCCGGGACCTGTCAATAGATGGCGTTCCCAATCGTGTCAGAGTAGTTCGCGTCTGGGAGCTTCGTCCGTTTTTTAACCCCCCTCCTCCCCCGTCAATTCTCCTCTCCACCTGTCTTGTTCTCGTATGCACCCATCACTCCCTTTCCCTCCCCTCCTTCTTCGCGCGCGTTCAAGTTTGCGAACAGAAACGAAGAATGCCGAAGATGCTAGGGAGAAAATCGACGAAGAGAGCCGAGCGGCGGAGGTATTGATTTTTAATCCTAGTTAGCAATTCCAAGGAAACACGCTTTTCGTAAAGAGAAGAGAGAGGAAAAAAAAGGATGGATAACTTAAAAAAAAAAAGCCAACAGCACTTACCAATACTTCATTCAGTTCATGAGGCATCTATAGTATTTTTGTCCCTTTAGTTTCCTCGGAATTATTTGTCATTTTGTACTTTTTTCTTCATTTTCTCTCCCGTTTTCTTTGGAGAAGCGTCGAACTGAACGAAGAATTACGTACTTGCGGCCGCAACTTACATCCAAACGGAGGGAAAAAAAAAACGAGCGAAGGGTATTTTCGAAGGAGTAATTGGTGTTAAACGTTTTTCCTTCAACGCTGAAACAGAACAACCAAAGAAAGGCTTTAAAATAAACAGAAGTAAAAGACGAGGTTTGAGTTCTGCTTAATAACAAAGATTAGAGGGTGAATAATATCTTATGCTGAAGTTATTATCCATTGTAATCAGGATTTCTTGTTTACAATATTGTAGTCTGATGTTGATTAGATTGAAGTTTAGTGTCGCTTTCAATACCGAAGCTTTACGAGATATGGGCCTACAGTTTAAGATAGAATCCGAATCGACGTTATACATTCAAATTTCATAACTGTCCAATCGAGATTCAAACTCGGGACCCAGTACACCAGACATACATTAGCTACTAGATCTTTCATATGCGTGATTCTTGCTTCGATTCCATAGTGCCGATAATCATAATTTTCTCCGTATTATTGGTGTAATATTGGGAAGCAGTAAGATAGGTTCTTGAAATTAAGAGACAGTTACCTCTGATTGAGAAAGCCAGTCCTAAAGGTGATGAAAGCTAATAATGCTGATCTCATAGGCAGTTAACGAGTATTAAAAGGCAGGTCCCTCTCATGACCTGCTGATAGAGAAAAAAATCCTAAAGGTTATGCAACCTAAAGTGAATGTAAGTTATGTGGGTTACCTATGTAGAAAGGCGTTCATTTGTTGTCGATTAGATATCGTAAAATCGATAACCCGATTTTTTTGTGATACCTTAACATTCAATAGTACTGTGACTATTTAATTAATATGAACATAAAAATGATAATACATAACGTAAAATAACACATAAAAATATTCCTATTCAGAACTACGACGTAATCGCTGGTACTGTATGGCTTTAACTCCCATGTAATCGCTGCCTTATATCCACAAAGTAATGGCTCCGAAACCTGACGACGATTCGCCTCAGGAACTACGGATTCCATAATATGCTCAATCCTTCAATGAATACAAATCTACAACATGGCCCCCGCACTTCAAATATGAACTCGACTCTAAATAATTGTAATAAAGAACTTCTGAATGAAGTGTCTTTAAAATTCATTTAATGTGGTTTTTTATTCAACTCACTTATATGAAATTGCAGCTATGATAACAATTACAGAATCGGATAATCTCTCTTCCTGTTCAACCAACAATAACGACACCATGCGGTACTCTGAACGATCTTGCTCCTGTCCTGTTATCCAAGTAGTTAGTATATAGATATATAGATGGCAATAATGTGCTACCATTTGTGGCAATGTCGCGTCAATATGAAGAAGTACTTGTTCCTACCCAAGTCCACGGCGGCATGGCCAGTGCTCAGCTGATATACTTTGTCAGCTGTATGTTATACTTTATGATGTTAAAACCTATGAAAGCTTCAGAATTATTACTTTGTTGTGAAGTATGATGAACTCACCAACTTCTATAACCGCTGCTTCAGATTTCCAATGGATCGCAGTTCGTTAAATTAGTTCTAGTCATTGGGCCAACTGAAAAGATAGGGAATTACCCTCAGCAGTCAAACTTGGAACCTCGCGTAACGGAAATCATGTTAATATTCACACATAGAACAAAATTTACTGGCGTTACAGCCCTCGAAAAACAAAGGTGTTCTTTGTTGAGTGATACGTATATAGTCAGTATATCAGGCCTGTTACCATTATTTATATTTTTTAGAGCTGAGTTCAAAATATCTTAATTCAAATAGCTCTTCAATTGCCTAACGATACCGGATCAGCACCGGAAACTTAAGGATCCCCGTCGATAATCTAACCCAGGACCTTGCGCATAAGAGCCTTTTTTTAGTTTAGAATCTCCCAATTTTGCTCCGAAGCTAAAAGAAATAGTGATAATGAATAAATTAGTGGTATAAGGAAAGTGGGAGGAAGTGGGAGAACTCTCAGAAAATTTACTCACAGGTATTTGTCCACCACACGTCCCAATTCGTCAGCTGAAGTCAAACCAGGGACCCCTACCAACCAAAAATGTGCGCTCCAGCACTGAGCCACCGCGGTCACCAAAAACACATCTGTAACTGTTCGGTTATACAAGTGAACATCTGATAAATGTGTTTTTTTTTAACTTAAAATCGTAGCACCTACGTTGATCGACTTCCCATCCCATTTTTTTTAAAAAAAGAATAACAGTATTGCCAGGGTAAGCACGTCAAATACTCCATGTGATGTCTGCTATATTATTTTCCCCTTTTTTGCTTCCCTCTTTCGTCTGTCTTTTTCCTTTCTTTCTTTAGACTCAAGAAGAACAAAAGGAACAAAAAGAATACACAATCAGGTAGCATGTAAGTTTTATGGTACATAAAAGATATCGCAAGCAGCTATCCATCTTCTTATGTAGCCGTGAATGGATAGATTCGTGTGTCACGCATCTACACAGCGGCACAGCCGAAAAAAAAAAAAGAACAGCAACTTTTCTCTCTCGCGCGCCCGCCCGCGACACGATCACGCTTGATTTCAAATCGCAAAATATTCACAGAAGACCCTTCCACTCATAAGTATAATCTGAGATTTACTACAGGGTTTTCTGGATATCACCAGGAGAAATGAAGTTGTAAAATAACCACATCTGAAATCAACCTTCACGATTCCGAATTTCCCCATCGTACGATTGCCTCTGGTGTGGCCTAGGATGCGGACACTTCTTTCCCTCTAAAAATCGAGAAATTACCGTAAGACTACATTATCATAGTAAAAATTGCTATCAGAATTGTCCTTATAGTTACCGAATGTTCATCCGACAATAATCGGAGTAACGAATATTCGAAGAATCCATTAGTTAAGTAACGGATATTCGAAGAATCCATTATTTGAGTAACGAATATTCGAATCATCAATTATTTGAGTAACGAATATTCGAATCATCCATTGAGCTTTTTCGTGGCTAAGCGGGTAGCGTACGCGCCTTTGGCGTGGGAGACCCGGGTTCGATTCTTGGCGGGAGCTCGTGTGGTTCGGATTCCACGTTATTTAATTATTCAAATTTCGGTAAAGAATTATTACTTCTTAGATTTATAGCCCTCAAGGGATAACAGCTGGTCAATTTGGCTCTTACCGAACTTTGCATCTCGCAGTTTAAATAGTTATCTATTTGCCTGTAGATGCAAACACACACACACACACACACAAAAAAAAAAAAAAAAAAAAAGTTTTCCACCAGGTTCTGAATCGGAAAACAGCCATACCAAAAGCACGATAAATTGGATGTAACGGCGAATGATCCAAAGAGATTTACGGATATGTATACCACAAGATATTATGAAGTGATTTTAAACAGTATATGCACAATCCAGCGTACTGAAAGTGGGGAACCCCGCCAGTAAGTCACTCACTCACTTACACTTTTGGTGCGAGGGATTAGTGTTTGATGTTCGATCAAAATACTCAATAAAAAATGTATCCCATCATTTTAGTACCTGACTTGGTTGCACTTAACCCAAAGATAGCGTGGGTCAATAAAAAATAGCGTGACCTATGACCCACTGATCAACTTTCCACCGAGAATGAACGACCTGCCGTGACCATTGAGAAACACGACCGATTAATGTGTAGGGAGGAAAATGGTGTTTGTAGATTCATTGGTTTATACTGGTATTTTAAAAACGTTTGGTTGTGCTTATGTGCAAAAAGGTCCAGTTTCTAACTTCCTGTTTTAATAAAAGTGGCACTTTGCGAAATTGCCTTTTATACATTACATTGAGTAACATTACAAAGTTGATGACGGTATATGTTCTTATATCCCAGTTTTTACAACGAGAAATGGATCTGTTGACTTACACTTACAATTTGATCCATTTAACGCACTACCTACTGACTCAACTCCCTATGAGGATTGCAGGTTGTATTTTCTTATACAACGCCGAGGTTCTGAAGGACAGGATCCACTATTTAAGGTAGACTGCGAACTACAACCGGTACAGTTAGTGAGCGCACCGGGCATCATGCGGGATCAACCGTCGTAGTATACACAGGCTCTTCTCCATCACTCTATTTCACTCACTCAGAATTGAATTAGAGGAGCATGCCATGGCCCCGTCATAGGATAGATAGAAATTTTGCTTCTCACCAAGATTGTTGTACCGATATGGTCACCTGCTGCCACTTTCGTCAAGTGGACCCTAATTGCTTATTATCCTACCTACACACACAAACACAAAACACACCTGTATGTATGTAAGCTATATAATGTGTATTTGTGTCGATATAAACCACTTTTGAACAAGCATATAAGAGGCAAATTCATGTTGTTAACGTAATTAATTATCTTTATTAAGAAATTATTGCTACAGTGACGTTGATTTACAGCATGTTCTTAATATGTATTTCGACTTTTTTACTTAGTCTTATACATTGATGACGTTTGACCATCAGCTTTGCTTCCTTGTACTGCTTCTAATTAAACAATCAAAGTTCTTTTGTCTTACTACTTTTGTCTTCGCCGATCAATCACTAGAGTGCGTTCATTGTGTAAGATGACATATATGTAAACAAAGTGATTTTCTTTTACCCGTTTTGATTGATGAAGCGCCGCGTGCGTTTGACGTCGAGCGCAATTAGAAAAGTAATTTCATTCATGTTTACATATATGAGTGTGTCTCAAAGGCGAGAAAACATCCATCGGCCATATAAAATAAACTATTAAGAAGAACAGTCAGTAAATCTCTATAGTATCGAATAATGACTTTTTTGTGTGTTGGCAGCAAATTAAGCATCATTATGAATTAAATTGCCAAATGAAACTGACCAAGACTTATAACTTAAGGAATCCGAAAGTTCATTGCTGCAGAAACAAAATTCGTTAGTTGGACTGGAGTTCATCGTCCCTTTCAGCACTGTGGCAATGTGAATATGAGACATGAAGTTTAAGGTGGAATCCCACCCACCATAATGTGTTCAAATTTTAAGGCTCTTCTACCGGGAATCGAACTCGGGATCCTGTGAACGAAAGCCTTACAATCAGACCAGCGCGGAAGATTGCAGAAACAAAGACTCCATCAGAAATTCCATCATATACAAAACCTGAGTTATTCTTTCTTACTTTTCTAAGATCCAACTTTACACTGTGTCCTATCTTCCGTCTTTTCTCTGAGGATTACTAACACATCGTGCATTCCAAAGAATGACGTTGACTCAGTAATGGAATACTCACTTCTGGTGCGAAGTGTGTAGTTTTGTCTCAGCTTATGCAGGTTTGTAGTGAACGACGTTGTGTCAGTGAGTTCTCTCGGGCTTCTTTCGTTTCCTCCCACACTTTAATTTTATCATTTTTTTTACGTAATCATTTAATTTCATTAATCATCTGTCACCTTTAGCCTAAAGGGCGGAGATGACCCTTTCCTTCAAATGCTTGGGGTCAACCGTCCCAAAGTTACTATTCTCCCGCACCTCAAAGTAGTAATAACCTGTCCCGTTTTCCTTTTAAATAATCCATATCCTCTTATGCCTCCCGTCAGAGTTTTGTCCTTTTAATCAAAAGACAATGCATTACAATTAATTATTTTAAAATGTTAGCGTTCTTAAAAGCATCATTATGCCACAATTAAAAGTACGGTTGTGTCATTTTCAATGAAAAACTAAAAGCATCATTATGGTTTAATTAAAGTTCGGTTGTGTCATTTTTCAATGAAAAACTAAAAGCATCGTTATAGTATAATTGAAGTTCGGTTGTGTCACTTTTCAATGAAAAACTAAAAGCATCATTATAGTATAATTAAAGTTCCGTTCTGCCATTTTCAACGTGAAACTATGTCGCCTCCCCTCGAAGAAAAGAGTAATCGTATAACCTGCACCCTAGCACCCACTTTTGGACACCCCTTCTAAAAGACATAAACGTGGAACGTTAAAAAAAATAATAATTTTTAATCACTTTCACTAACCGTCGCCAGTACTTTTTGTTTTAGCGACGTATATTATAGGGAGCTAGCTTGTTTACCAGCGGGGGCTGAGGTAAAGGGGGAAAAATTTCAACAATTTTTCTGCCTGACTCTTCCAATACTCCCTTACCCTCCTTCTATATGTCAGCGTTGCCAGGGTTAAAAAATTGTCACATGAATGTCATTCTGAAGAGTTAGTGTGAGTTGGTTATTTGTTGTGTGCTGTTGTGGTTGCGGTTTTGTTGCTTATTATTCATTTGACAATGACTTCACAGCGTAAGAGAGGGCAAGCTACACACAGCGAAGCTAGAGAAGTAATAAGGAAGGCCATAGTGCAGTGCGACGAAGAAGCGCGGGAGAAAAAAAACTGAAGCATTTGTTATCACAGCCTAATTCGCGTGTGTCCACGTATACAGGGATCTTCGATAGGGATTACATAATTGCATCAACTCTTTGAATTAAGAGAGTATTAGCTGAATATTTTGACAACGCACTGGCAACCCTGCCCAGGACCGTCGAGTGACCGTTTCTTGCCGACGGGGTGGGGAACCTGCCAATCAACTCTGAATTCGTCAGCCTCGCATTAAAGCAAGCTCCCTATAATACCTTCATTGTAGATACTCCATTTATTACCCACACTATATTCAGCGCTCCACATTGAAATAAGAGGAAATGTTTGTAGTTCTACGTTACGTTATGCTCTATAGGGTAAAGAAGACGATGATTATTGACAGTGAATTATTATGAAGTAATTTTGGAATGAGAGTGTAGGAGGAAAAGTTTGCGAGGCCAGGAATCTAACAAGACACCTTGAGTGTTCTGCGTTGTATAATTATTTTCCATTCCCTGTTTCTTTGCTTATTTTGCATCACACATTTTCCTGTGTTCATTTTGGCGACTTGGCTTCCAACTTTAATATCCATATAGTACAACGAGTAGAATATTACGCTTTTATAAAATTTCCCTTTTCCCTCCTTGTGTCTATAAGACTACACACATTCATTTACTACGGCACACATTGAAGAAGTGAAAAAACTAAGTGCAAGGAGCGAAAGGGAATTATTGGACCTAGCGTTTGTAACATTAGATTTTTCTTTAGATGTATATTGCACACACACACTCACACACAACATGTAACCATATCATGTATTTCACCTGCTTTCTTGTTACTACTGCTAGTGCTACCATCTACCGACTAGCTACCCCGTTCTTTTCATGTAGTCGTTTTCCCCTCATGGTTCCACCAGCCCAGGCTTTACCCTACTAGATATATATACACACACGCATTTTTCGTTCCCTTCTTTTTTACCCTACTGGAGAACGTAATGCCGCCCACGGTCTTCTTGCGCTTGGTTGCAATTCTTGATGTTTGATGGAGAATAAAAGAGTAGGATCGCATCAGCCGGAAGGTGGAACAGCGAGCGGGAGGGGGAGACGCGAGAATCTTGTTAGGGACGAAGCACAGAAGATGGAAGAAGATGAAGGCTTCTCCGTTGAGAGATGTTCTTGAAAACTAAGATCCTCCGAGAGCAAATTTTTTAAAAGTTCTTTTCCTTAGAGGTATATAAGAAGGGGGACGGGAGAGGAGACTGGGGTGGATGGTGGTAAAAAGTCGTCTCGTAATAATAAAAATATGAAAGAGGGAGCATGCTTGGCTCCTCGCTCCACCTACCTACTTGCAATTATATTTTAATTCATTACGTTGGAAAGATTTTTTTTTTCTTAATGAAAAAAAGAAAAGAAACTTTTAGTATTGTCGAGTACTTAATTTAACCTCTACAGATGTTAACAAGCAACCTTTGAATCTGAATAAATGTGTATAGACATAAACGACCAGATTAGGAAGAGAAAATAAGGAAAACGGGGGGAAAGCTAAAGGAAGCTTTTCTTTTTAAAAAACCAACATTGCTTGTAATTAGTTGTTCTTGTGCTTCAGACTCTTGTGAAATATAAGAATCCATAAAGTATGCAACAACTGCAAATCTCCCTAGTTAATTTATAGAAGGATCAGAGTGTACAATTAATCATGTATTCGTCCTTAATTTTTGGATGCAAGTTCCATTCGTTATGAAGTGTGCGCTTTACATGGAGATTGACGAGTGAAAGGTCGAATGAGTGCATTACATTCAGATTGGTAAGTGAAAGGTCAAATGAGCACAAGTTCTGTTATGTTTGACGAGTGAGAGGTCAAGTAACCACCAGTTCCATTGTGAGAAGTTCAGTGTGCTTGAGTTCTACGAGGTTGGCGAATGAGAGCCAGTTCCATTGTAGTCTGCGAGTAGGAGGTAGAGTTAGTGCGATTTACATTCATGTTGGCAAGTAAACGTTCGAGTGAGCACAAGTTCTGTTCTGATTGACGTCTCACTCGTCAATCACAACAGAACTTGTGCTCACTCGACCTTTCACTCGCCAACCTGAATGTAAATCGCACTAATTCTACCTCCTACTCGCGAACTGCAATGGAACTGGCTCTCATTTCACTGGAAGTGGGCACGCATTTTACTGAAATTACGAGTGAAAGTTCTAGTAAGCAAGATTTCCATTGTAGTCGACGAATGGTAAGTCGAGAAACGTGAATTTTATTGCGGTTGGTGAATGATTGTGAGTACCATTGTAGTCGGTGATTGTCAGGTTGAGTCAGTGCGAATGACATCAAGGTTGGCGAATAAGAGATCGACTGAACGTGTGGCGAGATAGTGAGAGTGGCGAGAGTGGCGAGTAAGAGGTTCAGTGAACTCGAGTCCCATTCAGGTTGACGAGTGAGAAATGCGAGTTCATTAGGGTTGACAAATGAGAGGAGAGAGCGTCAGTTCCATTATTATCGGCTAGTAAGTGCGAGTGGTCGAGGAGCGCGAGTTCCATTGAGATGGCGAGTAAAAGGTTGAGTGATCGCGAATTCCATTGAGACTGCTAGGTGAATGCGAGTTCCATTGTAGTTAGAGAGTGACAGGTGAAGTGAGTACGTGTTTCATTGAGGTTGGTCGAGTAAGAAATGGAATGAGCGCGAGGTCCCTTGAGGTAGAGTAAGATTCAAGTAACATGGTTACTTATGGGATAAATTGCAGAGAGAAGAGGAAAAAAGAACATAGAACTAGTAACAAACAGAATCACTGTTTTTTTTTTTTTTTTTTTGTGTGTGTGTGTGTGTGTGTGTGTGTATGTGTGCTTGGCAGGCGAATATTTTATCATTGAGCTACTGTCGATATGGTCAGTTTTCTGTATACGAGTCGTGTAGTGGTTGCTCTTGACAGAAGTCACATTAAAATTTTATCGCTTCAAACTAAAGGATAGCTTATACTACAAACAAGTATTTAGATAATGACAGAAATATTATCTGTAATTTACTGGCCAGGAGCACACTGTACTTATAAATTTTCGCAGAGGAATAGTTGATCCTTACAAACGGTTTTGTCCTTTGAGGTTCATAATCTTGCTTGAGGTGGAAGGCGGTGGCTCAGTGGTAGAGCGCTCACCTCCGGTGCTTGCGATCCCTGATTCGATCCCAGCTCGCGCCGTGTGGACCTTGTGGTGGACAAACACCGTGCTCGTGGGTTTTCTCGGGGTTTTCCCGTTTCCTCCCACTTTCTTCATTCCACCATTTCACTCATCTCTCATCATCACCGTCTCCTTTAGCCTAACCGGCATAACCGTGAGACGTAAAACTCAAAGATCTCATTTCATTTCATTGTCTAGCTTGAGGTGTCACTCACAGACTGTAGCTGAGAATCTCGTTCTTTTCTGTGAATAGAAGAATATTTTCTGAAACTTAACGGGAATACTACGAATATTGTTCAGACTGTAGCAGCTAATCGCAAGAATATTATCCATATTTTATTGATCCGGAGTATATGAATATTTATACAGAGAATGTTTGACGATCCTTACAAATGGTTATGTCCTTTGCGGTTCACAGTCGTGCTTGATGTGTCACAAACTGCAGCTGAGAATCCCGTTTTTTTTTTTTTTTTTTCTCTCTGAACTTTCCGTTTACTATATGGACGATACAGCAACTCTCACTTTCTCTTCGCCGCCGTTTCTATTTTCTATTTTTTTTTTTTTCTTCCTGAGTGCGCGTCTTTTCTCCAGTTCGCAGACGGGAACTCCATCTAGCTGTTCTCGAGGCAACCGCGAAAGCGATATCGCACAGCCCATGTGTGTGTGTTGTGTGGATTTTGCTTCTCAAAGCAACTAACGCAGTAGCGTATTGGCTAGGTATAAGCGTTTCGGAAAATCCAACATGTTTGCCTTGCCAGATGAATTATTTTGCATGTGTAATACACGCTATATTTAGTAAAGCTTCCACGATTTCGTGAAATGTTCTGTGTAGATGGTCTGTAGGACTACAAAATGCTTTTGCTTTAGGTAGTATAGGAGGCATGGTGGGTGAGTGGGTGAGTGCCGGTTGAATCCCAGGACGTGTGAGAGGGCATAAGTGTGGGACGTAAAACTAGAACATTTATTTTGTTTAGCTATAGTTACCGCGAAGACTCGTGAAGCCTGGGCTCTACACCAATCGTAGAACTGCCTTTCATCACGTGTGCTGCATCGGAAGAATTCGGTTCGATTCGTGGAGCTGCCTTCCGAACCCATGCTTAAGAAAACGTGAAACAAGTCCACTAAAACTATTGCTAAACTTGGCGAACGAGCGACAATAAACCAGCATTTGAATAAAACTATAACACGAATACTAGCTAACAATTAATCGAATTAAACGGTAACAATAATAGTAGCAAAAATATATTTTAAAAATGAAAGAAGAACAATAAAATCAAACAATACGAAATTAGCGTCAATCTGACGACACTGTACTCTCAAGAGATGTTCTCTGTATAGTACGAGAGACTACTGACAAAATTTCATGGATGTGGGCTTGACGACCGGGTTCTCGCATTCTATTTGATGCTGAAATTGGTAGATCTAGGTCAAGCTTCACGACTCCATGCGATCACTATAGTATAGTTAAATGATTAACGCACGTAGCTCTTCTCCGTATTTTATTTCCTTTGGATTTGATTCCGTTGAGACTTGAGAGTGCATTCGACTCTACCGTAAACTGTGGATCTCGTCAACTGTAGTGTCTCACTACTGACAGGGGACGTAAATAAGAGCTCCTCGTGACTATATGGTTAGCTCACGCGGCTTCAGTGCGGAAGGCCTGCGTTCCATTCCAGGTAAGAGCTCTTGTTAAGCTGTAGGTCCACGTCTCCTATGGTCTCGGTATTGAAAAGGGCCGCTAAACTACAAATCGTCGAACCAACAAAAAGGACATATATACAAATTAATCAAGTCAAGTAACGCGTGTGCTTTTGGAGCACGTGATCATCCTTGGTTCAATTCACAGGGATCATTTCATTCCGTTGAATCACAAAGTTACAGTGTAGTTTAACGTCATGATGCGATCCGGGGAGCTAATTAAATTAAGAAATAGCAAATAATGAATATCATTGTATGAATGGGCTGCATTCATCATTTCATCACCATGCATCACTTAGTTCCAAATCCATCATCAAGCCTAACCTAATTCTTTCCTATATTCAAAGGATTAAAATAAATCACTTGGAGTACTAACGGCCCATTTGTGAGCCTAAGCCTGCTTCGAGTTCCTTCGTGGCTAAGCGGTTAGCGTACGCGCCTTTGCCTCCGGAGACCCGGGTTCCATTTCTAGCGGGAGCTCATGTGGTTCGGATTCCACGTTAATCAGTAGGTTCCGTTTCAAATAACATCGCTGCTGAAAGGGACGTTAAACTCAAAATCAACTAAACTCAACCTAAGCCTGCTTCAGCGCCATCTATTAGCGACTGGTGGAACTACGTCCAGCCTAGCGGCGAGCACACCCTGGCCCTAACAGACGCATCAAGAAGTTTGCTTTGGTTTCACGTAACTCCCCAGTTTGCCTCACGACGCTGAAGTAGACGCCGAAAATTGGGAAGCACCGGCCGAAAATCGAACCCGAGACATGAGTCCAGTGCTGTATCCACTAGACTACGATGTTCCCTATATTGAAAGGATTATACAGGGTGTTTCAAAACAACACTTGACAACGTTTGGGAGGTTATTCCTGACACCAAGATAAGATAAAAAAGTATAGACCATCCTGGGTGTACAAATGCTTCCTTTCGGAGTTATAGGCTGCCAAAGACCTGAAAAACTGAATTTTTAAGGTCCATAGCTCCAAAACTATGGGACCTACCGTAGTCGGGTCAAGACTTCATTTAGGAACTAATACGTGCCCTATCAAAAAATCCATGTTTCAGAATCGTGCGGTACTTCTGCAACAATTTTTATGGAGATAGTTGGTGAGTACTTGAAATTATATATGCCTGTAGCCAAACTCCCTCTATAAAAATTGTTGCGTGAGTACCTTAGAATTCTGAAACACGTATTTTTGGATAGGGTACTTGTTAGTTCCTAAGTGAAGTCTTGACCCGACTACAGTACTTCCCATAGTTTTGGAGCTATAGACATTTAAAGTTCATTTTTTCGTGTTTTCAGGAGCCTATAACTCCGAGAGGAAGCATTTGTGCACCTAGGTTGGTCTATACTTTTTGTCTTGTCTTGGTGGCAGGAATAATCTCCCAAATGTTATTGGTGTTATTTTGAAACACCCTGTATATTTTTGTTAAATGTTACGTACTTTTACAACGTCGTTTTTTTTTTTATATATATATCGCTGAGGACGATATAAAAGGGACGATACTTGTAAATAAAACTAGGATATTGCAACGATGCTTCCACGAAAGAAAATCGTGGTCACACCTAAATTAGTCACTGTCCTTGTTACAACACCTTTAATGTATATTCTATTTGAAATATTATCCATACTTGTTGTTGTGTTGGAATATGTATATATATACTGTATAATAAAATGAAAAATAAATAAATAAATAGATGTTGTAATATGGTATTCAACTTTCTAGTATGTATGTATAGTTGCTTGCAAAGTAAATTAATATGCTAATCACTGGTTGGAAGGAGTACCATAATAAGACGAATAAAAGAAATGATTCTGTTGTAGCGTCATATCTTTTGAAAGTGACTAATTATTCTCTCCCATTTTGCTAATCTGGCTAAAACTTGCTTCATCAAGTTCTCTCGTCGTCACTTCTTTGGAATTTGACAAGAGTCACAATTTTCTATGATGTTATCTTCTCCTTTTTCTTTCTTCTCCCTCCTCCTCTCCCACACAACTCTATCTTAGCATTCCGCCTTCTTAATTGCCTCACCCTGTGTTTATTGACTCATTAGCTAAGCCAAGGTGAAAAGTGGTTGCGTGACTCTCTCGGTTGTAGGATTTTGATTGCTTCTAAATATGGAGAAACATTTTTCCTTGTAAATATAACAACCAAACAGGTATGTACAGAAGAGATAAAACAAAATGGTTAAGAGTCTTCATAAATTCTGGCTGGCTGTTTTGTGTAATGTAATGCAGTGCTTCTCAACCTGGGAGGCGCAGGGTTTTAGAAAAACTGCTTTTTATCTCCAAAAATGTTTGTAATGGTAGGTTTGACAAAGAGTAGCAGCAATACTTCGTTTATATTAGAAAACTAAATATTTTTTTTTTACATGTAATAGCATCTATTGTGCTCCCAAATGTTCGATTTTCGGTTAAGCAGTGAGTAAGCAAATTAGGTTATTAATGTTGAGGGGAGGAGGAAGATACGTTAAGGTCCAACAGGTCGCAGAGGTTTGAAGGTGCAATGGACCTAATCCAAAATGAGACAGTGACGTCCTATCCCAATACACACACACCGAAATCTAATTATCTGAGAACAATAATAAACTAAAGATATTAAACTAATAAACTTAGGAGCAATAATTAAATTAACTGTATATTATACTCGTGTCCAACCTTTCCTGTTTGATAAAATGGAAATTATCTTACAGTGTATCGTGCAGTCCTATAGGTTGTGTCGCTAAATTTTAGAATTTGAAAATCAGGGTGCATTTAGTAATGTTAAAATCAATTTTGGAAGCAGAGTGTCTCCAGTGGCAGCATCCTCGGTCAGTACTACATAAAATCACTCTTTTATAGAAAGTTATAGGCTTACACCTTTATATTATTGTTGATAGTAAAAACTAAACAAATGTGTCACGGTGTCATGGATCGTCAGTAAAGTGTACCGTCAATCAAAAAAGGTTGAGAATCACTGAACTAACTAATTATATTTTCTATGAAATGAAATCTTTTTTAAGTTTCATGTCCCACGATTATGCCGGCTAGGCTAAAGGAGACGGTGATGATGAGAAATGAATGAAATAGTGGAATGAAGAAAGTGAGAGGAAACGGGAGAACCCTGAGAAAAAACACCCACACGGTGTTTGTCCACCACAAAACTCACTTGGCGTGAGTTCAAACCAGTGGATGAAACATTCAGGATTAGGAGCTGTAGTGTGAGAATGTTTTGTGTTAGGATTAGATGTGTCACGTGTACAGAAACTACATAATTAATGGCTTCATCTTTCACAACACAGATACTCACTTCTACACATCAACTAGTATTCTTCCGATATAAGGACATTTTCACTTCTGGTAATGTGAAAAAGATGCCCCTATTACAGATTAACCAGCTCAAGACCCTGAAAGAAAAATCTCCAATGATATCGCTTGGTGATTGTGATTGATACAAACACCTTTCACTGTTTGTATTTCAGTCTGGCAACCCTGTTCTACAATGTAACATTTCGCGCCAGGTGGTGTGATTCATGTGGCCCACGTCGATGGCCCTCCTCTCACTCGGGCTATCTTGTGTATATCACGTGGTTCACAAATTCACTAACACTGCAGGCCTGCCCTCGGGCGGCAAACTCGGGAACTATAGCGGAAGAGGTTGTCGCGGTTTTGTCAGAACCGTTTGTTGTT
The DNA here is from genome assembly GCF_964235325.1 of Thermobia domestica. Taxonomy (NCBI): domain Eukaryota; kingdom Metazoa; phylum Arthropoda; class Insecta; order Zygentoma; family Lepismatidae; genus Thermobia; species Thermobia domestica. Next base: position 66,361,363 of record NC_137471.1, on the reverse strand, counting down.
CCGTGTGTTGCCGCAGGTTACGTTCGTTCGTACTATCATACGTTTGTGCTGCCACGCCGTGGAATTCTGCCAAAGAATCTATTCGTCAGATGTCAGAATGCTAACAAAAAAAAGTAAGCACACCATACACGCAGGGAGACTAGCGAAAATAACTTTTTTGTTCATATAATGAAAGAAAAATAAACTTGATGAAAAAACGTTACAAGAAGAACACGATGGCTTAGTGGTAGAGCTCACCTCTGGTGCATGGGGTCCCAGGTTCGATCCCAGTCTCTTGAGTTTTCTCGGGATTCTTGTGTTTCCTCCCACATTCTCATTCCATTTATTCTTGCATAATTATACATTTTCACTAATGACCCGTCTCCTTTAGCCTACTGATCATAACCTAAAGATTTTGTACACTAAACCTAAAGATTTTTCGTGGGACACGAAGGGTTATGGCCGAGCAGACGGCTTGCTGTAAAGATGATTTGTAGTTAGGATATAGTTTCCCATCTTCTTTGTTTCTGGCTTTTTAGAGAATTGCAACAGATGTAACTAAATGATTCCATCAGTATGATTTCCCACTGTTTCTTCTAACTAACTAACTCTATGGCCTATGGAACCCGGAGGTTCAATGCCGCGTTCACAAAAGCTCTCTACTGACTTCTATCCTTAGCTAACTGCATACAGTTTCTACTTTGTATTCCAATCTCTGCGAGATCCATCTTAATATTGTCCTCCCATCTGCGCCTAGGTCTTCCTAATGGTCGTTTTCCGATTGGTCTTCCAGTCAAGACTTTGAGAGCGTTTCTACTTTCTTCCATTCTAGCTACATGACCCGCCCACCTAAGCCTCCTAGACTTGACGACCCTAACAATGTTGTGTAGACCATATAAATATAGGAGTCCAGACCCACTGTTTCTTCTAGGATTATTAATTATACTGATGATAATAATTCGGAATTCGCTACATTTTTATTCAGGTAGCTCCTCAGTTGTCTCAACATAATGGGTCAGCTTTGGTGGGAGCGGTCCCGGATTCGATTCCCGGCGGGGACAAAAAAGGTGTAACCCCCTTTTCCAGGCAAGCCATCTTGAGTGAGGTTTCCCTTATTCACACCAAGGAAATGGTGGGTTGGTATCTATCATAATGGTCTCAGGTCGATTCTTTTTTTTTTCGATTCTTTTCTCCTCCCCCCTCGATTCCTTGGGCAATGTGATCGCAGAAGGACGTTATCTCTCATGTGTGCCGGACTAACACTGTCACAGCTGCCAAAAGCCCAGAAATTTAATTCGTAATCCTAATCCTAACGATGGGTCAGTATCAAACATTCTATGTTAGTACCAAAAATTGAAATCGGTCCACGCATGCATACCTTTCGAATATACCAGGAAATTTCTCAAACTTTGGCCTGCAGATCATCAAAAGTGGTCCTCGCGGCGATGCGCACGAGACGAGTCGAGACAGGATTTTCCTGACAAAATTGAGTCGAGACACGGCTCTTCCAATAGTAAAAGGTACATTTTTCGAGTCGAGACATCACTTTTACAGCACATTTTCGAGACGAGACAGCCACAAATCTTGTCTCGTGCGCATCCCTAGCGGTCTACACTGTGGTAATCTGAGATTGAATATTAGTCCGAGAGAGTGAAAGAAGACAATTCAATTGAGTCGCCTATCACAGTCTTTCCCAGTTGGTGGTCTGCGGACTCCTAGGGCCCTGTGGAAAGAGTTTAGTGGGTCCATGGGATTATATGCAGTTCATAGTCAATAAAAGATGTAAATAATGTCATGGATCCCCTTGTATGTGGTATAAGTTGTTCATATTACTACCTAATATACCTGTCAGCTACTATCACTACACAAATACCAGAATTTGAAGATGTGGGGTCATTGTTTAAAAAACAGAAAGGGGGGCTACAAGTCCAGTGGAAGTAATTGAGAACCACTGGCCTATCACATATTAGAGTTGAAACCTCACACAGAACATACAATTTACTGAAGCATAGATTATACAAATTCTAAGTTCATATACAGGGGACACCGTAGTCTAGTGGTTATAGCGTTGGATTCACGTTCGCCTGGTCCCAGGTTCGATTCCCGACCGATGTGTCCACCTAACGTCGTGAGGCAAACTGGGGAGTCAACGTGAATTAAAAAAACATGGCGGCCATTAGGTCTAGAAAGCTTTGATACGCCTGTTAGAGACAGGGCGACGCAGCGCACTGACCACGTAGTTCAGCCGGTTGCTAGCAGATGGCGTTGGAGCGGCTCAGGCCCGCAAAATTGCTGTTACGCCAGGTGATTTGGTTTGGTGTTTATATAAAAAGTGGGTGAAAATGTTTTCTCGTCTCGTCTCGTAAATTTCAGCGAAGTTCTGTCTCGTCTCTTGGACAACTATGCAATTAGTCATCTTGAATGTTGTTTTTCTGAATCTCACTGTTTAATTAGTGAGATAATGTCTTCCGAAAATAACTTTCCATCTCCCCATTAGTGTTTATAGTGTAAAATGGTCTTTAGCAATATATGAAGTTTTGTTAATAATTAAATTAAATTAAAATTCTTTCCAGTTAAGATCGGAGGCATCCAAGGAGTCAGATGCTTAGTGATTTCCTTTCTGATGTGCGCGGATCCCGACAAGACTATAATTTTTTTCAATATCCTAAAAGGTGTGTTCAAAGAACGGGTGAGATGAGGGATAACATCTTCCTCGGAAGAAAGCATATTTGCACCTCTGCAAGATTCGAAAATTCTATGTTGACCTAGAACTCAGGTTCTTCATTGAACCTGGGAGCCTGGGACCACATCCAATAAAGAAGTTTTGTTTACTTATTTGGGAAGCTACATGTTAAGCCATTTTGTTTTAAGAAACGTTAACAGTGAGAAGTACGAAACGAAATTTCGGCACAAGGTCAACCAGGCATTCTTCTGGTGGAACTGAGGGAAAACATCAGGAAACTTCAAATCAGGATAACAGAGCGCGAGATTTTGAATTATGGATCTTCCCACGATTGCAAAGCAAGAATGCTTAACGAGGGTCGTCCAGTCTGTAAACATTTCATATCAGCATGAATAAAATAAATTACTGTACTTCAACTTTGTCTTTGGTATACATTACTAATATACAGTAGTAAAAATGTCTTTAAAAATTATAGTCCATCATTGCTATAATTATATCAGTTGTGATGACCAATTTGTAATTCACCACGGGCCAGGCAAGGTAAGAACCATACTAAAATTAACCATGCAACGATGACAATAGAATGAAGAACACATATTTTGTTCTGTGATCCTTTATTTTCTTCTACACAGTCTGCATCTAATTTTCTGCTCAGGCCATTGAGATCTGAGCCACGATCGTTTCATGAAATCGTTAAAAAAAAAAAAAAAAAAAAAAAAAAACGTAAAAACAAGGCTTGCTACCAACGGCGTTGTTCAGAATGGACTTGGTAGCCAAAAGGTTAAAGAAAATATTTTCCTAGTTAAAAGTCAAATTTTGATTCAGGTTGTATACTATGATGGACAGCCCTGTTTTTTACTTTTATTCAAGGCCCAGATGAAACTCACTCGAGGGCTACCTTTTGGTCATCATCCTGTATATAAAAGAATACCTAACATTTTAAATCCCGAGAAAGAATTAGAAACACTAAGGTACTTTTTTCTGAAGTATCCGTTTCATCTAATGGAGTGGGCCCCGGATTCGATTCCCGGCGAAGCCACTCAGTCGAAAAAGTGTAACAGCTTTTTCATTCCAACCATCTTGAGTGAGGTTTTTTCCTGGATTTCCCCTCATTCACACCAGGCAAATGCCGGGATGGTACCTAACATAATGATTCCAAGTCGCTTCCTTCCTTCCTTTTCATCGGATAGTGTGCTCGCCGAGGGACGTCATCCCTCATATTCGTGACGGGCTAAATGGACTTAGGTGACGATAGCCCAGAAATCTAATTCCTAATCCTAATTCGTAATCTAATAAAGTGGAACCTGTGAGATTCCACTTGCTCCATCTCCCGGGAAAACCTGCACGGCTGTCTACACTATATAAGAAAAATGTTTTTTAGTCAGCGTTTACATATGTTCCTTTTAAAAAGTTCAAGCTTAAACAGAGCTTTGAAGAACGAAAATATAAATTTTGCTGTTGATTTGTTGAAGAAAGCGGAAGAGAAATGTGATGAGAGGTCCAAATGACTAATTTCCACTGTTACATAATTGACAGATAAATCAGGTCGAAGAGCACGTGTTCGCAGTGCCCGATCCACATCGTTGGGTGTTTTAGCTGCCGCCACCACTTCCTTCCTCTGGCAGAGCGCTTTAGCTGAAGCAGCACACCTGTTCCTTTGCCAGCGAGCGATCCTCTTTTTCTCTCTTTCTCTCTCTCTCCTCCCCTTCCCGCCACCACGTTTTGAGGGTCAAGACTTGTGTGTACACGGACCATGGCCCCTAGAGGCTTCTTCCCCTCCCACGTCCTCCCACTTTCTTCCTTAATTACCTGTAATTACCAGGAGTGGCGTTAAGGATTACGGGGAAACGCGCGGGCTGAGAGGGACGGAAAAGGTCTGTGTTTTCTTCTTCATGGCTGTAGTAGCAAGGACTCATTCGTCCTGGAAAACCGTGTGGTGAAAAGCAAGTTAAAGGGGTTGCAAGGAACTATCAATTCAAGGGAAAAAGGATCGCTTTTTTTCCTCTTCAGCGGCGATTCTAGATGCTCCCCTCACTTTCCCGCCCTCCCTACTATTCTACCTCTGTCCTTGCCTGTGCTTCCCCCCCCCCTTCTCTGTTTAGTGTTGCCAGTGGGCTTTTCAGCTATTGTATTCAATCTTTTAATTACTGCCCCATTCCTGCCTTTCGCAATTCCACCCAGTCTTGTGAAGACCTCTTTTAGTTCGGGTGTACTAGTCGGATAGTGAGGACGATTATATTGAATGGTGCTTTAACGGTAAGCTCCAGTGGTATTTTTCTTATCAACAAAGTGTTTATGAAGGCAATACATCACACATACAGAAGTGTCATTGTTCTTATGTTTGGTTATTTTTACTTCAGAAGGATCGTCCTTTTTTTCCTTCGTCTTTTATCGCTACCGAAGTAACGGTTGATATGTCTACGTGAGAATATAGCAAGTTTTTCGCAGTACGTCAGAGGAAGTGCAGCGTTAATTGTGTAGTTTCTGTGATAGCAGCAGTGTTTATAATGTGTGTAGTAGTGAGGAAAATCTCTGGAACAACCCGTCGTAGATCTTAAGTGTCTCTACATAATATCAGTGTAGTGTTATTTGACCACTGCTTTGTCTCCTGGATGGATTATGGAACGCTGAAGATTGTCCTGGAACGGCGTAATCACAATCAGGTATCGTTATGTTAGAATAGTGGATTTTGTCGGGCTGAGTTGATGTCTCCTCGGTACTTCTTGATCATACCTTATGAATATTTGCCATCACCTTCCCCTCCTACAAGTTACAACGCGCCAAGTCTTCGCAGCACAGCGTTGGCTATTTACCCACCTGACGTCATGGAAAGATTGTCCCCTCCTCCTCGCTAATTCTGAATCAAGAATGGATGGAGTCTGTATTGAGGGAGGTGAGGAAGAAAAAAGAAGATGCAAAGATTAAGTTCGAGACAAAAGCGGGCGAAAGAGAGCGGAACTTGATAACATTAATTATTAATATGGAGGAAGAGCGCATAGCAGAATAGCATAGGCAGATCCAGAGCTTTTTTTTCTCCCCTTCTTTTTCTTTTCTTTTAAAGTTGGAGGGGCCGTGCGTCTGCTCATGGGGGTATCAGTTCAGTTGAGACGAAGCGTGGCGGTCGCTCAGTTGCCGCTCTTCGTAGCTTCGCCGCTTTGCCAGCCGGATTGATTATAAAGTGTATGCAGCAGTATGGTAGTAAGGGCTGAGCTACTGAGCAGGGAAGACTGCCCTGGGACAGCGTGATGAACTGCACAGCACAGCCAGGTATAACATAACATTGCCAAAGTGGTGAAACAAGTTACGTTATCCTCCCCCCTAACAATGAAAAAAAATCAGTGTATGTTTTTGTCCCCCTTGTTACTCATCAGAGTGCGGTGGATATGTGTGCTGGATTTGTTTTTGTTGGTTTTCCTGTTCTTTTTTTTGAGAAGTGACAGTGAAAAAAAAAAAAGTTGGCGCACGGGCGCCATCACATTGCAGTGACGTACGTATGTGAGTGAGTACCAACTGGCCGGCCAGTAGATACTTCGGCTTGTGTTTGTGTTTGTATGTCTGTGTGTGTGAGAGTGAGAGCGAGAAAGCGAGTGAGTGAGTGTGTGTAAGAGAGAGAGAGAGAGAGAGAGAGGACATGTGTGAGTATGTGGGAGGGAGGTGCGAGTATGTGTGAAAACATTCAGTGGAGTCGGGAAGGGGGGTGATGGTTCAGCGTTTACAAACAAGCTGAAATTACGCACTTCACATAATATACATCTTACACGATAAGTGTTAAGTGTCACTTTTTTTTTTCTTATACAAGATGAAATACCATTTCTTTTTCTTTTGACGCGCGAACGCCAATATTGAGAACTTATCATTTAAAAAACTTTTTGTGCTTATACACTTATTTCTCCCACCACTCTTGTTAAATCCAGTGTGTTTTAATAGTGATTGAACTCTGAGGAAGAAGAAAAATATACTTCAGTGCACTGTTTTTAACTAGTTTTGAAATTTAGATACCGGTATTAGGAAAAAAGATATTGAAACGAAATAGTAGTTGTTGCATATGCAAAAGAGGTAAGATTTTATATTATTTTTCAACCTGTTTTTTTTTTTTTTTAATAGACATACTTTTCTGAGAAAACCAAAAAAATCCGGAAGAATTTTGGAAGACAGTTTGGTAGCAATTATTATTTTACCCGTAAACAAACTCAAATTTGCATGATTAGTGCTCGTATACAAAAAGCTAATGGTGGTGGATATTTGTTGGATAATATGTAGATTACAATTAACATTGATTGTGGATAGATCAATTATGATTTTGAATTACGAATTCTGATTCGTCTTTCGTGTAATGTAATATTTTTACGATTCTTTTTCGCTTTAAATAAAAAAGTGGTAATGGCCGGCTGCGTAACGTTGAGAGGACAATATATGGGGATATGCAAGCGTTGGATGCCGTCATTCTGGAATTTTTGTGTACCGCCACGGTGAAAAGACCGCTTTTGTCCTGCGTTGATTCACTGTCAATCGAAAATTGTCAAGAAAACTAATTGGAAATTTTTTCAAAAGTGGTTGAATATAATTCATTTAGTATTCCTTCATCACTTTTCATTATAGTTAGTTAAGTTGTGGTGACGTCAGGATGAAATAAAAGTGTTTCTTTGCCGATAGAAAATAAAAAGTCCAAGACATTTTCACGCACTTGCAATTAAATTTTTGCTATATATATATATATATATATTATGGATTATCACTCGCTAGAGATTTTATTATACATCAATTTGAGTATTACATATACCGGTACATTTTTTTTTCAGTTCGGAATATCTTGTTAGGATAGATGTTCGTTCCAGATAGATACTTTTTTCTGTATATGCAAATGTGGAAAAAAATCATTACTGAACAAACAATACAAGCTGAACTTATGTAGATAATTGTGAATATTTAACCAATTTACATAGCGCTATTTAAGAAAAAAAGTATTTGTAAAATATGTGAAATTAGTACGTAAAACTTATCGTCGCCCAAACTTCGAAATATATATAGTATTTAGTAAGTAAATTAGTATTCGTTAAAAAAATAAAAGAGAATGAATCATTTTGTGTTAACGAGAATTCATAATTTTATAACAATTTATCTGCCATAAGATTTTTTTTTTTCTAAAAAGTTAGTTACTTGTGAACTTGAAGTTAATTACTGATCTCTTTATTACGGAATACACTATTTTCAAAATCATCTAAAAGAAGGAACTTACCAACATGTTTTTAAATTTAATTTTTATTTAGCTTATTTTTCATTAGGACAGAATTAATAAATTATAATTACTTTACACAAGTTTGGAAATAATATCAATTTTTGAACCGAAATATGTTTTTTTTCTCTTTTCGCTAAAATCATACTAGCACTACTATTTTAACATCGGTTGTTTTATTTTGCATTAAGGATTGTTAAAAAAATGTTTATTCTTCTTAAGAAAACGTTCACGTTGAAAACTATATCTTATATTACATTAAGATAATTAAAATTGCCCAAACTAAGTATCAATAATCGTCCACAAAACGATTTTGTTTTTTTAAAATATTAATTAATTATTATCACAAATGATTTATCAAGTAGACATAAGGATTAGGCATTGATTTACTTAAATTCTAAGCAAGGACAAATTATTTATTATGAACTACTATTAATGTGAATCGCTTAAAAGTCTCGTATGAATAAACAGAAATCGAAGTTTCCTCCTGATTAACATTGAATCACGGTCTTGAAATACCCTATCTATTATTATTATTATTATTATTATTATTATTATTATTATTATTATTATTATTATTATTATTATTATTATAAATAATCGAGTTTCAATGATTTTGAGCTATAGGCTTGTTAATATGCACAGTTTTGTGTGTGAGACCACCTAGAAACCAGTTATTTGTCAGGCATTAATTAGTACATGCCGTATTAAAATTTTGTAGTACTATTACGTATTTTAAAAGTTAAATTTTATAGTCGAGATTGTTCATGAAATTTTATTTATTATTCATACACTTTCATTTTTGTACAAAATACTAAATTAAATCGTTGATTGCGATCATTTTTGTTCCTAAACTTTAAAATATATTATTCACAAAATGCTGGACCGAAATAATGTTCCTCTGTCTTGTAATATTGCTTAGTAAATACTTTGGTGAATTTCTCGTCGTGTAATCAAATTCATAACTTTAAATTACAGTACCGCTTTATTGTTAAATGAATTTGAGTTCAAAAGACAATTGGATGAATTATGTTCGTGTATATTCTAATTTTACTTCCTTATGTGTATTGTATATATATGTAATAATATTTAAATGTCGTATTTTGATGATAAAAATTACAGAATTCCGTAATTGGGCACATATTTTTCGACAAAAAATATTATTTTTAAAAAAATATTTTACAAAATATTAGAACATCGGTAGAAAATCTATATTACTAAGATTAGTAACCATGCAATGTGAATTTGTTTTGCCATATTTCTTTTTTATTAAATGTTTGCTGTTGAATGCTCACTTAAAATCTTAAGAACAGTGTCTTCCAACAATATTGAGTAACTGTAATTTTTATAATTTCTTAAGTAGTAAAAATAATTTCTTCCAATAAACCCAGTATTTTATTTTGGATAGTTAAGATAATACTTTTATAATACTGATCGGCGATAAGATATAGTTCGAAATCATGAATCACTAATTGCATGAAAAGACTAATTAAAGCTACAGTTAACAAAATGCGGCCGTTGCAACAACATTATGATACTACCATTCAAGAAATATTAAAATTACTGATAACGAAACGCGAATACTATCGTTGAAACAATACTGAAATTACTGATAACACTAATACTACAATTCCAACAATATTAAAATTACTGATAACGAAACACTAATACTGCTGTTGATACAGTATTAAAATTACTGATAACAATATGCTGATACTATATTGAAACAATATTAAATTCACTGATAACAAATCACTAATCAATACTGTCGTTGAAACAATACTGAAATTTCTGATAATAAAATGAAACACTCAATTGAAACAATATTAAAATTACTGATAGTAAAACACACCACCGTTGAAACTATATTAAAATTACTGATAACGAAACAGTATTGCTGCCGTTGACACAATATTAAAATTACTGATAACAATAGGCTGATACTCTCTTGAAACAATATTAAATTCACTAATAACAAATCAGTAGTACTACCGCTCGAATATTTTTAAAACCATTGATAACGAAACACTAATACCGCCATTGAAATGATATTTTAAAACAACTTTTGGTAAATATTCTTTAATTGTTTGTTTAAAAATACGTTCTGTAACATGATATACACGTTATGCTAACTCAGTTGGTCCCATTATTATTAGTAATAACAAACATTGGTGAAATACCTATTTCTTTTAATAGTATTTAATATATTAATGTTGGTAAAACAGGTTTCTATTTCGCCATTTTGTTAGAAAATTATTGATCCTGCATTAACATTCAATAAGGCGAATTTAGAAAACAACTTTAACGTATTTTTGTTTTACGTAAAAAAAAAAAAAATCATTTTTCTGAATGGCTAGTATTTATTTGACACTTGTTTTAACATATTTTGAAAAATGTCCCTATGCAGTACAAATACATTGCTAGTAACCTTTTTATCGTGTTCAGGAATGTTGCCTGTGAAAGAAAAGAAGAAAAAAGTAGAAGTTATATTTGGCAAGAACCGGTAGATTGTGGTAGTCACGGTTTCGTTCCTCCGTTTAGCTTGTTTCCAAGTTTTCCGACCACTACAAGGGTGGGGGGCACAAAAAGTAGCTTTGCCAGAGAGAGAGAGAGGGGGGGGGGCGAGAGGGGTCAGAAACGCATTGAAAAGAACAAGGAGTCCAAGCTTTGAGACGGGTCTTGGGGGATGACCTTTCTTATCTTCTTGTTTATCAGGAGTTCTACCTGGGTTGTGTGTACTCCTTGGTTCTTCGGGACTGCTTGTCCCCATAACAATCGGACACTGTTCTCTTACCCCTCCTCCCCATCTGTCTCCTTGTCTTCCCCGCAAAGCTCGGGGGAAACTCAAACTACACCATGCCTTGTCTTATTTTCGGCCTTTCTTCTTCTCTCATTCACTCTCAGAGTTCCAATGTCCTTTTCTTTTTGAACGAGCGAAACTTTTACCAGTAAGCGGTATCTTTTCTGAAAAAAAAAAAAGTGTATATATAAACAAAATTTTTGCACAGTAGGGTCGCAGAGATTAGCGTATACCGCTACTTTTGCCATTCCAGTCTTTTTCATAGTTCTGAAAATACTCTCTTCTAAACTGTATAGAGTATAAAACTTAACAAACCAGGAGAAAAAAATGTTTTGAAACTGTATGTTTTTGTAGAATTTCTATTGGACAAAACTAATCATACAGTATGTGAAAATGTTTCACAAAAAGTTAGCCGTACTCTTTTTACTGTTAAAGCGCAAAATTTTAAAGTTTTACGTTAAATTTTAGGAAATTGCGGAATTAAAAGTAATGTCGGGAACGGAAACGTGAAAATAATTTTTTAGGTTGATATATGCAGACACGATCAATGATTATGGTGCAAAAAATAGTTTATGGTTGTTATAATCGAATAGTGTCATATTGGATGGAAGATTATATTAATTCTGAATATTGTCCATTAACCATATACTAATTGCTATCGTGGTATGAAGGATATCCTTGATGTATGATATTCTGATACCCTTGATGTTAAACTAAAGGTCTCTGTCTCGAATCGCCTGAGTTAGGTTTGGGTTTGAATGAAACATTCTAGTGTAATTAAAATAAATTTTTCTATAATCTGTTTCAATAAAATAAATTTAACTTGACCAAAAGTATTCCATGAACAATGCCTCTTGTATTTTTAAAACAATATATGAAAAAAAAAAAAAAATGAAATTCTAACACAATCACATTAAACTTCATTGAGAAAAGAATTACCAATACCAAAATATACTGTATTTATAGAATTTAACGAAGCCCTACCTTTTATATATGCCCACAGTAGATCTTTATCTTAGATATTGCCCATTCTAAGAATGAAAATAGATTTTTTTTTTTTTAAACTATGCTTATCACAAATTACTAGATTAACTTCGTGATGCAGTTTATGGTAGGCTATAGGGACTCAGAAGAATTTTTCGTATTGAGTGATGTGTTGCCAGCAATTAGCTTCCATCACTGTAATTACACTTTACTATCTCTTAATTTGTAGTATATCTCTTCAGTTGTCTTCCGATCTACATTAATACTTCAGTTCCGCACCGTGAATTGAACTCAAGACCACGTAGGCCAAGGATATGCTTGCTCTAACTATTCCGCTACACTGACGATAGTAAGCCTCAAATAATAATAATAATAATAATAATAATAATAATAATAATAATAATAATGTTACTTTGGTTTGCTGTTATGCATAGGGTAGAAGAGTAAATTATAATCAAGTTTCTCGTACTCAGAGTGCTATCTAGAAGTCATACGAAAAATCAGTTTCAGAATTTAGAGTGTGACAGTTTCCAAAAAAATATAAGCCTTGGTGTGGTTTGAAATAACTTTAAATATATTTATATAAAATAACTACACACACGTACAGGAGTATTTGTATATTGACTATAATTGACAATAATAACTAACAAAACTGTTAATTGATTTCACATAGTGAAATTGTGTATCGTCATGCGAGGTTAATAGCAGGCAGGGTAAAAGCAAATTTTAGGAGGAGAGAAAATTAGTATTTTTACTTTGTTCGCTCTTTAGTATACAACTTTCTGAACTTAAAAAAAAAAAAAAAAAAAAAAAAGTTTGTATCAAGATTTAAGTGCAAAACATTTTTACAAATAAATCATTGTGTTACTTTTGACTGCCTTAAATTCAAATTTGCGTTACAGGATTTTTTTTTTTCAATAAGATCACATTGAACGAGTGGCAAATATATTTCTGTAACGTTATTGATAAATTACACTTAAATTTCAACAAGTAATACTTTTTAATATTGAAATAATGATTGTACTCAAGTTTCCAACATTATTAATTTAACGTGAATAATTTTCCTCATTTTACACTAGCTTGTAATTTTAGCAGTGATGTCTTTGCGAGTCATTTGCTACAATTTGATTGAGAAATTTTAACATTATACTTTTATAGTTATAGACGTATTCAATTAACAATTATGAAATATCTTTGAAAAATATATCTAATGACCTACTTACGAGAAATGATTTGCTAGCAGGGGCATACGTTCGTGATTCTCGCCACGTGAAAAGATGTCGCAACTTTCTTTGCGTATCAATTACTGAAAATTAAGGTTGATGATTTACTAGAATTGAATGTAATTATAGCTTAATATATATTAGCTGTAGTGTCCGTTTTCTTGAAGCGAAAACTTTATACACCCAAAATTTATCAGTTGGCACATTTGAGACCTTATTCGTACGTTCAAATACAAAATAGCCAATAATAATAAGTCAGTGTAATAATAGTTGCCCTATCACGACCTATCTTTCGATACATAAACATTATTCCTTTCGATTTGAATAAAATTTCAGAAAAAAAATAAAGACATGCCTCAAACGACTCTTGTTTTCGGAAATTGTTTTGTGTTAGGTGTACGTATACACCAATTAAAAATATTATTACATTATCCTATACATATGTATGTTTGTTCACAAATATTTGTGTTGTTTAATCTATATTTGGAGAAATTCAAAGCCCTTTAATCACTTTCTTAGATAAATTCTTTCGCCACACAAAGTAATCATAGAACCAATTTTTAGTCTAATTCTCGTACTTTGATTATAATATTGTATTTGTAAGGCAAATTAATATTTTGTTGTGTTCGAAATTATTTGTGGAAAAACTTCTACAGTTACATATTATTTTTTCTGTCACATAAAGAAAACTAAGCAAAGTGTAGAAATCTAAATTATTTTGTCTATATGAATTTAATTATTTAATATTGATAGTCGAAGCTACAGATTTACATCATAATGTACTGTAGAATATTTCCCGTATATTTTTTTTTTTCTGGGAGTTGTAACATATATGTTATAGCTTAAGATAAGACGATTTGATGTTCGTGTGTAGCTAAATAGTTAACGCACATATCTTTGCTATGCATTCCTTGGGTTCGATTCCCGGTTGAAGACAACATTTTTGATGTTGACCTAGTATCGTGAAATGATAAGTTAGTGCTTGAATTAAGAGGTAGTGGACGCCGGTCTGGAAAATAATAAAGATTTAAAAAAAAAAAAAAAAAAAAGGATACGATCAGTTTGCTAACCAAGAATCACTCTCCACTAAAAGCCATTTGATTGGCTATATATTTTTCGAAGATGTTACGCTTGAGTTTTGTTTTGACATTAGAAATATCCGATGCTTTTCTGGCGAAGACTGTGGTGTGGCATACAGCCACCTCTCTCAGATTTAACTGTATTTAAAAAAGAAATACGTGTTATTTGTAATAAATACATATATGGTACATTTATTTAATAAAAGTTTAGAAGAAAGAAAAATTCTTCTTGATCATATCAACACTAGCGCACCGGCACTTTTATATTTAGAGATTCTGAAAAGCAACATGTCAAATTTTCAGAAACATATTTTGATAATAAAATATCCTTAATGGTTAATTGAAGAATTGAAAAGGAACGTACTTCAACATACCAGAGATTGACCATTCTGCATTCTATGGCGGCTACGATTAGTTACTATCAAAGTTAATACGCTCTATTTTTGGAATTTGTTACTATTTATTTTTCACTGGTACTATTTAGTTTTGTATATAGTGTTTCAATCAATATATTTTTGAGGTTATTTCTAGAGTTATGTTTTGCATGGAACTCTTTTTGAATAATCTTGGTTCAGAACTGTTGTTGTTTGTTAAATCAAGTACTGCAATTGGTTAACGTATTGAAACGTTATAACAGGAAGTAATTGTTTTCAACATAAAAAAAATCGAATGTTAGTGGTTTTCCTAGTATGAAATAAAGAGTTCATAAAATGTTTGAATAAATTTCGACTTTGTTAGAAGTAAGAAATAAAGTTATGGTCCTATCCGTGTAAATTGTACAGATAGTTCGGCAATCCATAAACACTATGTAAATTATTAATTATAGTGTCCCTTTATTGTCAAGTGGTTAACGCTTGTAGTTCCTCATTCGATACTTTGTCTGGATGATTGGCTCGAAACACAAATCCGAGTGGTGGTTGTGAAGAGATTTTGGGAGTAGATCCCGTTTCGTATAGACGAGGTGTTGAAAGCGGACGTTAAACTTTTTTTAACGCCATAAAAATTTGTTTTCCTCCATTTTCTCAAAGTATGCATATATATTATAGTTAAACAAAAATTGAAGTTTAACAATTAATAATTTTTTGATTGTCTCTTATTAATATCATAACGAGTAGCTTGATAAGAGTATACTTTAGTATCAATTTCATATTAATAAATAGCGTGGTTATCATACAGAATCCATTTTTAGGTTTGCCAGAAACGTTTTTCTCGATTTTCTCAAAAATTACGCATAAGGATTTACATTCACTCTATCGTTTTGTTCAGCTTAATTAGATCAATCAATTAGTAGGCCTATATGTCTCATTTTTGGACATTTTTTTCGTTAAACGCTAATATTGGGCCTTATGCGGAGTCGTTCTGACTCGTGATTAGTGTCATACTAAAGAGTTCGACTAACATATGTTTCCTGCAGTAGTGAGGCCTTTAGTATGACGCTAATCATACGTCAAAACGACTTCATAAGGCGCATTATATAGAATTAAGTAATAATCTCTGGTGCATATGGATCCGGTTGGAACTTAAGAATTTCAGCATTCGTTTAAACTGAGTGCTAATTAATCCGGTATAGAATGCTGAAAATGACAGTGGAGTTGTTAATCATCTGTTAAAGTAAATACAGAGTGATTAGTAATGATTTAACGGGTTCAAAATGTCTATATTAAACACATGTAGCACATAAAATAACGAATATACAAAAATTGTCCAAGTTTCAGACATGCTGTTACAAATGTTCGATGTGGCTTCTTTTCTCATACGACACATTTCTATGTGGTAGTCCAGTTCGCCCCAACACCCGCTCTAGCATATCGCTAATAACGGTCATAAATGCAACTCTAATGCGATCCTGAAACTTACCCAAAGTTGCTGGCAGTAAAGACACATATAATGTCTTTCGTATGCCCTCAAAGGAAAGAAAAATCATAAACTCTCAAATCGGGAGATCAAGAAGGCCATGAGAAATGCGCAAAAATCACCTTCAGCGCATCACGCAATTCAACGACGTGGGAGTTTTTCGTTCAGGTAGCAAATAGATGTGTCATGTGACGAAATGAAGCCACATCGACCATCTGTAATGGTATGTCTGAAACATGGACAATTTCTGTGTATGTTCATGTATCATTCGTTATTATATATCGTATACATTTTTTAAAATACAGCCCTTTCAGATATCCCGACAGATCATTTATTACTACAAATAGCCATTGCCAGATTTTAACGATAAAATAGAAATTCTTCTTTAATAAGAGTAATAATTAATCTATGCCTGAAAACAGGTGAATTATATGCATAGAGAATTATAGCATAAATTAAAAAAAAAAAAATATTTCGTTATAATACTGTGTTTTTGCTGGATGGGAAAAGTTTTTCTCTAAATAACTTTAGAGATTCCACAAATAACAATTGTGGATTACGGCTCGCGAAAACATTAAACATTTCTTAGGAATTCGTGTGAGCCTTTTTCAGAATAACCAGCTAATAAAAAAAAATACAAAAATTTTAATAAATAGTAATAATTTCTTAGACGTAATTGCTTTCACATGATCCTTAAGACCGACGTGACATGCCTTTAGTATACTCACATATATATATTTATAATAGTACTAAGAAAATACAATATTATTTAAGTACTAGGCTAAATGAATGCTACAATAAAATTTATGGTTAACACATGACCCATATTTAGACCGTTGATAATGACATATACAAATAATTGAATATACAAGTCGTAGTTGTGTTAATAACAACGGGGGAAGGGGGCGGAGAATTTTGTTTCAATCTGTGTCAATGCCAATTTGTATTCTTCTGTGTAGTGTATGTACGTACGTATATTTGTATTATTATTGTTTTTTTTACCTCATTAATGATTAAAAATTACTATGCCACAATTTTCTCTTGAACTTCCAAACTTTTGTGAGCATATAGTGCAGTTACTAACAGTTTATTTTATTTTATTTTATTTATGTATTTATTTACTCTTTTCTTCGTTTATGTATTCACCGCGTACTTTTTTTTTAGTTCGTGAATAATCTGCGTGAGGGCGTAATATAAAGCGTTGTTAAGGCGCCGAAATGGATATTCGCATGTCTGTCTCTAGATCACGCTTTTATGTTTTTTTTTTTTTTTTTTTAATGTACAGCGTGTCGTTTGTTTGTGTTTTTTCTGTTGTTTAAAACAAGTGAGCAGCACTTGAGAATTGTTTATATATATAATATGTAACATTGCCACCAAGACCTATGCCGCGCCACCAAGAAAGAACACATTTCATACATATTTTGGCATTTTTTTTAAAAAAGAAATTTCATATGGGGAATTATTTATTATTGTTGTTTTCTTTGAAATGAATTAACATTTCAATGGTTTGGCTTTTTACTGATATCTTCTTAAAATAAATTTAAATGTCCCGTACTTCGTTATATAGTTTCTAGACTATGCTATACGTAACTATCGGAAGTCCTATGAATATGGCCATGTCTGTTTCTCGACAGGTACCAGAGAAAGTACGGTAATTGATATCGGGAAGCATTTAAAAAAAAATAAAATAAATTGATTCAGCTCCCCAAGAATACGATCCATCTCATCCGTTAACCCTGTGTTCTAACCGGAAGTTGTAGAAAATTACCATTTGCGGTTTCAGCGTTGATCACCATAGAACAAAAACGGTAATATGTGACATTTTAAGCGTTTTGTTTTTCCTTAAATCGATTCATCGTCTAAAGAAAAGATACGAGATTTTCTCGTCTCGGCTCAGTAAATTTTGTAGCAGTCTCGTCTCACTTCTCAAAGGATCCTTTCTCATCTCGTTTTATAAATTAATTTACAAAATTTATGCTCGTGTCTTGGTTTCCTAATTTCAGCTGGAACTTATGAGAATCCTTCTGCGTCCTGAGCAGGGCTTTATGAGACGTGGACCTGTAGCTTAACTTCGAATGCAAACCACATGAGCTCTCACCGGGAATCGAACCTGGGCCTCTCACACAAAAGGTGTAATAACCTTTTAGCCAACACGAGAGAGCTCATTAAAACCCTATGTAAGAATGAAAGTAAACGAAGAGTTGGGGCTTTTCTTTTGCAACTGTTATCCTAACCAGTACTCAACTTGATCCTAGTCGTAGTGTCTCAAAAGCAGGATTTTAACCTGCGAAATCGCGCATAGCAAGAAAAGTATCAAAAGTCTGTTTAGGAAAAGAAAAAAATCCAAAGTTACATAATGAATTTTATTTATAAAATAAAAAATCCAGTCCTTAAGTAACGCTCATATGTATAATGCTTAGAACATGTAGAATATGTAGAAATGCTTAAGAGTTACGAATTGCATAAAACATCAAGGCGAAACTAATTAGATTTTCTTAATTTTATAATTAGAATTAAACTCAAGATGCATCGATCTTGTCAGTCACACTAATTTCTCATACTTGTCACTAGTTTTGCTGCCTCCTATCTGACTCTAAGTGATATCGCTAGTGTGCAGGCAATTTTCAGACGAGCCGAAGTCTTAACGTAATAATAATAATAATAATAATAATAATAATAATAATAATAATAATAAAATGATTATAATAGGCATAAAATAAATATAGATCTTTTGTGTTCCTACCGGAAGAATTCGTCCGGGAAGCTGTCTTTTTTATCACTGATGTTGCAAGAAAACGGGAAACTTAATATTTGTTTAAAATACCTACATAAATAAAATGTCTTAACATGTCAGTAATTTAGCTATATAAAGTTAACGTATTTTCATTAATTTATTTCATATTGCGTATATTACAAAACATAAAAGCAATATAAAATACATTAATAAATTTCACAATTAATAAATAATTTATATTAAATAATAAATTACTTATAAATACATAGATAGATAGATTATACACTTTACAAAATTACTAATTAACCAATAAATTAATGAGTTTAGTCTGATACAAAGCCTATTCGACCCACTAAAAAAACATTTCTCAGGACTCACTAGCGAGAGTCACTAGATTGAAATTTTCTGCATTAAATGATAGGACAGTTTCTTGAAAGGAAACATAAACTGGGTTAAAAAATTATTTTGAGGTTCTTAAATAACTTTGTCATCTTCGATCCTTTTAGTTCATTGATTTATATGGCAAAACGAATATACTTTTTCATTGATACAATATTTGATTTGTTAAAAATGAACAGAGTGTTTTTTATGTTAAATAACAACGAAAAGAAATCTTGTCTGTGATCGCATTACGGTAAAATGGCTGAACCGTTACATATGTTAAAATGAACATATGTAGTTAGTATCTATCTATCTCCAACTAGGTTTTTATTATGTAATTTTGACTAAAATTCATATATTAAGGAGGGGAATTCAAAATTTATGCCAAAAATAATGTATCTTACGAGCTCCTCAAGTTAGAAAGATGAAACTTAGTACATAAACTTCCCCAAATATTATTATTATTAATATTATTATTATTATTATTATTATTATTATTGGATATGTGTTTTCATAAGTTCCGATTCTAAAAGGTAGAAAAGGGACATAAATTCAATAATTCAAGTCGTTTTTGAACAAAGTTTGAATATTGATCTCTTGAATTTGATGGAATCATTTTGAATATTATCGCTCCATACAAAATACATGACGAAGATACGGGAAAAGGTGCTGCCATCTATTGGCGATAGTCAAGCCTTTACACTCACCCGAGGATGCGAAGGCACGTGTTAGAATCTAAACAAGTACAAGAAATTAGCCGTTGCTTCAAACTATTGATCGTATTGCATTTTAAGTGCATTATTGTCCCAGTCATATTTATTCATTATATGCCTAGACCTATATGCTAGGTACCATCTCAGCATTTGTCTGGTGTGAATGAGGAAAAACCTCTTTCAGGATAACTGACTGGTATGAAAAAAAAAAAAGAACTTGCATACCTTTTCGACCGATTGTCCTCACTAAGAATCAAACCCGAGACTGCCCGCACCAAAGGCGAGAGCGTTGGCGACTGCGCTATCCGGTTTTCAAACTAATCTAAACTGAACAATTAATTTTATAATTATATGGCTAGAGCAATTTTATTTTTCTAAACTTCAGAAAGGTGCTGGTACTACGCACCTTGCGTACCGCCAGAAAAAGAAACACTGCGTGTTTCTCTAGTGATTCTTTTACTACTGAGCTTCCTGTAAAAGGGTAAAACAAAAACAAAAACAAAAAAAAAAAAAAAAAAAAGAGTGAGTGATAGATTTGAGTGATTGGTGATTGATTTACTACTCCCCCTGAACAAAGAGGGAATTCCTAGCTTTTAGACCACTACATTGACCATTGACTGTTGTTGTTGTTGTTACACAATTGCGTGCTTGTTTGTGTGTGTGTGTGTGTGATGTTGGAGGAGAGAGAGGAAATCTATTACGTCATGGAGACCATACTCCCAGTGGGCAGTGTGTGTGTTGTATGTGTGCTGCGGGGAAGGGAAGTCGGGAAGGACGGAGACCGCTCTCTTCGGTCTTGCTTTTCTCGACGTTGTCTATGTGCAGGACGCACGATCCTAGTACTACTACTACTACTATTACTACCACTACATACACAACATAGAGAAGAAAAAATTGCATGAAAACACGTGCTTGTTGTATCTGTAGACAGTTGAAGCACATGGTGTATGTGTGTTCAGGGCAATGCCGTAAGCGAGAGGTGCAATTTTCCTAGATGACACTCTTTATCTCAAATCTTCTCAATATAATTTTCATTTATTAGTAACTCTGAAAAATAATTATGAAGGTTTCTTTTCAAGAGAATACAAATATTACATAAATTATGTTACTTTATATCATAAACGGGTAATGTTTTATCCTTTAGTGTGCGTGCGTGTGTGAGAGAGAGAGGAGGGGGGCTGATCTCAATTCCCAGTAGGAGCATGTGTTTCGAATTTTAGTTAAAAAAAAAAAAAAAACAACGAACAAGCGATCAATTTGTACTCTTTTAACGTCATGTGATACTCATTTAAGGAATTTCCAGATTAATGTAAATATATTAATTACATTAATAGTAACAGGAAGTGGAGAAATACATTTCCGAGGGAAATCAACTTCGGCGTATATTTGAGTGTAGTATCCGTATTGGCTCAGTAGAACTGGAGTGAATACTAGGTTGGAGATATTCAGTTAGAATGTTGGCTACGGGATGCTAGTCCATGACAAAGTCACTACTACACTTTTTAATTACCGAAATATTCAATATTTTACTGTGGCTTCATCAGAAATATTAGACATTTACAGGTAAGAAATAACTATTATACTTGAGGTTCTTTAGACAGCTACATACAAAAATAGTAACTAAACTTTCTTCCTACATAGTATGTTCAGTAAGGGGATTCTTAAGTTTATTGGATTGATTGATTTATTTATTTGGAGTTTAGCTCCGAAGATGTAACGTGGGATCCGAACCACATGAGCTCCCTCCGGAAATTGAACCCGCAATTCCTCCGCCAAAGAGTGTACCCTAACCATATATAGCTCAAGGGGACTCCTAAATTGTCATATTTCGAAATACTCTCGTACCATTTTCGGTAACTTTCTGTTATCGTTTTTTTTATTAAATAATTTGTATTTATATTTTTGAAATTTCATTTCAAATTGATTACCCTGTAGACAAATGGATACAATTAAGACCTGAATAATTGAGATATCGTAAGAAACGTCCATACCCTGTAGACATAGTTTAAACTCGTAACTGTTACAAATTGCGCTGGTGAGTAGTTTTAGCGGCTTAAAACACGCTTAAAATTCTTAAAATTGGTTTAGAAGGTTCGATATATTTTGGAAATCAGTTGACCGAGTCTGTCTATTGTCGCAGCATTCTCCTAGTGTAACTGACGAGGGAAACTAGAATTTTTTTTTAACGTCAATATACCGTGTGCTTTTAATTTTACATTTCAAGTTCGTGTTCCTTACACTAAAGGAAACTATGTAAAACAAATTAATTATTAATGATAAAATGAATAGCGCAATTATAAATAATTATTCGTAAGATAGGATCTCAATCCCATAACTGGTAAGTCTTGTTCTTGTGAGCCTATACCTCTTGCTTCATACCATGTGTGGTATCACGCAGGATTTCTTTTTTCCTCCCATGAAGAAATTAAAACATTAGTACAGAGCAGCAGAAATAATGACATTTTCACAAATAACATTTTAATATGAAAATGTTTTCTTATGCATTGTAATATAAATTTGAATGAAATTTACTTGTGCACCGTGTGAACAGAGGTCTTTTTTTTTTTTTTTTTTTTTTTTTTTTTTTTTTTTTTAATGCAGATTCTGAACCACGAAAAATTAAAGATACAAATTATTTAAAAAGTTTTGTTTTGTGATTATGGAGTTCATTACGTAAAGGTCATTATAGGATCGTCAATGTAAAGCGATTTTTTTTTTGTAATCTGTTCAAACCAAACACACATATTTTAATAACCTGTGTTATAGCTTCGGCAATATACGTTGTATCACTGCCTAAACTGTAACAGAGATTATTGAAATATAGATGTTTGCTTCGGCCAGATTTTATTTTTATTTAAATTTTACGTAGTTGCAAAGCTAGAATGATAAGAATTCTAAATATATATGAAATTTGACCAAAGCACACACACATAACATTATATTTTAATAATCTCTGCAGTGATATATTGCCTAAGCTGTTATTAAAATATGTGTTTGCTTTGACCAAATAAAATAAAATAGTCGTTTGCATTCAGGATTTAGTTTTTGAAAATGAATAATAACAATAATGATTTTTTTTTTTTTTTTTTTTTTTTTTAAGAAATAACAGCATTTATAGTAAACGACTAAAATACCTTGTGGTAACGAACGATTGAGGTACTTCAAACACCTGAAATTTCAGCGCCGGGCTTCGAACTTTGTGCAATATAAAAATTTGCTTTTGATATTACTGAGTCACATTAGTCGATTAAAAAAAGAAAATAAAGAAATAAAATGGCACTTAATAATTGAAGTTTGTATATGGATATATGTATCTGTATGTATGTGTGTGTCTGTATTTTGCACAAATTGTAGTAATTATCGCAAGAGTTAGCTAGTGAAAGTAGGTGATACTTCTCCAGTTGATTATTAATACGACCATAAATTACACCGTTTCTAATGTGGTAAGACGCAAAGAGAAAGAGAAGGGATATTGACCCTTTAATTTTTATTGTTTTCTTTTTTATAAAAGTGTAATTATTACCTTTCGTTTTGTGTAATAATATTGGAATGATTTTTTTTTTTTTTTTACAAAAATATAAAATGTTCAAGAATGTAACTTTTTCTTTTAAAGTAAAAAAAAATTGCTAAAACCTACTTAATCATTACGTATTGTTATAATTTTTACATTTGACTCTTAAAACTTCCAGAAAGGATTTTGTGGAATGAACACTTCTTTGGCTCTAGCCATCTGTAAAAATGAAAATTTTGTATAGAGACAAGTAAAAATACAATATTTTGTTACCTGGGATAGGTAGAAGTGAAAATAGTTTCTAGATTTAAGTCGGATAATAAAATTTAAATTCGGGACAGGTAGAAATAAAATTATTTAGTTTTGCTATACGAAGGTAAAATCAAAATATTTAGATTTGAGGCCGGTAAAAATAAAATTTAAACTTGAGACAGGTTTTTTTTAAAAAAAAAAAATAATGTAGGAAAAACTAAAATATTTACATTTGGACAGTTAAAAGTACTGTAGAATTTATTTAGATTAGAGACGATAAAAATAAAATTATTTATTTTTGAAATAGGTAAAACCAAAACATCTAGTTTTGAGACAGGTGAAAGTCAAAATGTTTAGTTTGGAAATCAGTAAAATGAATGAATTTACTTTATAGAGACAGTTTTTTTTTTTTTTTTTAATCAATATTCAATTTAAAAACACATTCACGATCATAGGAAATATTCTTATTCTTAAAAATGAAAATTCAGTTGAGTTTAACGTCCCTTTCAGCAGCGAGGCTATGTGAGACTAGATCTACTGATTAACGTGAAATCCAAATCACATAAGCTCCTGCCGGGAATCGAAGCCGGGTCTCCCATGCCAAAGGCATGTACGCTAATATAGATATTTAATTTGCAGTTTGAGAGCCAAAATAACTCGAACTGAAATTTCTAATAGAATGAATTTTGGTATTTTATTAATTATTTATTTTTTTAAAATTATCTATTTAATTTAAAATTATTCAAGTAAAAAAACAAGTTATTCAGGAATTAGTGTATTGCGGAAACGTGCTATGTGAACTAACGTAAATCATTCGTATGAAACAATATGAAGTATAGTTTGCTGGACGATATAATGTTTTTGTTTCTGGGATTATCAATATTATTTTTTTAATTATTATTTGAAATTAACACGTGAATACTTTCCTTGAAGAAAGTTACTCTGTTCCATTTTAATATTCTTATTGGCCTTAACACAGTATTTTACATTTCTCATCATATTCTAGTAACTTCTTCGTAACACTTTAAAAGTTGATTTGATTTCTTAACAGCAATCACTACATATTCTTAAGGAATATTTCAAATTTCGATAGATCGATGAATTCGTTTTACTTCTTCAGTATGAATAATGGTGCGCAACAAATATTAGAAGCAGGTAAAGTGTTCAGAATAGCCTGAAAAATTCTTTATATTATGTAATATGTTTCAATATTATTCATTATTCTTTAATAGCTACCGCTATCGATCTGATAAAACGGTAAACAGGAAACTGGATGATTTCAGAGGAAAAGAAAATTGTGATAACAATTTCTCTGTTAATGTAATTTGTTGAAAGAAAAAGAAAGAAAATACTTTTTTTTTTTCATTTTTAAATTTATAAATAGCAAGGCTATTGCGATGGCTTGCTATAGGCCAAGGAGAAATAATATTTCCTTCTTTTGTATTCTTTTTAAAATAAATTTTTCAAATGCAATTTTAAATTATTAATATAAATTACAATATCCTTCATTTCCTCAAGTTTATTAGGCTGTTTAATATTTTCCCTATCATGGACACCCTTAATCGTTTAAATTTATTTTTGTCTTGCATAGTATAGACGAATTTATCGTTAAATTTATTTTTGTCTTGCACAGTATAAACGAATTTACTGTTAAATTTATTTTTGTTTTGCCTAGTATAGACGTCCATAGCCGTTAAATGTATTTGTATTGCGTAGCATAGACATCCTTAATCGTTAAAATTTATCTTCCATAGCATATATGTCCGTTATATTCAAACACAGAAATATCAACACAATACCCATCACAATCTCATAATTACGAGGTTCTTAATATTTTTACCATCATAGACAGCCCTAATCTTTTAAATTTATTTTTGTCTTGCACAGTATAAACGAATTTATCGTTAAATTTATTTTTGACTTGCTTAGTATAGGCGTCCTTAGCTGTTAAATGTATTTGTCTTGCGTGGCAATTATACATCCTTAATATTTTAGGTTTTCTTTTGCTACTACAGACGATACTAGTCTTTTCCTCCTACCATAGACGATGCTGCTAGTCTTTTAATTTATATTTTTCAAACTTACTGTTGATGATCGTAGTCTATAAATGTATTCGATTTACATACTATAGACGCTCGTAGTAATTAACGTAGCATAGACATCCTGAGGGTTTTTTTTTTTTCTTTTTGCTCCCCTTGCTACGATAGACGATACAAGTTTCTTAATTTATAGGCTATTTTTCCTGCTTACCGTTGACGTTCTCAGTCTCTTTAAATTTATTCGTTTTGAATACAATAAATTAAACATGCTTTATTTATTAAATATACTTGCCTTGCGTAGAAAAATCATCGCTAATCGATAAATTTATTTTTTTCATGTTACCATAAACAATGTGGTAGTCTTTTAATGATTTATTTTCTTCTCCCTAACTTTGACTATCTCCTTAAAAGTTCTTTATAGTGTTTGCTTGGTTGACAATAGTATTTTATTTTAATTACGCTTCTATAGTGGAATGTGAGCATCACATCCGAGTTCATTACCTTTATTTCTAACTTTTTAGATTAAAGTTCGCTTCTTGTGGATAAACTTAACAAAATTTTGGTCTACCACTTGGAATGGGCTCCGAAACTGCATTTAACTGAATCAAATTATATTAAAAAAAAAAAAAAAACTTAAGGCATTGACTTTAGAAGCTGTTAAAATTCAAATTTTCGAACATGATCTTGTCTTTGATCTTTGTTATTCAAATTTTCGAAGAAAAATTGTTTGAAATGATTTATTTGCATCATAATTCGAATTGTTTTAAACATTTTTTTCTGGAAAAAATCATTATTTTTGGATCAAAAGATCCAATATATATGTCAGGCAAAAATTTTCTTCTAGGCCTTATAGTTCGAGAACTACATATAGTGTAGCCAAACCAAAACTATCACTTAACTCAGTAGGATGTGCTTATTCCGTGAAAAATACGAAAACTCGATTTAGGGTCTGTTCAAAAACTTTGTGACCCCTGATCCACAAAATTAAATAGCCTATATTTCATTTAATCAAACATTTCCTTGTACGCCCCATATCTGGAGAACTACATATAGTATAGCCAAACCAAACTAACAATTTACCCAGTCTGATGTGCTGATTCCATATATATAATTTTGTTTTTAATTGTAACAGTGTAATTCAGGGTATTTATGTGGATGTGTAATTAAATGTCGGCTATGTTTGTTAATCGTATTCAAGTTTAAAAGATATTAGCTATAAACTATCGTTGTCTATTCTGATTTTCCAAAACCATTTTCTTTTTTTCAATTTGCTTTTGGTACTGAACCAGAACAACAAATAATTGTTCGCATATTTATGTAAGTAGCAAATAATTGTTGTAATCTTTTATATAAACCTGAATTTGTTTGTCCCGTATACAGATCTATACCATTGGCTTTGACATACTTCTAGAGACTAGAATTTTTTCCCGAACTCTGAACAGTTAGTGCAGATTAAGAAGAAGTGTACCAATACAAAATAATTACCTACATCCTGCCTTTCCGATACTACTCTTTAGTAACTTCAAACAGAATTTTAGAAATTATCCGAAAAATGCGTTAAAAGATTGCTATCTTGGCCAATAATGTTATTGGATCAGGGGCCCACAAAATCTTTGAACGGCCCCTAAATCTGAGTTCAGTATTAGTTTGGGTTTGGCTACACTGTATGTAGTTCTCCAGATATAAGGTCTACAAGAACATTTTTAACTGAAATATATTGGATCTTTTGATCCAAAAATATTTTATGGACAACCTTGCATTCCACCAGGTTTACTTTACGGGTACTTAATTATTATGGTCGTAAATGCGACTTGTCTAGGTAAATTTGGAGAGTACATAAGCATGTTTTCCTAGACAGCGTTTTGTACTCAACTGATAGTAAGAATTATTCGAAATTCACCTGAGTTTTCTAAAATATTTAAAGAAGAGATAGCAACTCTGTGGTTACTGAATATTCTTGTGTGGACGACGAAATTAAGTTAGCTGACCGACCATCCAAACGCTCTGATAAATATGAATCGTGCCGTTGAAGGAAATAATATTACATTATGTGATGTTGTCTTCCTCCTCGTTGTTTTGCTGCATTTTGAATACTGTTTTCTTTTGATTTTCTTTTTCTCCTCAAAGAAACGAGTTAATATGTTTTAGTGGCAGCTGTGTGCTTTACCCTTATCAAGTTATGCAAGGCTAAACTCTTCACGAAATGTCGAGGAAGTTTCTTCCAAGTACGTTATAGATATTGTCAGTTGTGTTTTTCTTTTCTCTATATAATAATAAGATTTCTTTTTTCATATGTATTAATATCTATACATATTATTCTTGCTATTTCGCCATGCAATCTTGGCTTCTAATTGCAAACGTGCTTTGATTGTTGTTCGAGAATACATGTGAAATATGACTGTCTCAGTTTACGGTTCGAAATTCATGCATTGTTTGATATGTTAAGAAAAAAGAAAAGAAATCAGTTGACATTTGTTTTCGGGGCGTGTCTTCATCTCTTTGAGTTTTATATTATCTCCGCGCTTCACTTGTGGAAGTCATTTCTTTCTTGTGTATACGTGGCACACAGGATTGACGGCTCTTGAACTTTTCAAGTATGGATTCTTTTCCTTCTTTCTTATATAAAGCATTACACAGTGATTTTGTGTGCTTCCTTCCTTCCTGAACGTAACGCATACATACGCTTTTAAATAACGCGTAATTTTTTTGTGTGTTTATTTGATTGTAATGCACTGATAAATAATAACCGGAACATCATCATTGTAATAGCAGACTCCTCCACCACACTCAGTGGATCTGTTTCCTGGTTGCGGATGTGTAGTGTAGTGAATAAGATGGGCAAAAATGTGCCCCGTAAGCGTGATTAACCAAATGAGACAAAAACATGATGTCTGTCTCTATCTTTGCCATTACATATCCTGACTGACATTCATTCACATCAGTTCACTGTACGATTTTTACTTTTGTCATGGATAGAGTACAGTATGTATACTGTATATTAATCCCGTTAAATTTCTTTTATTTCAAAGTTTATCCAAATTATTATTAGCATTTAACGGAAAAATGGGCGAGTTCAAATCCTCATGCATAGTTTTTGAGAAAATGGATATATTTTTTTTAAGTCTAAAAAGTTGAAACTGCATGAGAACCCCACAACTTATTAGGTTAGTCTTAACTTTTTTCATATTATAAGACAAACAAGACGACAGAGTATGGTTAATGGAGTACGTATATCAATTGATAGATGAGATCAAGCTGAACAAAAAGAGATGCTTGAGGGTAGTGGCGTATGCAGAATTTCATCAAGAAGAGTTTAAACAGTCAGTCTCATTTCCTTTGAGGACACACGTAATTATTGTACAGTCCGCAGAAAAAAAAAACTGGCAACATGAGCATGTACATTTGTTGTGAAACTACGTCTAACAGAACAGGGAATCAACATAACGTCTAAGTGGCACGAATCATGCCAGGAGAACCCTCGGCGTCCTCCCCTGCACACTTATTTTGGAGCAAAAGACTTCGTCGTTTCACAGTAAACTTACATGCTCATGTTGCAGGTTTTTTTTTTTTTTTTTTTTTTTTTTTTTTTTTTTTTTGCTGTGGACTGGACATATCTTAATACAGTAAATGTTTTTCAATAATCTCTTGCTCAAACGGAGTTTAAATCCCGAAACCCCCTTTGCGTACGCCATTGCTTGATAATAAGTTCTCATGCGTACTTTTCGAGAAAATTTTATGCTGAAAGATATTGTTTACTTGTATTTATGTTATGTATGTGTAAAAAAAAAATTATGAGGACACCGTAATATAGTGGTTATAGCATTGTACTCGCATGGCCCCGGGTTCGACTCTCGGCCGGTGCTTCCCAAATTTGGCGTCCATCGAGCGTCGTGACGCATATTGGGGAGTCACGTGAATAAAAGACGTGACAACTATTTCTAGAAAGTTCTTGGTACGCCTCAGCTCGCTGACCACGTGTTCGTCGCTAGGCTGGACGTAGTTCAGCCGGTCGCTAACAGATGGCGTAAGCCCATAAGAGCTGTCATGCCAGTGTTTAGTTTTTTTAATATAGCAGGTTGTATATATTGTTTTTGTCTTCTTTTAACACACACATTGTCCAAACAGTAATTAACCATTTTTTTTAACATACTCTGAAAGACACGTACTCCAAAATTTGCACGATGGTTCAGTGCTCATCTCTAGTGCTAGGAGTCCCTGGTTTGATCCCAGGATATGAGTTTGTTATAGACAGCATCGCGTCCATGAGTTTCCTCGTTTCCTTCCACATTCTTGTTCCACCAATCCTCTCACATAATCATCCACTTTTATTACTGTGATCATCCGCTTCCTTTTAGCCTACAAGGACGTAAGCGAGAGACGTAAAACGGAAATATTTCATTTTCATTTTGCAACACTACACGTTTGTGCCGAATGTATACTAAAACTCCCAGAACATATGCAACCCTCCTTGCAATTTAAATTAGTGATTGCATAATGATTCAGGATATCTCCGACTGACAATACCAATGTTCATGTACAGTCACGAACATTAATAAATGGAGGTTGGAGCCATAAGAAATAATTACTTCAGCCTCCATTTATTAATGTTTGTGACTGTACGTACAACAAACAACATCTTAATAGTATTTAATTTGATTCTTAAGTGCTTATCATATATAGTTTTCACAAGTATTTCATCAATTCTGTATAGATATTTGTCTACTTATAAAAACAGTGTAAAAATTAAAATAAGGTTTCCGTGAGAAAAACGGAGAAATTTAAATAAACTTAATCGGTAATTCTAATTTTTACAATAACTTTATTTTCAATCATATAACAATACCTCTTTCTGTATTTATTTAATCTTAACTCCTCTCTGTTTATTGAAGTACGCACTTTTAATTATAAGTACATGCTATGAATTAATGCTTTCTTGTTACAACTATTACATGCTACTGATAACTTCACTAAAAGATTCCGTTGTATTATTAAAACACTTATTTTCTTATCTTGTTGTCTGGATGAGATGGCTGAGGCTTCGTTCTCAGAGCAAATAAAACAAATTGATAAAACCAAACAAGTACTTATTAAGTTGTTGATTATTAATAACACAAAGAACTCGTTTTTGCAGTGTATGCCAGGAACAAATGTGATTTTTTTTACAAAGAAAATGGCTGTAACAAGAAAGTATTCAATCAATCAAGTACTTAGTACGCGTGCGAGACAGAGAATTTTTGGCGTAGACCCATATCATAAAGTAATTGGGAAGCTGCTAAAAATTAAATGGTATGATCATTCCGGACTAGAAGGCGTTGGGACCCGATGCGCAGGCTGCACATTACTTAATTCGTACGCCGCGCCATTTCGACAGTCATAACCGTTCATGTTTCTGTAGCAGCAACAATGTGTCACGTCACGCCATGTTCATGTCTTACTTATAATCTGTTAAAAAAAAAAAAAAAAAATAGAGGGAAGTTTATACCACTTTGTCATATTACTTTCTCCATTTCTTACAAAATAAAATATTTTTTAAGTTATTGGTTTGAATGAAATGACGCGAATTCTGTATGCAGTGTTTCTTATTAACACATACATAAGTTTGTTTTAGAAATATTCATTTTGAAGTTCGGCTCGTTTCGGCTCAGACACACTTTCCTAATCATCGATGCTCATTCAATCTCGGGCTCGCACTTGCTCGTACTCGTTACCTTCAATGAGGCTCGTCGTCCTCAATGGGGCTTGTAGTCGCTAGTCCTCGTGTTCACTTAACCTCATTGAGGCTCATACTCGCACTGATTTAATCTGGCTTACTATCTACTTATATAGGGCTCGCGCTCTTTAGTTGAGCTGAATGGACATTTCTTTCTGTTCTGCATTTCCAGGCAACTTGATCGACTCTTTGCGGCAGCGACATAATTTGCATAAACTTAAACAGAAAGATCTTTTTCCATATCTTTACTAAGTAGGGTGACTTCGCCAATAGTCGACCGCTGAAAAAAAATCTTACTTCTAAGCACTTATAAAGCTTGATGATTTCATAGTATTTGACAAAAGTGAATTATTTGGTTTATTTGGGTTCTTTTGTACCATGCCGTGTGTTAACTGCTCACTTTTAAAATTTTGCAATGATATAAAAATACATTTTACGAAAACTCATCAAAATTCCCACTTGTCGACCGTCATCGCTCAGTAGTCGACCGCATTCATGCTATTAGTCGACCGCGCGCAATTTCTATCGTTTCTATCACGTAGAAGTATTTGATTGCCTTAGGTGATATTTCGAAATTGTATTATTCGCGAAATTTGAACTTGACAAAACGATTGTATAGATTTTATTTAATTTTCATCAAGGTTTTCTCCTTAGTGATTATAAATGAAAGAATCACGCTATTAGGATTTGAAACATAGCTATTTTATTTGGAATGATGTATTTGAATATTAAATAGATTTTCCACGTGAAACAAGACTTCTCTCCTGTGTTATATGCACACGTTATCTTATCACTGATATTACGGTTTTACAAATCCTAAACAAAGTACGAGTCTCTAATAATTTAGAAAATCCTAAGTGTTCACTTTTCTCCTGTGTGAAATATGTTTCTCTCCGGTGTTAGGTTTCTCTCCTGTGGCACTTGAGCACATCGAATTACTTTCTCATGTGTGATAAGGATTCTCTCCTGTGTTACTTAAGCACATCGAGTTATCTTCTCATAATGTTAAGGTTTCTCTCCTCCGTTATTTGATCACTTCGAGTTATCTTCTCATATATGATAAGGTTTCTCTCCTGTGTTACTTCAGCACATCGAGTTATTTTCTCATATATGATACGGTTTCTCTCCTTTGTTACTTGAGCATATCGAGTTATCTTCTCATATATGATAAGATTTCTCTCCTGTGTTCCTTGAGCACATCGAGTTATCTTCTCATGTATGATAAGGTTTATTTCCTGTGTTACTTGAGCACATCCAGTTATCTCCTCATATATGATACGGTTTCTCTCCTTTGTTACTTGAGCACATCGAGTTATCTTCTCATATATAATAAGATTTCTCTCCTTTGTTACTTCAGCACGTCGAGTTATCGTCTCACATATGATAAGGTTTCTCTCCCGTGTTAGGTTTCTCTTTTGAGTTACTTGAGCACATTGAGCTATCTTTTCACGTAATAACAGTAAGTTCCTGATTGTTTATTCAAATCATTTATATGGTACAATCTGCGCACAGGAACTGCTTATCTGCAAGTTCTTCCCATGTATACCCAGATAATTCAGTACACCGAAGATGGAACCATTTATCACATTGATCGCAACCCACTGGTTAATCCTCACTTTCCAAAGCAAAATCATTTATTATCACTCCACATCCTGCGCATATAGCTCCATCGCCGTAATCAATTACATCTTCTTCATTGTGATGTTCTTCTACAACAGCAGTGGTCGTCTTCTTCGATCGTTTCTTTGGATTTTCCAGTTTGTTCCTCTTTTTTGCTGTTCTTTCATCCCTTTTGCGTTTCTTTTCCTCCTCTAGTTTCTTCTGTTCTTCTTGTTTTGCAGTCAGTGCGCGGCGATATTCTTCTGAGCTAATTGCAAACGGTATCTTCTCTACCTTCTTCTTAGGCTTTTTGACTGGACTCTTAGGCCAGAACAGATGCTTTTTAAAACTTGGCGTTATATATATTGGTCTGATAGTTTTAGGGGTTGTTGCGATATTCTTCTGACTTGATTCACTTGGTCCAGCAACAGCATCGCTTTCAACGTCCCTTGTTTCTTGCTGTGTTTCTGGTACAGAAACCAGAGCTGCAGTAGCAGGTTCTTTGAGAGAATATCTTGCTGAATATCTTTCATAGGTTCAGTTTCATTCAGTGTAGTTGATGTGTTTTCTTTCTTCTCATTTGATGGCATAAGTTCTGGAATAGACGCTTCCTTTCTCATAATAATGAAAGGCCTCTCTGATTCTGTTGTTGGAGCAGACATAACTGATTCTTCGTTTGGCACAATACTGATTTGATCTTTCTCTTGTGCTGCAATGGCGTCGAATTCCTCAGGTATCGTTGGTAGAATAGATGTTATATTCACTCTGTTTTCAGTTGTTGCACTTGGATTGGCTTCAACAGCCAATGTCTGGGGAAGATCATTTAGTAAATCCTTTCCAACAGTGAGAGTAGCTTGAGACAAGTGTTCATTGTTGTCATCAACTACAGGGATTTCACCAACTGCAACTTCGTCATCTAATGGTAAGTTGGCACTTTTATCATCAGTTTGTAGTGCTTCGTCCATCGGCTTTTCTGCTGGAAGTTTCAAAACTTCAAGAACAGCGTTGAAGTCAACCGCAGCCTTTTGAAGTTCATCCTTGTACACAGTAATAACTTTTCTTGCAGTACGAAGATCTTCTTCACTAACATTTGGCTGAGTGGAAGTACTCTCTGTGCTTTTACATACACTCTTGATGCATTTTGTGTAGTCAACAGCGTCCGGATTAAAAGGATACAGCCCACATTTGCGAAACCCATTCTTTATTGTTGACGGTGTTGCTGCTGTTGCTAGGACCTCTGCAATAAGTGGTGCAAACTGAACTCTTGTAATAGAAGATAAATTCTTTTCCGTTAGATACCTGCGAACAACGAATTTCCAATTTGTTTTTAACGCCTTAAAGACGGATACATCGCATGGTTGCAAGATGTGTGTTGCATGAGGGTACAGGGCATACAATATGATCTCGTTGTTGTCACAAAATTTGCTTACTTCATAAATTAAGTGAGTTTTGTGACCATCGATGAAAAGTATTACAGGCTTAGGTACATCGTGATCTAATAGCCATTTATTGAAACCATTGGCGACCCACTCAAAGAATGTCTCACTAATCATCCAGCCAGATTCGGATCGTCCTATCACAATCGAAGAGGGAATATTGGACACAATATCTCTGGGTACTCGCGACTTGTATGGATAAACGATCATTGGAGCAACGGTTTCTCCCGAAGCACTAAATGTTCCTAGAAAAGTAAGGGTTTCCTTTTCCTTATCTTGAACTTCATAAATATTCTTCCAGCCTTTTGGTCCCAAAATTTTTCCAGATGATGGGCACAACTGAAAAGAAGATTCGTCCGCGTTAAAAATTCTACGTGGATCTTCTAGAGTGGAAAGATTGTTCGTACTGGTAAGGTAGGTCTTAAGATCATGAAACCACGAACGTATATATTCTTCTTTTACGAAACTTCGGCAGACATTTATAGGCTCAGCTGTCCTCACTGCAATATTTGGATGTCTCTTCAAGAAAGATGCATACCATTTCTGCCCAGGTCTGTTGTTTTTAAATGGTGTTTTGCGTTTGTCGTCTACAACTATTTTTTGTACTGAATTTAAGAGGTCATGCTTCTTTCTGGGGAAACCATGTTGAGAAAGTTCAATAAGCCAGTTTGCAAGGGCTTCTTCTTCTGTTTCACTGAGATAAGTACAGCGTCCCATCTTCCCAGTTGTTTCTGGTACCCGTCCATGTAATTTGTCTAAAACTGTTGTCTTTGGCACACCAAACCTTTTACAGGCTTCACGAACTGAAAGTTGTTTTGTTCTTACAGCTTCTAAGGCGCACTGCATATCAAATTCCGAATAGCGGAAAAATTTTCTTTTATATCCCGGAGCCATGCTATCTGTCAAAAATACATAAAATTTAAAATGCTTCGCCATATTTCTAACAACAAAATGCATTGCTATATTATAAAGCAGAAGTAATCAAGAATATATTAACAGAAGTTGTTTTTCAATATTGATAATCTTAATATTTCAGTGTTCTTCCCGAAAGCAGGTTCTGACCTGAAAAAACCTGAGCCGAGTGAATCGATATTTTTTATTGCCATTAATCGGATGATGATGACTCCCAAGGACGTGAGACCTAGAGTTTAACGTGAGCTCCGAACCAATTGTATTCCCATGGAAAATTGAACCCAGGGCTTTATTACAAAGCAGCATACTTTAACACTTACTTGAATTTTGTTGAATTTATTTATGTCCTTTAAGCATTTGTGGCACAGGACGGATAGGGGAGGGAGAAGGATGAGGAAAGGTGTCGGCCAGAGCCTATTATGTAGGCAACATCATGACATGCGCCTGGTATAACTGATAAAACCCCTAAGAAACCTGTCAGAAGGACCGGCATTGGGGTTTCAACCCGCACATCTCTCCATTCCCAATTCGTAATCTAGCAGGCTAGGCACTGGACAACGTGTCTGGTACATGCCTCCAAGAAATTATTATTATTTCTCTCATTCTGGGAGACGTAGTAGACTTACAGGAAACCATTCTTGTTCTCGTTTGTTTGCTTATTTCTTTGTTTATTATGGTTTAACGTCCCTTCTTAGCATCGAGACTATGTAAAGACGTGGACCTACAGTTTATAGTAATATTCGAACCGCTTTAATTCGTTCTGTGCTCTCCCGCTTCGAATTGAACCCGGGACACAGAGCACCAAAGGCACGAGTGCTACCCATTAGACCCAGGAGGAGGGCTTCTTGTTCTCGTATAAAAAAAACTTGGTTTCACATTGAAATAGTAGATCGTCATAAAAAGAAACTTTTAATTAAGTTACTGAACAAATTCCAGTCAGCAAAACGCGAAACATAGTATGAAACAGTGCGGTCGACAGGTGGCAAGAAATATTCCAATAGTCGACCAACACGAGAAACAGGCGGTCGATTTTTAGAATATGTCACGAAATCAAAAATTTTATAGATGCATGTTGAAAAACAGACCTTAATACCAAACAGGAAATAATTTGAAGCAATTTGGCGCCCTCTCAAATAATCCAATAATCGACCACCCTTGGTCGACAATTGGTTTGCATGGGAAAGAAAAAATGCCAAATTCCGACCACATTTTAAAATGTATTTTTTAATTTAATACTTTTCAGTTATTGACAAATTATACTGTACAGCTTCTAGAATAATTTAGTTTTGTAACAAAAACATTTCTTACCTCACGTACTATCTATATCCACAGAAAAACGAAAAATAACAGGTGCAGAAGATTCCCATTACACGCTGTCGTAAACTGTGCACCTGAGTCGTATTTCTACAGATACGTCGAAATTTATCGGTGAAAGACGACCAGCTGGCCAAGGGAGAGGGAAACAATGATTGTCATTGGTGGTATATGGTGCAAGCTTTATCACGAATTACTTTCCGCTCCAAAAGACCATTAGATATATTTTATATACACAATAGTAAGCAAAAATGGTCGACTATTGGATGGCGGTCGACTATTGGCGAACTCACCCTACGTAGTTGATAAAAGAACAGTCATGAATGATCTTGGACAAACTTCCTGTAATACAAGAAATTATGCTGAAGCGATGTTTGTCGTGTTGCCAACGATAATGAAAACATGAAATGGCAGCCATTTTGTTTGTAAAAAAAAAAAAAAAAAAAGCTAAAGAAGTAAAGATGTAGTGCTTTGAGAATATTTCCTTTCGGAAGTTCGTCTAGAAAACATTCTGTAGTACATTTTTTTCTTCAGCTATAAAGCTATCTTATCTCGGCGAAAACCTCCCTCAACTTCCCCCAGAAAGAAAAAAAAAAAACGTATGAGTTTACACTGCATTATTTACCACACCCAGTACAACTACCCCGTACACTCTTCTCCCTCCTCGAATAACCACCCTCAAAAAAACCTCTTTCCACAACTTAATTGAATTCTTGAGGAAGACCGGCAGTGCTTCTTTCGTTGGCGATGCAGTCTCCCCATATATGATGTGTGTTTCTTTCTCTCTCTCTTTCTGCCCCACTCTCCTTCCCAGCTTCTAAGCTAGCTAGCTAGTCCACCTCTCGTTTTCCTCTGAAAAACTGAATTCATAAAATGGCCGCTTCCCGTTCCCCTCCGTTCCCAATCAAAACTGCTGCTGTGCGCGCGGGGTCCAAAAAAGCAAGCGAGAGGAAAAGGTATAGCCCAGGTAAAATTACATCAACGTCAAAGCTCGAGAAGAACAATCTTGCCTTTGGGCCTCCCCTCTCCTGTCCCCCTCCCGTCCCACGCACAAGACGAATATCGAGGAGGAGGGAGAGAAAGTCATAATGATACCGCCATTTCGAGAATGGCGTGGAATATGACTATCCGAGTATAATAAAATATGCATGAACTGAAATGCGGTTAAAATGAAGTTTTGTTCAAATAATAGTAAGACCCTATATATATATATAAAAAGGGGGAAAGGCAGGTTTTAGGTTTTTTGGATGATGGTTCGTGTCTTCCATGTCTGTATAGTTACTTATTTTTGGGTGACTCAACAGTTAATTCCATAAGAACATTAGAAATAACAGCAAATAATAATATTGTATACGACGTCCTCTTTGGTGCAGCAAACTGAAGTGTGTCATAAGAAACTGTGCATAGCACTGCCCTTTTTGGTTTGTTTTGAAAGTGTTCTATTAGTGTAATTCTATTAGCAACTCCAATTCGAGATGCCACCTTGTCATAGCACAGGAGTAAATGTAATGTCATCTGTTAGAATCGGTTCACGCCTCGCTAGTTTTAATAATGCCCACTTTGTAGTTGGGACTTAGGCGGGCCCCTATTTCGTCTCGGAAAGATAGCGCTGCAATATTGTCTCGTCTCTAAAAGTATGTATGTTTCTAAGCATACCTATCGTCTTGTCTCGTGGACAATGCTATTCTATTTTCAAAGTGGTTCGCCCTCACAAATCTCAATAAAGCTCACGCATTTGCACTCGCTGGATCTTGGGCGGGCTGTACTTAAGGGTCTTCACTACAGCGGAATTAAACTACCGCTAATTTTAGTTTTTCTGTAATATCTTCCAAACAAATAAAACTATTCGAAAAGCAGAAACGTAGTGAACTAGACGATACGATTTTGCATGTGATACCGTTATCACAACTCATCTATCTGCTTTCGATTTTCAGCTGTAGATAGATTTAGCATTTTTTGCGGAATACCATAAGCAGGTAGCTGTTCTGATCTGTTGTGACCAGGTATGTTCTTTGTGCGAAGGGTTTCTGGTTGTGATCCCAGCCAGAACATGTGAGCTCGGATAATATTGTGTCCCTGGATTTTCTCGAGCTTCCCTGTTTTCATCCTGTTAATTATTCCAGGGTCGCCTTCATGTACGAGGGTGGTTTTATTTTTTCAACCTCCGTTAAGCCACCAGAGGAGATGGCGGAACGTGCATTAGCCATATCTATTTATTAGAAATATATAGCACATCCGGCCCACTAACAGACAGACCGACAGCTGAAGCGTCTGCCAATGTAATTCGATTTTTCCAGATGGAAGGGCATGACACAGGCGGAATTCATCGTTGAATGAGTAATCCTTATGACGAGAGTTTTAAGTGATAGCTGTGTGCACTATTAGAGAGAATTTAAAGGAAAACTTACTTATGTGCACGAAGAGTGGAAAAGGATAACTTTGATGAACGTGTGAATCATGTGGTTCGTGAAGGAGGTAGAATATGGATTCTGAACTGTCTGATTTCCGGGAACTCAAGAACCGCCTGAAGAAATCGATTTAGTTCACACTTGGCGGGCGCTTCGTTTGCATTCGATATGCTTTTACACTTGTTGCCCCGTGTTCCGTTGTTCGCCACCTCATGAGGTTCTCCTCTAATAGCTTAATGGAGGTTAAAAAACTGCCCTCATATTTTTCATTTGTCCCCTTTAGCTTAAAGGGGTTTTACCACCCACTCTTTTCGCTTAAGACTTTTTATCCAGTATCCGAAGATATGTGGTTGATAGAGAGTTGAAGTGGACACAACATGAACAATTTGTTCTATTATAGTACTGCGCATCAAGATACAAAACACATGCAGAGAAATAAAAGGGGACCCGAGAAAAGGTTTTATACAGCATCCTGTCACTTCACAGAACATTTGCATGCAAATACACTTAAATTGAAACTCCGTCTAAGGTTACATAAATATAAATGAGAGAAGCGTGTATGTGTGTGTGTTCTTTGTCCACATATTCTTAATCATTTTAAAGAACCTGCCTTTCTGCCTGCCATGGCCAAACAATGTGAAATTAAACAAGGAAAAAAAAAAAAAAAGAAATGAAAGTCCTAAATGCTGCGTAATACCTTTTTGACCTTTGAAACGTAGCACTAAATGTTAACCTCCTGTCCCCGTATGGCCGTAAAAATATTGACATATTGTGTAGGTTTTATCGCTGGTAGACCATATATTGCTTACGCCAGACGTGAATTAAAAAAAAAAAAAAAAAAAAAAAAAGAAACAAAATGAACGAGCTGGGTTTTTCTTAATGTATGTATGTCACTTCTGATCCTGACCAAAAATGTCGTAGCGACAGGGACAGAAGAATGAAAAGAAAGAGCGAGAAAACAGTGGCGGGGCAGCGACGAAGAGGAGAGGGGGGACAACAGCATACTGGAGGTCAAGACATTGAAGACAATGGGGTAATTTTTCAAATCTCTCAAGTCGTGTGGTTTTGCTTATTTACATATCCGGTCATTAATTACTACGCGCGACAAAAGAAACTTACCTTTAATCAGTGTCGGTCGGTATTTTAAAAAGAAGTGGTAGTAGTAAATAAGTAAAGAATAAAAAAAGGCGCGTTAATAACAGTATGTTATTTGCAGACAGTAGCTACGTCCTTATTTGAAAAGTTGTAATTGAAAAAGTTAATTTGTCTTTTAATTGCACTTTGTGAGATGACTTCTTGTTTTCTAAGAAACGTAGTGTGAGATGTGTTTTGAATTTCGTGGGAAGTCTGATTGGAACAGTGGTTGAGTTGCTTAATGCGAGGAAAACAAGCTTGTGAAACAAGGCGAGAATTTCTCCGTCCCGTCTTTATTTTTAATGTTCATTTGGTAGTGTATTTATTAACAAGTTTCTGCGTAGTACTGGTAGAATTCGAGTAAATTCATTATACGAAGCATTCCAATGATAGATTCTTCCAATACAATTCGCTATTATTCGAAAATGAAATAGAAGGAAATCTGTAAGTTTTATGTCCCACGGTTATGGCGGTTAGGCTAAAGGAGACGGTAATAATGAGAAATGAATGATATGGTAGAATGAAGAAAGTGGGAGGAAACGGGAGAACCCCGAGAAATCCCACGCATATGGTGTTTGTCCATCACAAAGTTCACTTGGCTCGAGCTGGGATCGAACCAAGAACCCTATGCACCAGAGGTGAAAGCTCTACCATAGCCACCGCGGCCCCAGTAATTCACTATTCGAATATGGTAAGAGAGACCACGATTGTTCAATGGTGCATTGTCCAGCAATGGTGCGAGGAATTCATTGTTCAATTCCAGATCGGGAGTCTGTGCTGGACAAGATCGCGTTCGTAGGTGTTCTCCAGGTCCTTCCACTTTCTCACTCCACCAGTTGTTCCATAATCATTTACTTTTTCTAATCACCCGTCTCTTTTAGGCGAAAAGACATAAACGTGGAACGTTAAATGAAAAGATTTCATTTAATTTGCCCTAGTGGCAAGAGCGCGCGCCCTTGGTACTCGAACCGGTCAATTAGCGATGGGTGAGCCTATTACAATGGGTTGGATTGTACCTTAAACTTTAAGTACACGTCTCTTATCGTATAGCCTCCGTGGTAAAAAGAGATGGACTTGAGTTATTAATATCGAACTCCGGTCTAAAGAACGAGAAATAACTTCAGTTGTGCTAACCACTATTCAACAAGTAAAAGCCATCTAGATGGTCATAGGGTTGTGGTGTTTCCCTCAAGTCGAGACGGGAAGTTTCTCGTCTCGTCTCGTCTCGTCTCGTGAGCATCACCACATAGGGCCGTGTGATAACCGGATAAGATATTGAAATTCGAAAAATATTCAAATATCAAAGTATCTGTCTACTTTATAGCATAGAACGAAATAGGACAGTGAAATATCGCCCTTTCCATCAAAATATTACATCTCCCTCACCACTGATGGCTTTCTCGATGAGGAAGTAAAAACGTTAACTAATTGTTTACCTTTCTTGGTTCCTACATAATGAGTTGGTTCAATTTCTGTGCCAATAACAAGGATTACTTTACGTTAATTTATATTAGCATTTATTTAGAGAAGCCTACTTACGCAAATTTACCGAAATTCTTTCTGTCAATAAATTACCTTTAATTTTGAAAACATGTATCAAAGTTTTTCGTAACTTCTCTCTTTCTCTGAATATACAAGACATACTCTGTGAGTTGCTTATTTCTTATTTCGGTTAAAAAAAAAAAAAAAAAAAAAATGAGCGAGACAAATCAGTTTGGAGACTTTGCCACTTCATCTAGTTGATTTCATATGCAGGAAGTTATTTTAGTTTTCGCAGGAACTTCCTCGGAGCGAGTGCAATGCAAAAGGAAACTATATATCTTCCGGCTCATCACTCAGTCACTTTTTGTTTGATGTTTTTTCCTTGTTCGGTGTTCCCTTACAATAGCATACATTCTGCTATTATATAGTGTTCAGCACTCTATTTAAGTCAAATCATTTTGTATTTACAGTGTTTATAAGTGCTAATGTTAAAATTCGAATATTCGAGTAATGAACATTCGGATAACAGCAGAAAAGAATATTTGAATAATCTTAACATCACCTTGACTTAGGCGTGAAGGTAATATCTTTTGTTAGACCCGAACACATATATTTATCTTTATGAAATTTGTTCCTTCATTTTTGACATGAGTTTGACCGAAGTTCAGAACTCAATAAGTGCTGCAAGTTGGAAACTGATTGAAGTTAGGAGTAAATGAGTACTGTTTTGTTAAAACTGATTGAAGTTAAGGGCTTAATAAGTGCTGTGAGTTTGAAACTGATTAAAGTTAGGAGTAAATAAGTACTATTTTGTTGAAACTGATTGAAGTTAAGGGCTTAATAAGTGCTGTGAGGTTCAGGCTCGTAACAAGTTCTTTGAAGTTGAAATTGATTGAAGCTCGAAATTTAACAAGTTCTGCAAGGTTGAAATTGATTATGAATCGGGATTTAACAAGTGCAGTACGGTTGAAATTGACTGAAGTTCGGGGTAAACCAGTACAGTGTTGTTGACATTGATTGAAATTTAGAGCGTATAAACTTGGAAAGAGGTTTGGAGAAAACGCCGACTGATTTATACGTTCGTATATAGTGTCAGGAAATAACTCTTCGCATGTAAAAAGAAGCATGAAAAGTCATGAGGGGGAACTTCAAAATCATGTACGAGCAATCTGCATTTG
Organism: Thermobia domestica; assembly: GCF_964235325.1. NCBI lineage: Eukaryota > Metazoa > Arthropoda > Insecta > Zygentoma > Lepismatidae > Thermobia > Thermobia domestica. The sequence continues at coordinate 66,318,725 of NC_137471.1, read as the reverse complement.
GCCAGATAGTTAAGTAATCACATCTCTTTGGTGAAGTAGTGTTTGTTTTCTCAAAAGTAACGGCAACTGTAGATTAACAAATAAGGAACCTAAGGTATATGTGCGTGTGTGTATGTAGTTTTGAAGGCATCTGTTTTTGTGGGTATTATTATTTATTACAAATGGCTAGTCCTGGTTGGGTTGGTTTGGTTTGATAGTTGTAGTTAATTTGCTCCTTTCTTTTCTTGCGCTGTGGTTTTGTATTGAAATGAATGTTTTGGAACTTTAGAAACTTCCTTACAATGGAGCAAAAGTGTTGGTCATCCAGCAATAATCCGCAAGCAAATGTAGTGGGTGGCCATTAAACTGCAGTGCAGTGTTGGTCCAGAACATGGCTGGCAGTGTTGATGGAATGAAATGAGAGAAGTATATATATATATATATATATATATATATATATATATATATATATATATATATATATATATATATATATATATATATATACAAAACAAAGTGCAAGGAAGCAATACACAAAGAAAACAGGCATAGTTTATTGAAGAAATGGTTGTTGTGATAGAAGGTGAGGCGGGGAAAAGAGGACGAGAGAGAGAGAGAGAAATCCTTTTGCCCTCCGTAATTACATTTCTTTTTCGTGTTCTTTCTTTGGTACATCTCCGTTCATTAAATTCTTCAACCAGTCATAGGTAATCGACAGTTGGAGTCAAATGTGCCTGGGCATTTTAGAGCTGGGTTTTGTAATTGGTATCTGCAGGCATTTGCTCAGAGATTAATATTACAGATGAGAAGGCAGTAACAATTTTTCTTGAGTTTCTATACTTTCCTATTATTATTATTATCATTATTTCCCTCTTTCTTTATTAACCTTTCCCCTTCAGTTTTTCCATCATTCCGAGAAAAAAAAATCATACTTATTATTATCAAAAAAGCAACTATGAATTCCGATGTTTTTGGTGAAGAAGACGACGACGAACAATCACGTCTGCCCCAAGTTACTCTGCACCTTGTGAACACGTGATAATTATTGTGTGATCTTATAAGAAGACGAAACGGAGCGAGAGAGAGGGGTTAAAAGATGGGGGACCAAGCTTAAATTCAAAGGGGTGAAGGGAGACCTTCTAGCCTGGAGTAATTAACGTGATTTGTACGTGGGAACAACGCAAAGTGCGTGACGAACATGGTATAAGATGTCAGAGCGAAGAAGTGATTCCAGAAAAATTATATTTACCTGATCTTTTTTATTATTTCTTTCTCTTTTCTTAAAAAAAATAAAATTTCCCCTCTGTTATCTCACCTTTTATTTTATATATATATATATATATATATATATATATATATATATATATATATATATATATATATATATATATATATATATATTTCTGTTTTAATTTTTGAGAAATTAAGCTTAACGTTTTTGTTTTTGCTTCTTCCTCGTACGATTTGTGTAATGTGCAGGTTAAGAAGCATTAAATTCTGCATCTTTGTACACGCACTATCTTTTTTATATGCACCTTTCACACCAAGCTTCACAAAAAAATAGCACTTGCATGTTCATACTTGTTTAACACTTTTTTTTTTAAAATATATTTCTTTTATGATTATTTATATGTGTATATTAAAGATTTCTAAAGCCTGTAAACATAAAGTGAATTGTTACCTTTTTAATTCATCTTAATTACGTGTTTATCGTAAAGACTGGACACGGTTTGTTAAGTTCATGTGTATGTAATGAATGTGCTGTCTTTGTTTATAGTGGCAACACGGACGATGTGCTTTCTGCACAACAGGATGAGACGTTTCATTTACATAGATATGGTCAATCACTGTGCTAGTTCTTTATTTTAATGGCGTTACTGCATGGATATATCTTTTTCAGGCTTGGGTACTGAACACACATCTCATATACACCTATTATTTCTTCTTTGCTTTTTTCTTTCTTTTTTAGTGGAGACACTTTATTTTTTACGAGTTATTTACTTTGTATTGTATCATCTTTTTCAGCCGAGTAACACAAGCGCATGTGGTCTCGGATTCAATTCGTGGAATTTGAGTGGAGTTGATTTTGAGTTTAGCGTCCCTTTCAGCAGCGAGGCTATACGAGACGTGGACTTACTGCTTAACATGGAATCCGAACCACATGAATTCTCGCTGGGAATCGAACCCGGGTTTCCCACGCCAAAGACGCGTACGCTAATCACTTAGCCACGAAAGAGCTCTCAATTTGTGGTAGTAATAGTTATCTCGAATATAAGATCGTATAGTGCTCTGAATATCATTTTAAGCATTAGGTCCTGTCTCTTTTAGCCTCGGTGCTAAAAAAAGGACATTAAGACTTCAATACATCTTTTTCTCAGTATACTGTATGTAGCTATAATAGAAGATTTATATGAAGTTTTTTTTTAACGTTTCCAAACTATGCCGTGCATAAGTGTGGTACGCCGTAGTAGAACGGTAATGTTCATCGCCGGGCATCAGAGTGAAAACGGCAAGAGATATCGAGAAACAGTGCTTTGATATGGATTTACCGTCCCGAGAATAAGTTGTCTGCTCCCTTAAACTCTCTATTCAAACCGGAAGTGGTAGAAATAAGTAATTTCCGGTTTCAACATAGAATGCACCATAATGCAAAAAACTGTAGTATTTAGCGAGAAGCGGGTTTTTGAAATGGATTCGGCATCTCAAGAACAGATTTAATATCTATTGCATCCGAAAGTGTTAGATGAACCACTTTCGGTTTCGGCATTAAAATTCCCATAGTTTTGAAGTGTATTGTAGTTTTACAGTGTGGAGCGCAGCTTACTTTTTTTTTCAACGTCCCACATTTATGCCCTATAGACTAAGGGAGACAGATGATTAATGAATGTGAAATGGACAAATAATTGGTGGAATGAGAATGCGGGAGAAAATTCACAGGACCACCATAAATTCCCATGGCCTGGCATCGAACTAATAAAGTGCTCTGCCACTGAACCATCGTGTCTAGTTTTCCAGGCTTATACTGTATAGTGAATTGAAAGTTTGTTATTTTTGCTAAGCTAATAATGGTACATATAAATGTAGGTTATATATCCTTACTCCCCAGATACTCCGTAAATAGAGAAATTTTAGTTTTCTTAGAACTGTTAAAGGACATTGTGCTGTAAAATATACATGGGCAATTGTCAAAAACATTGCAAAGAAAGTATTAAACAATTTAATATCGCTTCAAAACAAAATAAACATTAAAATAAGTTAAATGAATATTGCGGAGTGAGACTCCGTGTTCGTGCCTTGATGTTACAATTGACCACACGGGCTATGGAGGGTGGTCAATGGTGGAAAATGGTAAAATATATGATAAAATTGCAGTACATTTTATGTTCACATAATAATGCTTAAAAAAAAAACATAAACGTTCCGGGTAGTACAGGAAAACTCAACAAAAACTATTTTGGTGGAAAGGGATTGTAAATATCTTCGTAGGGGCGAACAAAAAAAGTTTCTTTCAATTATTATTATTATTATTATTATTATTATTATTATTATTATTATTATTATATTTCTGTTGTTATTTTGGATAAATAAAGAAATGACCCGATGTGGAGTCAGTTCTGCCTGGAACGCCTCATATATTTTATTACTGTGATACTCTAGACTACCACAGGAAAAATATAAATTTTTATTTTGAGAAATAACTTTCGTATTTTGTATCAATATGGCTAATAATATTTCGTAACTTGAATCCGACTAACTTCTACTCCCGTAAGTCCCGATTTTTCGAGAGCTTACACTGTATATTCAATCAATTATTGTGTGAAATGTTGATACTTTCAACTACACAAAGGAAACAAACTGCATCAGATAAAGCTTAGAAATACCGACATATCTCAAATTCTATACTGTCTTAACGTTAATTTTTCCTGTTATTTTGGTTCGATTATGCTTTTGATCTGGATAAACCAACAAAAGTGCTGAGATGTTTTAATAAAACACTTGTACTACAACAATATTGTGTGATAATATAAAATGCAACAATTTTATCTATTTTCAGACTTTTTTTGTAACGTTTTCTGGTCTCTTACAACATGTTTGTGTCAGTAACTTTTATTATTGTTGTGTTACTCTAATTTAATGTTACTGCAGTAATAAATTAATAAGGTTATTGTGGTATCAGTGGAATTGAAAGTACATAAGAGTCCTGTTTAAAAATTTAATTTCCACAGTTTGTTTAAATCTCTGTACCTCTCCTACCCTTACACGCAATTATGTGTGAGTGCTGCTGAGATTGAGATAATTGCATAATTCAATATTCCAGCAATATATTCTTTGACTATTTATTATTCAAGTTATTATTATTATTAGAATTGGGATTGGATCTATTTTGTAATTTATTAATTTGATATTTTGACTGGTATCACTGGTAAATGTACTCCCCTTTTTTGGCTGAGCTACATTGTGAATATTAACAAATAATTGAATATTTTAACAAAATAAATTACACCAGTAAATTTTCGAACGATTTAATCGATTATTGTTATTAAAACATTTGGTAAGAACAAGTAATGAACAACTGTTCAAATAAAAAATATTGGAAAAATTCTAAGAACACTTTCTTGTGCGTTTAAATGCCTTTCTTGTGCGTTTGCTGTTAGTACCTAACTGGGAAGTTTGTTGCAAAGAAGAGCCAAAGAGAATTGTCTCCGTTTATTGTTCATTTTAGTTAACGAATACTGAACGAAATGCTTGTAATGTCTGGCCTATTGAAAAAAAAAGGGGGGGATCCCCATCTACATCTTATTCCCACCTTCAATATTGTTGACCATGATCCTTCTTACGGTATGAGGACAGAGTTTTTGAACAAATGTTGAATGTTCTCTATCTTGTATGACTATAATTGAATGTTAAATTGTTATATGCTATAAGAAATATAAATTCAGTTGAAAAATATTGTCTTCTGATTATTAATTCTTGCTTTTTACTTCTCTTGTTTCTAGATTGGAGCCCGAGCAGCTATCAGCATGTGATGGTTGAAGTGCGGCTATGGAAGCGTCGGTCGCCATGCCAACTCCAACTGGCGACTCGGGCTCGTCTGCATCGCTAGAGGATCCTTTGTGTAGTCCAACCCGCGGCAGTCTGCTGCAGGATGAGCGAAATAACAACGGGCCATCAACACACCTCGCATCTTCTGTGACTGACCAGTCGAATTCCTTGCAACAAAATCGGAGGGAGGGGATCCAGGAACACAACATGAGCCCAGAAGAGGAGGCAGCGACATCTCCAGTGATTGGGAGGGAAGAGGGATCGTCCAAGGCAGTGATATTGCCAGAATCCAACACTTCAGCCGATACCAGTGATGACAAAGGAGCTGAAGATTTATCAGAAGTGAGCAACTTTAGGAGTTCAAAGGTAGATCATGAAAAGCAAGACGAGCAGAAGCAGCATCAGCAACAGGAAAATCGACCATTATCAGCTGCTCCCGATAACAAGAAAGCTGTAGATTTGGATTCGGCTCTTGATTCTACTAGTGATGTGGAGAAATTTGACGGTAAGATAGTGTACAATCCGGATGGTTCAGCGTACATCATTGAGGACAGTGAAATGAGTGACGATGACACGAGTTTAGACCTACCCCAACTGGACGGTTGCATTGTAGATGGTCGTGGGGTAAGCCTTTCACAGTTCCAGGTATTTCCACAAATTGCGAACGCTTTTTACGTGTCACGGAACCCCTCCCTCTATAGTGCCCTTTATGGTCAAGCCTATGCTAGCATTTTGCAAGATAAGAAAATAGTTCCTGAAGTTCCGATTATGCATAGTTACAGGGTCTATACTGTTCGTGATAAATCTGGTGATAGTGAAAGGAAAGACAACAATAATAGTAGTGCGGCTGTCAGTGGCAACAAATCTTCGAATAGTGGTGGTGATAGCGAAAAAGTTAAGGACAAGGCGAAATATTCCGCGTCGGACTGCTCCTCTGTTCCAATAAAACCCATCCTTATGTGTTTTATATGTAAACTTTCCTTTGGTTATGCAAAATCGTTCGTTGCCCATGCAATGGGTGATCACAATGTGGTTCTTTTGGACGACGAAAAGGATATACTTGGACATAAGAATGCATCAGCGATCATTCAGTGCGTGGGAAAAGATAAGGAGCCATTGGTGTCATTCTTGGAACCTTTGTCCCCAACACCGGCTGTTCCTAAAAGGGAAACGGGTTCGTCGTCTTCGTCCGCTGCTTATAGTAGCACGGGATCCACGTGTACCACCACTGCAGTGAAGAATCTGATGGCCGCCGTCAGTAGCAGTTGTAGTTCCCACTCCCACACTCCGATATCCTCCACCGGCATCACGGTCACCGCTCAGCTTGTTCCTAAGGACCAGAAACTTTTGTACAGTTCCGGGGTTGGCAGTGGCGGTGATGTAGGTGGTCAGGAGTCATCTTCACACCATTTACCAAGAATACACCCTTCACAACAAGATCATCATCACGGTGAATCTATTAGTGGTGTGTCAGAGTGCAACGCAAGTGGGGAAGAAGAAAAAAGTGATAGTGTAACGGGAAAGGACCTGGACAGTGTAGGAAACCAAGGTCGTCGAAGATCTCTCGACTCCGATAGGCCTAGTGTCCAACAGCTTCAATCTCATGTTCCTGAGACTTCGGTCTCCCTACCTCACAATGGTGGTAGTAGTAGTAATAACAATATAAGCAACAATAGTAATAGCACAAGCAGAGTGGGAGGTGTAATGGACTTAACGCGAAAGAGTCCTATAACATCGTCAGCCGGTAATGGACGCAGTAGTTCATCTCCAGGAGCCAGTATAAGTCCCTCAAATGTGAGTCCCTGTACAACAGCATCAATAATTACAAATCACCCATCGTACCCCACTCTTACCCAGCCGCCCAATTTTCTTACCGGCACTACAATAGGTGTTTGCCCTGACCATATAGGTGGAAGACCAAGTGGCGTCGAGTGCTCCAAGTGTGAACTCATTCTTAGTTCCTCCCGCCTCGGTGGGTTATCCGGCATGCATTCTCGGAATTCCTGCAAAACGTTAAAGTGTCCTAAGTGTAACTGGCACTACAAATATCAGGAGACATTGGAGATTCATATGAAGGAGAAGCATCCAGAGAATGAGACATCATGTATCTATTGCATCGCGGGACAACCTCATCCGAGGCTAGCTCGTGGCGAAACCTATACGTGTGGGTATAAACCATACAGATGTGAAGTCTGCAACTACTCAACCACTACAAAGGGAAATCTCAGCATACATATGCAATCGGACAAGCACTTGAATAACATGCAAGAGCTTCAGAACGGTGGAGTTCCTAATTCGGAGGCGGTTAACGTTCAGCAGCCGCCGCCGCCGTCCCATAAGGGTCTCGTGGCCTCGTCGCTTAGCCCGAGTGCCCAACCAAATCCTAAGCCTAAACCTACGTTCCGTTGCGACGTTTGTAACTACGAAACTAACGTAGCTCGCAATCTACGTATCCATATGACAAGTGAAAAACATACGCATAACATGATGGTCCTTCAACAGAACGTTAAGCATATGCAGCAGTTAAATGCATTACAGGCTCAAACGCAAATGAACTTTGATCCAGCGTCTATCCTTCATTTTCACCCAGGATTGACTTTACCAGGGGAAAAACCACCTCCCCACACAGAGGCTGCTTTGGCAGACATGGCTTACAACCAGGCATTGTTAATCCAGATGATGACCGGTGGACAGTTACCGCCACATATCCCACCTGAATTGGCACCGCATATGGACATGGGTCTAAATCCAGAGACTATGGAACCGCCCCCTGAACCACCTGATCCAAATCCTAGTTATCTTTTCCAGTGTTGTGTTTGTAATCTCTTTGCTTCTGATAGTCTGGAGGCTCTTTCTCACCACCTAACTCAAGATCGCACCAAACTGCGGGAGCAAGAAATACTCATGATAGTGGCAGGCAACTACATCTGTAAGTTGTGTACGTACAAAACAAATCTTAAGGCTAATTTCCAACTGCATTGCAAAACGGACAAGCATTTACAACGGCTTCAGCATGTTAATCATATCAAAGAAGGTGGACCGCGAAATGAGTGGAAGTTAAAGTATTTGAGTGTTTCGAATCCTATTCAAGTACGATGCAATGCGTGCGACTACTACACGAATAGCACGCATAAACTTCAGCTGCATGCAGCCAATCAAAGACACGAGGTCAGTTGCATTCTCTTTCGGCATCTGCAGAGTTGCGAATCAGGTATTCGAGAAGAGGCGCGGCTCTACCACTGTTCATTGTGCAACTTTTCAACAAAGGCCAAACTGCAACTTCTTCAGCACGTCCGTTCGATGAAGCATCTTCAGATGGAGCAATTGCACCAGCTCCAGCGACGCAGCGAGGGAAAGGAGCTTCAGACGGACATTGGGGAGGTGTTTCAGGTGATCAACCAGTCTGACTTGGAAGGGAGCCAACAGGAAAACGACACAGGTAAGAAATCAGTTTATCTATTTACATATTCGTGTCGCAATATTATAGCTATCTTGTTGATACTAGGGTTGTTAAGTCAACCAATAAATGGCCAAGTTACTTCAAAACTCAGATTTTAAAAGAATTGCATATATTAACAAGTTTCCATATCTGTTTCAACTTAGGTTATGTTTCAGAGCACTATAGAATTAACCTTGTTCCTATTACTGGATTATTTCTTTGTAATATTAGGAAACTAAGGGTGCAAGACTTGTCTTACATGTTTTGACATTAATGTTTGTAGGAAGAGAGTATATACAATTGCTTAAGTTTGATATGTATAGGTTTAAAATATTATTCTCTTCTTTTTGTGTGAGAAACTACACAGTACTTTGGTAGCCAGGATAAATCTGGATAAATATTGAAATTGCAGAAATAATTAGTTCAGGGATTGTCCAAATTCTATGAAACCATATTTTGTTAGTATTTCTTTTCCAGTTGAGAAATTTAAGGTTTTATGAAACTATATTTTATTAGTAGTTTTTTCCCAGTTGGAGTGGTCGATTCAAATTTAATAAAACCGTAGTTTATTAGTATTTCTTTCCCAGTTGGAATGGTCGATTCAGTTTTATAAAATCATATTTTATTAGTATTTATTTCTCAGTTGGAATGCTCGATTCAAGTTTTATGAAACCGTATTTTATTAGTATTTCTTTCCGAGTTCAAACATCCAGTGAAAATGGAAACTTTCTAGTAATTATTGGGCTCACCCCTTTCTTAGTTCGTGTTGTTGCATATTCTGTATATGACTGAAATATTTTTCTTAAAACATAATTTTAAAAAATATACCGCATAAAAAAAAAGTACTCTTAACAGCTTTTAAATCACGTAGCTTACAAATTGCATAGGTTTTATCCTGACTAAATTTTGTGCGTGACTACAAGACTACTTATGACCGAAAGTCGTTGTACTTTGTTTGGAGAACATTTCAAAATATCAACAATATAAAATTAACTATAGTTATTACCAGAGAATACGTGGATGGTAAATTAATCGGACGCATTACTCAACAGAATGTAACTTCAATATCGTAAAAAATCAAAAATGTTTAGATGTATGAGATTACTGATAACTGTGATAAATACAATTCAGTCACTTCTTTTCGCTTTAAGAAACCACACAATATGAGAACGCACAACCACGCAGTGAGGATAATAATAATAATAATAATAATAATAAACTTTAAAATTGTTAATTTTACACATTTTTATAACTACTTGAACGAATCATGAATTCTTAAATGACACAGGCAATCATTAGATCTCACACAGATTTATATTTCGCTAGAATGCTTGCAATGCCTGAAAAGTTTACTATACACTATGTTTAGATAATCATGTTTTGTTCAAATCAAGTTTTGCATTTACATATGCTTTTGTGAAGTTATGAGCGCGTAACAAACTTTTATACTAAAGCAATTGCAGTATATATCGTAGCGTAATATTGCGTTTTGATAGTGCAGTAAAACTTACTAACATTTTCACTTATTAATTTGACGCAGCTATTGAGTCTATGTAGATAGAACCTTATTCTACCTTGTTATTGGTCAATTGAACTCAAAAGCGGACAGTTTAGAGATAAATTTCAGTATATAATAGCAAGAGAAACGTGAAAGGTAATGAATCATTTTCAAGATATAGGCCTATACGTTATATAATACAAATAGGATAGAAATTTGTCTACACAATTGCATTGATTGTGGGTTTAAAAAAAAACTACGTGCAATGTTCGAAGTGGGGGAAAAAAGCAGAGGCGGTATGTTTTATTATGATTTTGATTCAACATATCTATTATTTAAATATTATCTTGATCACTGAAAAACCAGAGGCGGTATGGCATACCACCGCATACCGTCCCACTTCGACCACTGACTACGTGCTTTTGCCTCGTTGGCAAAGTTCTTGCTCAGGTTTGGTTTTACAGATATTGCCGTGTAGATATAAACGTGTCTTGGGATTTTGCTATCCTTAAAAATATAGCTGTGCCGAACGGAATACGAATGAGAAAATGTAACTAATAGTAGGGGAGAAAAGGACAATTTTTAGATGTGATTAGAAAGAGGGAGAGAAACTAAGGAACTGTATCGTAGAACGTTCTAGAAGGCAGGATGGAAGGAAAAATGAGAGATGGCGAAAGAGGCTACAGTTGATGGATAATATTAAAACAGAAATTTCTACTTGAAATTTTCTGCAAAATGATAAAAACGGAAATCTTCCGGAAAACAATAAACTGAAATTTTCGAGGAAAACGGAAATTTTCGGGAAAGTGGCGGAAAACTGAAAATTTCCAGAAAGCGGCGGAAAACGGAAAATGCGATTTCCGGAAACCGGAAAACTATTTTTCCCGAAATGGCCATTCCTACTTGAAAATAAAAAGAGGTTAGCTGAAGACCATGATGCATGAATGCTTCTCAGTTAATGCAGCAAATAAGCTACTGGTAATGCCAGAATGCCTATGATAATGAAACAACCTTAAGTTTTGATTCTTATGACATTTCTTTCTTCAAAAAATTTATATTTCCATTACTATCTACCACGTTTCTCGTTTTCTATAACTTTCTTCAATTAGACAACATCGTAAAGTAATTTGAGACCGACCTGAATTAACGACTAGCGAATTCAGATCAGGAAAGCTTGGCAAAATGAAGTTGTCAAAATGAGTTTGTACTAAGGTTTGACTAATATCCAAAAGACGTTAAAATTGCACATTGAATATTAAAGAAAGGAGGTTTTACGAGATAAAAATAGGTACTGGATATTGAAATTATTTTCAAGACTTTCTAATTTGTTGAGCTTGCGTACAATTTTTAGCATGCATGCGTGGCTTTTCAGTACATATGCATAATCTTTACCATGCAAATAATTCCAAGATGCCATCTTAGAATATGAAAAATAGAACAAGTAATTCCGTTATACTTACGAGACAATTGTTTGAAATATACAGTAATTGACAATAATAATATGTTAGAAGATAGTAAATCTTGATTTGAGGGTAACATCGGAAGTTGGTTCTGGAAGAATAGTTATGTAGGTTTATCCTAGTCTTGTCAGTATTAACAGTATTCATTTTACATAGTTACATCTTCAATCTTTGTAAATATGGTGTGCAATGAGAAATGCAACTTAAAAGTGAAGTTCAATATTGTACGGCAATTCAAATAAAAAATAAAACAGTTTCGTAGAGTTCCCTCGTGGCTAAGTGGTTAGCGTACGGGTCTTTGGCGTGGGAGACCGGGTTCGATTCGCAGCGGGAGCTCCTGTGGTTCTGATCCCATGTTAAGCTATAGGTCCACGTCACATATAGCCTTACTGCTGAAAGGGATGGTAAAATGAAATCAAATCAAATCAAACGAGACGTAATTAGTACAGTTTTGAGTAATAACATAATTTCGAAACATGCATATTAGATCATTAGAAGGTTAGCTATGGATATTAGATGCTCAAACTTGGGAATCCAGCTATCGGGTTCAATTGAGCTAATGCTCAATAATTTAGCGCAGAAAAGTGAGAGCTCGAGCCCTATAAGTGGATAGCGAACTAGAACCCAAGTCAAAGCAGGCTCGAGCTCCAATACGGTTAGTGAGTACTGCCACGAACGAATGCAAGGCCCGTTGCGGATAGCAGGTTGAGCCGTTAGCGAGTGCAGGATCAAGATTGTGCGAACTTGATTAACGATAGCGAACTTGAGCTCAAGCAACTGAGAATCTGATTGAGGTTGAGCCTTGTCTGAGGCTAATGAGCCTGAAGTCAAAGGAGCTCCATTTGCAATATGGCCATCTTTGGTTAGGGGGGAACGATGGGTAAATGGTAAAGCATTACTTGTGCTGCAAAGAGTCATAGGTTTGATGTCAAATTATATGAGTTTGTGTCGGACACCATTATCTTCAAGAATTTTCCCACTTCTTCTCACTGTCTTCTTTCCACGAATTTTCTTTTTATTCCTTATTCAGATTCATTCATCATCTGTCTCCTTTAGCCTAAATGATATAAAAACGAGACGTGAGAAACTCGAGATTTCGTTTAATTCAGGTGGACCAGTCAGTATTATTGGTGAAAAAACATACAGTCTTCTGTCCTACTGGTAGAAATATCCTCTCTGTTGGAAGCATTGGCCCTCTTCGTTGACCTAATGGCTGCTTATGGCAGTAGCCGTGTGGTTTCGGGCGTTTGGCTTCGAATCGCAAAGCGTAATTTATCATCGGTTCGAATCCCACTGAGGAGCATGGGCGTTTCTAACTGTCTTGTCAGCTTGAATTCCATAGATTATAGAATAGATTAAGAAACAATACAGAAGTCAGGGGTCGATTGGGGACAACCCTTTTTAGAAAATGGCTAGTGAACATGTTTTTGGTGTACAAGATTCCAGCTTCGATTCCCGGTGAGAGAGCATCGAACAGCAGCAGTACAGTGACTCAAATCCCTCTTGAAACTGTAGGTCTTATCATTTATAGCCTTGCTACTGAAAGAACGCTAATACAAATCAATTAACTAACTAACTAACTCTATGGCCTATGTAACCCGGAGGTTCAATGCCGCGTTCACAAAAGCTCTCCACTGACTTCTATCCTTAGCTAACTGCATCCAGTTTCTACTTTGTATTCCAATCTCTGCGAGATCCATCTTAATATTGTCCTCCCATCTGCGCCTAGGTCTTCCTAATGGTCGTTTTCCGATTGGTCTTCCTGTCAAGACTTTGAAAGCGTTTCTACTTTCTTCCATTCTAGCTACATGACCCGCCCACCTAAGCCTCCTAGACTTCACGACCCTAACAATGTTGGGTAAACCATATAAATTATGTAGTTCCTCGTTATGAAGTTTCCGCCATTCCCCATTCCCGTTCCTCTTGGGTCCGAATATTCGTCTCAGGATCTTGTTCTCGAATACAAATCAGTTAACATAATGGAAAAAACTATTCTTCAATAAGAAACTTCCATAAAACTCTCCTTCCAGCAACACGTCGTAAGGCCCACAATAATACGTAATTTTAGTATTAGCAACATATAAGATTCAATTAGAAAGATTTTATGGCATTAAAAGCTGGATATCGTCGCAACAAACCTGTAGTCCCGCTAATACAATTATTTTCTAAACAGTTTTATAAGTAGAGTAAGTTTGGTGATTTAATTTTCTAAAAGGTTTTTAAGTAGAGTAAATTTGCCGATTTAATTTTCTGAAAACTTTTGTTAGGACAGTAAGTTTGCCAAGTTAATTTATATATATATATATATATATATATATATATATATATATATATATATATATATATATATATATATATATATATATAAATCAAAGTAAAGGAAGTTCGTCGATTTAACTTTGTAAAACGTTTTGTAAGTAGAGTAAGTCCACAGATTTGATTTTCTATCAAGTTTTATAGGTAGAGTAAGTTCACTAATTTAATTTTCTGAAAAAAAGGTTTGTAAGTAGAATAAACTCGCCGGTTTAATTTTCTAAAAACTTTCGTTTGTAAAAAATAAGTTCGCAAATTTAGTTTTATGAAAAGTTTTTAGAGTAAGTTCGTTGGTTTAATTTTCTTTAAAAAAAAAAAGTTTTGTAAATAAAGTCGATTTAATTTTCTAAAAACTTTTGTTAGCATACCAATGTAATTTTTCTAAACAAAATAAGGTCGTTGATTTAATTTTAAAAAACTGTTCTAAGTAAAGTAAACTCACCGATTTAAGTAAAATTAAGTGCACTAGATGCAGAATATATTCCTAATTTGAAATAACTAGGTACGATATTTTAATAAAGGAGGTTGCTGGTACTCACTTCCATTATGCAATGCTTGAGAAAGATGAATTGGTATTTCTTGAATTATTATAATAAAGTGAATTTGTTGTTTCATTAAAGAAGCTCAGAGCGCTTTGTGATACTATATGCTGTCAACATTTGTTTTTGTGTATGATGAGTGTGATTATTACTATAATATTTAACTCAGACGCATTTCAAAAGCGCTTTTCATTGAATTGTTTCGCAAACCATAGTCAAGTCATTGCATCTGTCGTGTAGAGTTTTGATTTGTGAAAATTATGCAAGTTTGAATATTAGTGAATATTAGCGTGCATAAATTGTTTTCCGGTCTTTAGTTCTAGTTATTAATTTCAATAATAAAATATTACTCATTCAATTAGAAATAGTTTATGCATCACTGGCAGAGGTGTGTGTGTGTGTGTGTGTCACCGTTAGGGAAAGACAAAAACTAATATACAATCTGCTATTTAACATTGGTGTTCCAACATAATAAGAAATGTCAGATGTACTGGCAATGAACACCATGCTTTTTTACGCCATAAAAATGAGTTGTGTATTGGATTTCTCGTAAACTATGCATGAGAATTTATTCCCTCCCCGAATATCACTTATTTCGAGACAGTGTCTTTTGATTTTACGCCCCACGGTTATACAGTATAGGCTAAAAGAGACGATGATGTTGAGAAATGAATCAAATGATGGAATGAAGACAGTGAGAAAATCCCGAGAGAACTCATGCACACGATATTTGTCCAACACAAAGCTTATGTGGCGCGAGATGAGATCGACGCAACAAGGACCCCACACATCAGAAGTGAAACGCTCGACCATTGAGCCACCGCGTCCCCTTTCAGGCCAGTGACTACTCTTAGTAGTTTCATATTTGGACAACATTTATAGTTAAATCGATATTAAAATTAAAGAATTAATTAATTTTGAGCTGCGTCTCATTTATCATACAGTGTATAGTCTGCTTGCTAGTCATAATGAAAAGTCTGCTGACGGTATTCACAGTTTCGTCGTCATAGATATAGTTGTTACTATACAGCATCATTTTTTTTGTAAGGTTTGCAAATTATTTTTTCTCTGGAAAATGCGCATAAGGATTTTCACTCTCCTGTTTAATTTTGTTCAGCGTATTCAGATTTATTAAGTAATATGTGTGTGATTTTGGAACATCACTCCTCCAGCCGTTATACATTAATTATGTAGGATATAGAGAAGAAAGTAAAATAGGGGGGGTATGGAAAAGTTTGAAAAAAGTAAACATCGGGCAAAACACTTGATCTAATTTAGTCTGGAAGAAATGTCATTCCCGTTTTTTTTAAAATAAAAACGGTCAATAATAAAATACATTATTGATCCGTGTTGTGCTCGAAAGAAACAACTACTCTTCCCGTCCATTTGCACATTTTGCCATCCTTATTTTATTTTTTATTAATCCTGTTACTGCAGACAGTCTGTGAGCTGGAGTATCATTTTTTTTTATGGACATCAAAGATGTTGGCCAGCCTCCAGCTGCTGGTGCCGGGTACTTTTGCATGAAAGGATAATTACAGAATGCTCGATCTGTTTACAGCATTCAACCTAAAGAACGATACCGCATTCTATATAATTCTAGATCTAAAACATTTTAGCTTGTTTACAGATCTTTTTATGTATTTACGTTTGTATCTCATACATACAGAAGTACATATATGTATCTCATATATATATATATATATATATATATAGTGGAGAAAACTCATCGAATAATTTTACAATATTTATTAGCAGGGTGGATTGATTTAAATCAGTCTGATTTAAATCACGATTTTAATCAAGATTTAAATCACTTGATTTTTTAAATAAAAATCGTTGATTTAAATCAAATTCCGAAATGAATTAATTTAAAGTGAAAGTAAGTAAAATCCCGTTTCTCTTCTGTTATTCCGATTATGGAAGATAATAATCATAATACAGTGAGACTCAAATGTATGTAAGCACAGCATGAAACGAGTATCATGTGGGAACTATCAGGGAAAATCCCGTTTGAACGGGTTACGGGTGAACCCTGCTTTCTTCTCTTTGTAACACAGGGTTTTAAAATTTGTTCCAACGGGGAAATTACCATGGACATTTAAGATGAAAGCTCTTTTGTGTTCATGTCTATTTGTTTGTTTCCAGATAATAGGGGCGTATTTAGAGAATTCGATCCCCTCTCCGAAACAAAAAAAAAAAAAAAAAGATTTTAAAATTTTGGGCGAAATTTATGTACTAAATACATAGAAGTTCCTCGGGATCGTAATACGACAAATTTTGGATGCGTTAAAATATCGAATAATACTTTTGATAAAGTGGATACTTACCCCATTGCAGAACATGCCGCGATCTGCGATGTGATCGCAGAAAATTTGCCGCGCCTGTGCAGGAAAAATTGTAAGAGGAAATAAAATAGCCAACAGAAAAGTATAAAAACGTGCCTGCTATGTATAGATGTCTTAAATGCACAGACAACTCGCATTTGAACTGTTTTTCACGTCACATAAAGCATATTTTTAACAATCACAAGTGTTTCTTCTTCTGGAACTGATCATCTTGATTTTTTTATTTTGGAATTATTCAGTTCAAAATCTCTTATCATCGCGAATTGTGTCGAGGAATTTGAAGCTTTAAAATATATAAAACGATAATTATGCCTGTTGTGCTGTATGGTTGTGAAACATGGTCGCTTACGCTGAGGGAAGAACGCAGACTGAAAGTATTTGAGAATAAAATCCTGAAACGAATATTCGGAACCAAAAGGAACGGAAATGAGAAATGGCGAAAACTTCATGATGAGAAGCTGCATAATTTATACCATTCACCAAACATTGTTAGGGACATCAAATCTTGGAGGTTCAGTTGGGCAGGACTGTAGCGAGAATGGAAGAAAGTAGGAACGCTTTCAAAGTTTTAACTGGAAGTCCAATCGGAAAACGACCATTAGGAAGACCTAGTCGCACATGGGAGGGCAATATTAAGATGGATCTCGCAGAAATAAGAATACAAGATAGAAACTGGATTCAGTTGACTAAGGATAGAAGTCAGGAGAGCTTTTGTGAACATGGCATTGAACCTCCGGGTTCCATAGGTCATAGAGTGAGTTAGTTAATTTTAGGCGAAATTTATGTATTTTATATGTATTTCGTGCCGCTAGCTAGTTCCAATTGTTTAAAAATATGCCCCTGCCAAATATCAGTAACTTTCGTGAAAAGAAAAGTGTCATGTTGATATACATTGCTGTACTTTTTCCTTAATGCTTAAGAAACATTGTTTGGGATTGAAATAGGTTAACGATTGGGATTTAATTCAAAATTAAAACCCAATACTTTCACTTAAATGACATAATTAACATTTAATACTAATTCCTAATGTTTTTTCTTCAGTTCGCGACTTGTATCATACGAAGAAAAAGATTTGATTTAAATCAAAAAAATCGATTTAAATCAAAAAAATCAACAAAAATGATTTTTTTGAAAAAAATCATGATTTTTTTCCACCCTGTTTATTAGTGTTATATTAGAGTACAGTCAGCGACAAAAGTTCTTTCCGTTTGGTAAAATTTCTTTTGGCAATAACGGTGGTATGGTTGGAACGTACAGAAAATTACATTATTTTTAATTTAGTGAAAACTGTATTCAAATTGTTAGATTCGGATAAGTGT
This sequence comes from Thermobia domestica, assembly GCF_964235325.1. Taxonomy (NCBI): domain Eukaryota; kingdom Metazoa; phylum Arthropoda; class Insecta; order Zygentoma; family Lepismatidae; genus Thermobia; species Thermobia domestica. Next base: position 66,300,787 of record NC_137471.1, on the reverse strand, counting down.
TCGAATACTTATTCGGATAATTATTCAAATAGTTAGCTACTCGTTATTGCAATATTTATCACTTATTATTATTCAAGAGTTATTCGGATAATTGGTTTAATATTGATTCGTTGTCCGGGTAATTCTTCGTACATTTATTCGATGTTCGGATAATTGTTCGATTATTTATTCGTTATTGTTCGGATAGTTATTGGTTATTCTAATAATTGTTCGAATATTTATTCGTTATTTGGATAAGTGTTCGAACCATGTTCCGATAATTGGTCGAATAGTTATTTATTATTAAGATAATTGTTCGAATAGTTTTTAGTTATTCGAATAATTGGTCGAATATCTTTTCGTTATTCGGATAATTGTTCAAATAGTTATTAGTTATTTGAATAATTGGTCGAATATCTTTTCGTTATTCCGATAATTGTTCGAATAGTTATTTGTTATTCAAATAGTTGTTCAAATATCTTTTCGTTATTCGGATAATTGTTCGAATAGTTATTCATTATGCGGATAATTGTTCAAATAGTTATTCATTATTTGAATAGTTTTTTCGAATATTTATTCGTTAGTTGTTAAATAATTATTTAGAAAAGTAATTCATCACGCTTTAAACTTAAAATCATTTTGAGGTTTCACTTTTAGAGAGATCTGCAACTTTAAGACTTTTTTTTTCCTATCTTATTGACAGACACAATCGTTGTAGTCAAAATTGTATGATGTAAATGGGAAACCAATTCACCAATCTTTTCACTATCCGTGATACAAACTACTGGCCATTGTTTATTCTGTATTTTTTTTTTCTTTTTCATTTGAATGTGAAGAACAGAAAGGAAAAAAAAAGTCTTCGTTTCACGGACTGAAAGTGGAATTAATTCAATTTCCTGTTTCGGGAGTCGGGAAATCTTTTACTTCTTTATGGTAAACGAAAATTCACTGAAGCCATTAAGTTTTTTATTTTTTTTGTCTGTATTTTTCTCTCCACTTACTGACTGTTTCAAACTAGATTTATTTTTTCTTTCCTTAATTTTTTTTTTTTTTTTTTAAGCAGAAAACGACTGTCGTTTAAAAATTGCATACATGTATGTAGGGTATGTACGAAAGTAAACTAAAGGAAACGCAGTGATTAATTGAAGAGAATATGAAAGAATTCAAGTACTTTATTATTCAGAGTTCCCTTTTATGTATTTAATTGGTAATAGCCATCATAAGAACAAAGCAATAAAGCAGAGAAGAGAGACAATCGTAGTTAATATGATACGTTGATACATAGAAAAGGAAGATACAATTAAGAACTAACTTGATCTGCGTGGATTGTAATATATGAATTAACTCGATTCCAAGGTTTTAACTCGATGTGGGTGAACTATAGTATAAAAATTAACTCGATCTTCGTGGACCATAAGAACTAATTTGATTCCAAATGTTGGAATGAAATATCTTAGGTATATGCACCCAATATTGTGGCTCGTTATCTGTATATTGTATACTATCCAAAGTAGTATTACCACGTTATCGATTGTATTGGAATCAAGTCAAAAACTGTTTGTCTTATGTGATCTCCTTTACAGTATAGTTTCATCTAAAATTTTTACAATTCTCCATCTTCTGATCTTAGTTCTCTCATGAGATCTAAACTTAACGTCTTCAATCTCACACAATACTTGTTTTTCTTGAGTCCCACAGACTATCCCTTATCAGACACTCCTGAATCGGCATATGCACAATTCTGTGACACTTTCAACACTCTCCCCCTCTTTACTTCTTCCAAAAAGCCAGATCACTCTGTAAATGTCTTTTTATTCTATCATCTGTTACTATCCTCATTTTGTTCTTCCTAGGACTTCCCTGAACGATATATGCATCGTGGAACTCTTCAAACCAATCTTCTGGATTGACATGCCCATTTATATTCTCCATTACAACAGAAGGATATGAACTTGTCTTTTGCCTACTCGACACACTTTCCACAATTTTGGGTTCCTTCTTAACTCTCTGCTTATATTCCTTCTGTTTCTTTTCCTCCTCTTCCGTCTTGCTTATCTTGTCCAATGTAATTGAAAATAGTAGATATTGCATTTGCCTGTAAGAAGCATTCGAGTTGCCTGATTGACCCATAGTGGTAGTGTCTGCATCCCCCTTACAGACTTCAGAACCAGATTCCTGTTTCACTGGCTTATTCTTAAAGATATGAGGATCTTCAAGGTGTTTAATTGTATGTTTTCATCTTGGGTTTTGTTTCTCTTTAGCAAAACAGGCTCTAGCTAAGTGTACCTTGGAAAGACATTGAAAACATCGTTTAGACTTTGCTGGACAAATCTTATCTTTGTGATCACGCAAACATGGTTTACATAACATGGACACTTAAAAAAAAAATACGCAATATTGTTGATGCCGGGTAAAGACTTGTACGTCCAACCTTTGTATGTGTATACTTGTATACCACTTGTCTTTTTAACGAGGCAATTTCTTCCTTTAACAAAGTTTTTTCTTTTTGCTGGAGACTCGCTGCCATCCACAATCTCATATTGACGTTTGTCAACTTCTGTATGTTTTCCCACCGAGAGCTTAGATTTATCCTATTGACTGCGCCATTATTGGATTGAAATATCTTAAAAATATATGCACACTTGTGGTTGTTATCTGTTTATTGTATACTATCGAAAATAATTTGTATCACGTTATCAATTTTATCGGAATCAAGTCAAAAACTTAACTTATGCGATCTGCTTTTACTAATTTTTCGTCCTTTGTCTTTAATTATCTTATACTATTACACTATAGTTTCATTGAGAATTCTTACAATTCTCTATCTTCTGATCTTGGATCTCTCACAACATCTAAACTTAATATCTTAAATCTCATACAATACTTGTTTATCTTGAGTCGCAGAGATTATCCCTTATCATTCACTCGTGAATCGGTATGTCATTTAGTAAAGGCTTTGAATGACCTCATGGTGCAAGTTCAGCTGCGTGATCAGTAGTCAGCGCATGCCTTTAACGCCATTATTTCTGGCTTTCTTGAACTCTTTTACTACAAGAAGCCTTGTTGTTGCTTTAGGATGCTGAGATATACAGAAAATTCTATTTTCATTGGAAATTAACCGAATACATCTACTTCATGATTTTATTTGTGACCTTGCAGAAAACAAGAAATATGTATATACGAGTACATGTACTATTGTCGAAAATGAATGTAACGGTTAATCGGAACTCGACAGTCTATGCTAAATGGATGTCAAGATATTTTGAAGTTTTTATTAAACCATTACTTTTATAAAATTTAGTAATTATTACGTCAGTTTGGCACCTACGAAAATTACTGTTCCGCGTTGAAAGGTGAAAGGATGTATTGTGTAGCACCTCTCGTCATTATTTTCTTAAAAACACAAATGCAGCCAGTGTGCTTTATGAACACTAAAGAATCTTTATTTCTTACTATATTATATGTATTTTTTTTGTTTTATTTTATTTAAGAGCAGGCATTTTTAATATGCTGTCAAAAGGTGAATGTAATGGTAGGGCCCCAATAAGGAAGTAGCATATTTCTTTAGGTTTTTTTTTTTTTTTTTTTTTTTTTTTTTTTTTTTTTAAATACCTTAACATCGCTCACGTTAGGGAAATCTTTTCAAAATTCAGTGGAAGTGAAGGCTCTTATATATAGTCAGTCAGTAACACTTTTAAGACAGATCTCGTTGTCTCGAGATATCAGGCAGTTTATAGCACTTCGTGTTCAGAAGGCGTGCAGTAGCTAGAACATGGAGATTGGCTGAGAAATGCACGAAATTTCTGAATGGCTTGATGAGAATTTGGCCGAAGTCTTATGTTAATTGCCTTCGCCTCCTCTCCGTCTCTCTCTCAACGGGGCAATGCCTTACACCTTAAGAAGAAAATTATTTTTATTATAAACGAATATTTTTTTCTTTAAATATTTCTTTTTGTTGTGCACGTCTGATATTTCTTTTATTGACAAGGTATTTATATTCATTTCATGCACCAAGTTTAATGGGAAAAGATTCAATCTGTAGTTATTAAATGAAATCGAAGTCTGTTTCTCTTGCACAAAAGACAATGAACTTTTCGCTTAATAAAAGTGATTGCATGATGTTTCAACCTGTGTATCATGGCTAGCTGTCTATCTGTAAATTATTGCAAGGGTGATTTTAGCACTATCATTGAACTAGCAACCAAATGGCTTGGAAATAACCAATACCTTAAACATACCTTTTGTTTTAATTCCTTATTAGATCATTATGATCTTCGAACTTTTATATTTTATTTGATTTTGTACATACTAGACTACTATAATCTCCGAACTTCGATATTTCATATGACCGTAGTTACTAGACCACTATAATCTCTGAACTTCGATATTACATATGACTGTAAATACTAGACCACTATAATCTCTGAACTTTGATATTTCATGTGACTTTATAATTACTAGACCACTATAATCTCTGAGCTTCGATATTTCATATGACTTTGTAGTTATTAGACCACTACAATCTCCGAACTTTGTATGATATTTCATATGACTTTGTAATTACTAGACCACTATAATCTCTGAAGTTCGATATTTCATATGATTTACTAGAACATTATAATCTCTGAAGTTCGATATTTCATATGACTTATAATTACTAGAACATTATAATTTCTGAAATTCGACATTTCATACGACTTCGTAAAATACTAAACCTTTATGGTCCCCAAGCTTTATATTTCGATCTTTCTTGACACTGGATCACTATGCTCTCCAAACTTAGATATTCATTTCGTTCATTCGTTTGTTTGTTTCGTTATTTTGAAATGTACAAAGCTGAGGTGGATTTACGAGAAGAAAATTGCGTATTATTTCCTCCGAAATTGTGAATCTAATCAAGCAAAGAAGATTCCTCCTAAATAATGTAATAATACGCTGATAATTATGTTAACTTACTTTCGGTATACGTAGTTTTGTTATAGAATTGTAATTACTACGTATATTTCCTTCGCATAAAGCACTATTAATCGAGAAAATATTAAACTATCGTTGTACAAAGAAAGAGATAAGTATCATTATGAGATTACTGTTTAGCTGCTTAGCATTGCATTTTCGTATTATACGATCAGAGTTAATATTTTTACATAGTCACGTGCAGGATCAGAATTTACTGAGTCCTATCTGAAATATTTAGAAATAATAGGACATTATTTTGTAAAGTTTGGAAATAAGTTGCCTTAGATCTGTAAACTAGAGACGAGATTTTCTAAGTGTAATTCGTAGTTTATTATTATTCGTTGGCTTGGAGTTTAACGTCCTTTTTACCGTCAAGGCTGTATAAGACGAAGCCGCATGAGCTTGCACCGGGAATCGAGCCTGAATCTCCCTAGTCGGAGGCGTTTACCTTAATCTATAACAACAAGGAGCTCTATTATTATTATTATTAGCAGCAGCACTGCTAGTACTAGTAGTAGTAGGATGATGCTAATGTGATTTAATATACTGACTTATTCGGCAGGTTAATTTTGCTAGGGGCCGCAGTGGCTCAGTGGTAGAGCGTTCACCCCCGGTGCTTGGGGTCCCAGGTTCGATCCCAGCTCGCGCCGTGTGGACTGTGTGGTGAACAAACACCGTGCTCGTGGGTTTTCTCGGGGTTCTCCCGTTTCCTTCCACTCTCTTCATTCCACCATTTCACTCATTTCTCATAATCACCGTCTCCTTTAGCTTAACCGGCATAACCGTGGGACGTAAAACTCAGATTTCATTTCATTTTTTTAATTTTGCTAACTCTCCCTTGCGTCTATACGATTTTTTCCACATTTGAAGAAAAATAATATTAAAAAATATATAAGCATTTTTTTTCATAGTTTACCTATATATTCAAGCTGTTACGGGATACAGTGGTTACGGATTTTTAGGTAATAGACATTGTTCGGTAATTTCGGCACACCTTCAAAATGTGTCACATTTTAATTCAAATTGTCATTCATATGTCTAAAATACTTGAAATCATTATAATTTCTGTATTTCGATATTTCATATGACTTCGTATTTACTAGACCAATATAATCTCTGAATTTTGATTACTAGACCACTACTCTGAACTTGGATGTTCCATATAACTTTGTAATTACTAGACCACTATAATCTCTGAATTTTGATATTTCGTATGACTTGGTAATTACTAGACTTCTATAAACTCTGAACTTCGATATTCCATATAACTTTATAATTACTATACCCCATAATCTATGAATTTGTATAATCTATAGTGCTCTTGTAAATTAGATATAAATTTCGCTGTGTATACCTATTGCTAATATTGACTTGAGTTCTTAGTTGTATAGCGTAAAGTTTTGGTGGTACCTGCCGGGCATAGAAGTAAAGTTACTGTATAATGGACTTTCATTGTATTACGTCAGAGTTCATTTTTTTTTTTCATTTATTGAATTAGTGTATAGTTTCATATTATTCTACGTTATTACCCTTTTTTAAAAAATGAATAGTTAAGAAATTCTAACTTGGCCATATTAGTATTTTATTGCTTAAGTATAAGTTTTGACAATATGCAGGTCGAAAATCGAGTTTATTTGCTTAAAAGAAAATGTCTTCTAACAAGCATGTTAATGTGTTAAAGATTTAGTAAAATTGCATTTTTCTATTTTACTTTCAGAGCGTAAGGAGCGTAAAGACATCAAAGTGGAACCAAGAGAAAAAGACAGCATGTTGAAATTTGCCCTAGAACAAGAACAACAGCAGCAGCAGCAGCGGCAACAACAACAACAGCAACAAGATGTGTGTTATAGGGAAAATGAAGAAGCTACAAACTTAAGTAACGACCAGACTGTGCATATGTGTCCCTACTGCAACTACACCAGCGGTTCGGAGATGAGAATTCAAGCTCATGTCCTGGCACAGCATTCACAGGAACCGAAAGAATTTCTGTGTCCGCTTTGCCAAGATAGCTTCCGTGATAAACCTCAGTTGGAGCGTCATGTAATGCAAATTCACAGTGTTAACGCTGAAGGCCTGCAGAGGCTTCTAGTTTTGGTTGATCAGTCACATTGGTTGAATGCAGTGTCGCGTCCTCAGCAACAACAACAACAACAACATCAGCAACAGCAGCAACATCTAAATCAGCAACAGCAGTCGCATTTAACGTCAACTTCTCAACAGCAGCAGCAGCAGCAACAACAACAGTCTGTAGGGCATTACCATCATCATCACAATCAGCATAGTCCTTCTAGTTGTAGTAGCAGTGGAGGTTTAAGCAGCACAAAAGAGAGCGAGCCAAAGATGCCTAATCAACATCATCAACAGCAGCAGGTTGATCTTAATTCGACTGAGGAAAAAGAGGATGGAGATCTGGAAGATCACTTAGACATGGATGAGTTTCGTTGCCAAACTTGTTTTAAGAGTTGTAAGAACATCGACGAATTGTGTTTACATCAAAATGAATTAGGACATTTAGAGATCAAACAGACTCCGGGTGGACCAGGATATTTGTGTTGGAAGAAAGGTTGTAATCAGTATTTCCAATCTGCTCATAGTTTGCAGATGCATTTCCGAGAAATTCATGCCAAAGGTCATCAAATGGCAGTTTCAGAAAAACACGTTTATAAGTATCGTTGCAATCAGTGTAGTTTGGCATTTAAGACATTGGAAAAACTTCAGCTTCATTCGCAATACCATCTCATAAGAGACGCTACCAAATGTGTTTTCTGTGGAAGGAGTTTTCGCTCTGTTCTTGCGCTACATAAACATGTGGAAACCTCGCATTCGGAACTTCCTGAAGATGAACTGGGACAGTATAAACAAAGCTTAATGAACAACCCTTTGTTACTCGCAGGTCTTAGTGGCCAGGTACTAGATCCATCCACTAACGATCTTCTCAGGAAAGAAAGCTTAAAAGACGAAGATTTCGATGACGATATGAAAGACATGGAGAGAAAAGACCCAGATGACTGTATGCTTCATACGGAAGGGGGAACCGAAGGGGATGGTGAGAATAGCAATGACTCGACATACAAAGAACAACAATTTTTAGAAGATTATTTGAATAGCCAAGCCATTGCAGAGGATAGCTATAATGATCCAAACAGAAAGTACAAATGTCATCGATGCAAAGTTGCATTTACACGGCAGAGTTACTTAACCAGTCATAACAAGACTCTGCTACATCGAAAGGGCGAAAAACTTAGTTATCCTATGGAGAAGTATTTGGATCCAAATCGCCCTTATAAATGTGATGTATGCAAAGAATCTTTCACCCAGAAAAACATTCTTCTGGTTCATTATAACTCTGTTAGTCACCTGCACAAGCTAAAACGCGCAATGCAGGAACAACAACAGCAAGCCCAACAGCAGCATCACCAACAGAATAACGGCGTTTCTGCTGTCTCTCCCCACTCTTTGTCTACTAGTCTTACTCCAAAAATGGAAGATGATGATAAGAAACCTTACAAATGTAATATCTGTAAAGTTGCTTATAGTCAAGGATCCACTTTGGATATCCATATGAGGTCAGTGTTGCATCAGACAAGAGCTTCAAAATTGCAAGACTTGGCTATGACTGGTCAAATTGATCTTAGTAAGCCATTAATAGAACAACCAGAGCCACAAAAAGTACAAGACCAACACAAAAAGATGATGCAGGATATTCTTGGATCTCCAAAGCAACAGCAGCAGCAGCAACAACAACAACAGCAGCAGTCACCAACCTCTTCGGCCGCCACGCAAGTGTCGCCAATAGCTCAAAGTTTGAGCAGTAATATAGTTCCTCAATCAACAACCCCTTCAGTTCCTACTTTAGTTAATGTAAGTACAACTACTACTTCGCAACCAAGTTCATCGTCATCATCATCATCGTCGTCGTCGTCGATATCTCAGGCGACATCAACTAACAATTCAACCGCTCAACAGCCTGTGATAATACCACCGCCGATTTCGTCTCAGCATATGTACACATGTCAGCGATGTAGCGCTCTTTTCGTCAGCCAGGAGCAACTGGCGCAACACCAACAGCTTTATTGTATGTTTCAAAGCCCTCTAAATCTCTTTCCACCCTTGCCAGCACCAGGCGCCTCAGGAGTCAACCAATCTCGGAGTTCAACACCGCCTTCCACTCAACAACAACAAACTCAAACGCCAAATATCCCAACGAAGCCTCCATCACCTGCTCCAACGCCGCATTTAGATGACTCATTCTCAAAATTTTGCATTCCTGCAAAGAAATCTTCGCAAATTTACAAACATCTTCTGGAAAGTTACGGATTTGAACTTGTGATGCAGTTTAACGAATATCATCAAAAGTCTCAAAGAAAAGAGGAAGAGATTAAGCCTGAAAAGCCAGCAGAATCTTCAGCAACGTTAACAGATCTGAACGAAGATGAACCTGAGATAATTGAAGATGAAAGCAAGAAAGATCTACCTGAAATGGCAAAGTCCATGTGTCAACACTGTAAGAAAGAATTTTCAAGTATTTGGGTTTTGAAAGCACATTGTGAAGAGATTCATCGAGATCTTGTACCACTAGAGTTCCTAGAAAAATATGCCCAAGAGTTCAAGTCTGAATACGACAAAAAGAATGCTACACCACCAATAGTAAGTCCCATGACTCCAACTGTAAATGCAAATAATTCGCACAACAGTCACCAACTTTTAACTACTTCAAGTTCCAATACCAGCGGCAATAGCGGTAGTAGTGGGACATCAACTACCAATGATGTTGTCTCTCCAGAAAAGGAAATTGAGGACAAAGAAACGACGAAACAATCTCAGGCACCTGACGTTACAACATCAACAGCACCAAGCACTCCAACCGCATCATCAACGCCAGCATCTAGTACAGATTCAATACCAGCTACCTTGTCAGGAAATGTACCAGGTGGTGTATCAAACCTGTCTATGTCTTTGGCACAGCAGATGAACGAAATGCAAGCAGCACTAAATGTTATGGCTGCATCCCAACTCCAGCAACTGCAGTTTAATCCAATGATGATGGGTATGGCAAGCTTAGGAATGGGACTTCCTCTGGGCCTGAATATGCCAGCATTGGCAGCAATGAATTTGCAGCCACCTCTAGTTCCTATGATGATGCCGCCTCCATTTGATCCTATAGGTGCGTTAGCGCAAGCTCAGAATCCTTTATTTACGCCTGCTATTGATCCTTCTTTGCTGGCCAAACAGCAGCAATTACTTCAACAGCAACAAGCCGTAACTGCTGCGCAGCAAAAGAGAGCTCGAACACGAATAACCGATGAACAACTAAAGATATTGAGAGCTCATTTTGACATCAACAACTCTCCTTCTGAGGATCAGATCAATGAAATGGCTCAGCAGAGTGGGTTACCACCTAAAGTTATTAAGCATTGGTTTCGTAATACCTTATTTAAGGAGAGACAAAGAAATAAAGATTCACCGTATAATTTTAATAATCCACCATCGACTACATTGAATTTAGAAGAGTATGAGAAGACGGGGGAAGCCAAAGTAATGCCTCTGAGCTCAGACGATCCTAAAGAATTTTCTTGTCGACAAGCCAATAAACAACCAAAAACAGATGTAGTGGTAAAAACTGAAAACGAAACTCAGTCTGTTGAAAATTCGGAAAAATTTAATAACACTTTGGACATTGAGATCAAAAAAGAAAACGACAAAAATGAAGGTACTACTGAGGAGAAGAATATACAGGCACATTCATCGAATCAACAACAACAGCAGCAGCAGCAACATCACCATCATCATCATCACCATCATAACTCAAGTGAATCTTCACGACCTGTCGTCAGTAGTAGTACGTCAACTCTAGGATCCAGTCCAGTGAGTTCAAGTAACATTGTTGTAACTTCAGTTCCTTCTGTACGTAGTTCCTCCCCTGGCAGCCTTACATTAACTTCAATCATTGCCTCGCAACTTGGTTCCGAATCTATATCGTCACATTCCAACATGCTACCGCCAAAATTAACGCCTAACTTCGCATCTCCAAATCAAGTTCCTACTTCGAGTATACTACCTCTTTCATCTTCCACCATTACTAGTGTCAGTCCAGCTAGAACTGACTGTTTCTCTCTCAATTCACCACAAGCTGCGTTGACTGGTGGCAGCAGTGGCAATGGCAATAACAATAGTAGTAGTTGCAGTAGCAATTCTTCCGGTGGATCATCGGGGAAGCGTGCAAACCGTACAAGGTTCACAGATTATCAGATCAAAGTGTTGCAAGAATTCTTTGAGAACAATGCGTATCCTAAAGATGACGATCTCGAATATCTGTCAAAACTGCTCAATCTAAGTCCTCGTGTAATCGTTGTCTGGTTTCAGAATGCACGGCAGAAAGCAAGGAAAGTATATGAAAACCAACCACCAGTAGAATCAAATGATGATGGATCGGGAAGGTTTCAGCGCACTCCAGGTCTCAATTATCAATGCAAGAAATGCCTTCTTGTATTCCAAAGATATTATGAGCTTATTCGACACCAAAAAACGCATTGCTTTAAAGAAGAGGATGCTAAAAGATCTGCGCAAGCCCAAGCTGCAGCTGCACAAATTGCTGCCGTGTTGTCTTCTGAAGATTCCAACTCCAGCACAATGGCAGAGTCCAATCCTACTACAGCTGTTTCAACAACAGTTGCGTCAGTTGTAAATAATGTTTCTACTGCGAGTAATCCAGCTCTTTTTTCTCCATCGCCAAATCCAACCGAAAACAAATCTGCGTCCTCACCAGAAGGTACTTTCCAGTGTGATAAATGCAACTTAGTCTTTCCTCGATTCGATCTCTGGCGAGAACATCAAATCGTTCACATCATGAATCCCAATCTATTTCCAACGTATCCACCTGACAGTCCATTTGGGATTTTGCAGCAACACGCTCAAATGCAACAGCAACAATTAAGTGCAGCAGCGGCAGTTACACCTGGTCTATCGTGTTCGGAAGTTACCAACTCAGGAACAAGCACACCCCTCAGTGCTGGCGCTCCAACACCTAAGCGAAAGTTCGACGAATATGATGACGATCGTGATGACCAACCAAAGGATAAACGTCTTCGAACTACCATCTTGCCAGAGCAACTGGATTACCTGTATCAAAAATATCAGATAGAGAGCAATCCTAGCAGGAAGATGTTGGAAAATATAGCACGAGAGGTGGGTCTGAAGAAACGAGTAGTTCAAGTCTGGTTTCAGAATACAAGGGCTCGCGAAAGAAAAGGCCAGTTTAGGGCTCATGCTCAGGTAATAAACAAGCGCTGTCCATTCTGCCCAGCGTTGTTCAAGGTAAAATCCGCTTTAGAGTCGCATCTTGCGACGAAACATGCTGACCAATGTTCACGAGGAGAGATCAATATTGATGCTCTCCCAGACGAGGAACTCAGTATGGATTCCTCGATTCAGATGGGTGATAGTTCTAAAGTTCCTACTTCTTTTGGTACAACTGCTACAATTGGTGCTCCTAATATGATGCCTCCTTTATTCCCTCCTTTCAGTACGCACTCAGATGTAGAAAATTCGTTAAAGAAATATTATGAAGAGTCTATGAAGCGATACATAAACGAGCTCCAATCTCATGCCCAAAATGGAAAAGATACTCAGGGTCCTACTGACCTCAGCATGAAAATCAAGCATGAGGTGACAGAAGGAAGTGATGCGCCTTTAGATCTGAGCAAACCAGTCGATCTGAGCAGACCAATGAAAGTATCCACAGACCATGAGCGGTCGTTGCTCGATGGTCCTCTTACAGATCTCAGCGAACGAAGCGTGGAAGAAACCGGCGGAGGATCTGGACGAAGTGCAGGAGATGATGCAAGATCTGATAGTATGTCCGAAACGACTGAGAATATGGATGGCGATGAAGCATCCCATGAAAGCAATCCCACCTCACCAGCTTCAAGTACGCAGAGCCAAAGACATCTAACAAGTGGTGGGAAAAGATTTCGAACACAGATGAGCAGTTTACAAGTTAAAGTAATGAAGTCGTTATTCGGAGACTATAAAACACCAACTATGGCTGAATGTGAAATGTTGGGGCGTGAGATCGGACTTCCAAAACGCGTTGTTCAAGTTTGGTTCCAAAATGCAAGAGCAAAAGAGAAAAAGAACAAATTGGCTGTGCAGAAAGCTTTCGGACAGGAGCCCGAGCCCCCACGTCCACCGGAAGAATGCAAACTCTGCAACTTTAAATACTCGCATAAATATTCCATTCAGGATCATATCTTTACGAAGAAGCATATCGATAACGTGAAGGCGCACATAGAAAATGGTAAAAACGAGGGAGATGGTTCCTTCACAGTTCCTCCGGTACCAGGGTCCAGCGGCACGGATGTTTCAACGGGGTTGCCTAATGTGTCACAACAGCAGCAGCAGCAACCATCGCCTCAACAGCAGTTGCAGCAACAATCTGCAGCTCAGCAGCAGCAACAACAACAAGCTGCAGCTCAACAGCAACAACAACTTGCTCAACTTCAGATGTTGCAAATGGCAGCCTCAGGTCTTGGGTTACACAATTCCCTTTCGGCACCTGGACTTGCCGCAGCGGCAGCAGCAGCTTCAATCAAGGTTGAACCAAAGGATTCCAAACCTCTGATGAGTAACGCGGCCACGACGCCAGTACTACCCGGTGCTGACGACATGGCTCTTCTACATCAGCTGTATGGTCTGGGCCTCGCTGGTTTTCCTGGTGGGATGCAAGGCAACCTCTTTCTACATCCAGCAATGATCTCAGCCGCCGGTAAGTAGACGATCATTTTTCATACTTATTTTCAGTATTGTTTTCTGAAAATGCAAACACTGAGACAATCTTATTGTTGGACATATTTGTTTAGATAGATGTGTCAAACGCTCAAATTTGAGATCTTATCTTTTGATTCATCGCCATGAGATACATTTTACTTCGCGGGAAGCAGCTGGAAACTTAAGTAATTTGTCTGTGGTGTAATGATGATGACTTTCACATGTCTTGTTTGAATATATTTCGTCCAGAATGGTGTACATCATCAGAAACTAAAAAGGATGTGCAAAACATTCTACTATTTAACTATTCTAATTATTTAACCGTTCTACTTAATACTATATTAGCTAAGATTTTCAGATACGTTTTTTCTTTCATATAAAGCTTTAACTGACAATTTTAGCAAGAGAAAGACTTTTTTTTTGTAATGTAACGAGACGTTGAAGAAAATGTAGCAAGCAAAAAGACATAAAATGATAGTGTCTTTCGAGAATCTTCCAGTCGCTTAATCATTAGATGATGATGTGAAATTAGACACTTTTTTGTCCATACATTTTTGTATTTTTTGTTGTTATTTCTTTTGTTTTTGTTTTTCAATTCACATTTTAACACGAGCTGAATTTGTTGCAAAATTATTTTTCTGGTCCGTCTATTCAGAACAATATAGAAAGCAAGCGTAACAAATTTTCTGTATTCTTTACCAAATACTGCCAACAATAAGATTTCCTTTAAAAAAACCACGATGCAATCACGTTGAAGTACAGTTAGTTGTGGATTCGACTTATTATTTTTCTTCATTATTGTTCCTTTCACTATACATGTAATTATTTAATGATTTTGAGATGAAGTGCCACTATAGTATGTGTACCTTAGTACAAAAATAATTTTCTGAAAAGGGGAGGTGGGGAGTTAAATCAAATCACAGCTGAGCTGGAACTAAATGAATAAATTTACCGTATCATCTAAGTGATAAATATAGTTTGTTTCTCAAATGGTGAGAAAGTAGATTTTTTAACTCTAGTACAAGGGGGTTTGAATCTCACATTTCAGAAACTTGTGAGGAAGATGTGTACCTATGGTGTAGGTCATCATGTAAATTTTCGATCGTAAAGACACCAGCGTAGTATACATGGAAATACTTAAGATTTTTCCAAGAGTAAAACCCTTACATAAAAAAACTTCTAATATTAAGATGATCACAAATAAGATTTTTTTTATTTCGTCAGATATAGTCGTTAGATAGGTGTGGAAGATAAAGTCATATTCCATTGTGTAGATTGAGAAATATATTCGTATTATCCTTCACGTTTTTTTGCTTCTCATTCTTGTCGCTATCTATGTCTGGTGTCACTACAGAAATACAATTTTGAGTATTAGGTGCTACCTTTTTAATATTGACAGATTTTCAGGCAAGCTTTGACTTCTATTGCATTTTACAAATGATTTTCATGTTCGGTCGGTATGCATTTCAGTAATTTAGTTCCAAATATAAAGTGCGTATAAAATTTGAAAATGTTATGTCTGGAGATGGATACGGGAACTTTGTATTGCAATATATACTTCGATATGTACTTTTTCGGGATTTCCTGATACTTGGTTCGATCTTATAATTTAACTAGTAGTAATGTATTTGCTTTCAAGAATGTAGAAAATACATGACCCATTATGTTGCTCAGTGTAGTATATTTTTTTTATTTTATTTTATTTATTTATTTATTTTTTTATTGAAACATGGTGCAGTAGACAGTGTACGCGCTATATCCGACACACTATCTGCGTTTCTTTATTCCTTGCACCTGTATTTCGGAAGCTGTGAATTAAACTCTTTAAAAAAAAAAAATAATTAACATATTACTATAAACCCTTAGCTCCGTATTTAGATGACTACAGATCTCAAAATGTAAGCGGCATTCAGCGCGGGAAATCCGGGTTCGATTCCCGGTGGGAGCTCAAGTAGTTCGGATCCCATGTTAACCTCTAGGTTCAGGTGTCATACCGTCAGTGTTGAAAAGGATGTTAAAGTCTTAATAATGCAATGGAATTTAAGAGGTAAGCGGACTCAGGTTAAATTCGATTTGTGTTTATTTTTCCAATCGTCACAATATTAGGTTCCATATAACAAGCCAGAGCCCACCTGGAAAAAAAAAGAAATGAGTATGACAACTTTTCTGATTCCAAGTGTTTTATAATAATAATAATAATAATAATAATAATAATAATAATAATAAACTTCCATTTAGCCAAAATAGCGGATTTCGATTTTTATTGATCTCGCTCTCGGCTAAATGAGTAGTGGTACCGACTTCTATGTGGTAGACCCAGCTTCGATTGCTGATGGGATAATATATGGTTTGAATGCCCGTAGGTTCACGACTCAATATATAACCTTGACGCTGAAAAAGGACACTAGATTGCAAAAACAGAAACTAATCAATCAATTCGATTCTCCTTAAGAGAACACAAATTTCAGTGTTGATTTCAGCATCATGAGACAATGGATGAATCAAGCATGAAGTACTTCCGGCATCGTTTGTTTTCCAAATGTACTACATATGCGACTTAACAGTGGTTATGTTCTATGTTAACCAATGTCAATATCATAATGAAAGATAGAATCTTGCGTTTTGTCAGTTTTCAAGACGAAATACTTTAGAGATTGAATTAACCGAAGAAAAGCAATAATGAAACACACTGTATGAAAGTATATGTGGACTATGTACCGGCCTATATGTATGATATTCGTATGTGTGAATCTGATATCTTTATGCTTTAGCTATATCATCATTTAAAGTTCCATTTTGAGTGTTTTTAACCTATTTAACGTTTGCTCTGACAGTTAATAAGGAAGCATTACACTTCTCTTTTTTCTTATTTCTTTCTTTAAGTACATTTCCTCCATGAAGATAGAAAATAGTGGCTGGTATGAGGAATTTAGGGAAGAAAAAAAAAAACTTTTACATAAAATGCATATCTTCTATGTTTTAGACAGAGTCTTCCTGATAACGTAGTATTCAATATAGTAGTTGAAGTGTAGATAATCCTGAAAATTGAAAGAAGTAACAAAAGAATTTCAATATACGAGAATAATAAAAGAAAAAGTATTTCGTGTATGAAAATAGTTGTAGGTCGAAGGAAGGTCCGTTTTTTTTTAACAAGGAGTTCGTAATTTCACACTCTTGACCAATACTTTGTCCTGTTTTGCTGGTTTATTTTCATCTACTATACAACTTCATCACTCCTTTTCTTTGACATGCTGAGATTTTTTTTAATTTTTATTTTTCGTTCAAAATATCCTTTGTTCATTTTCTTATGTTTTGGATCTGTCCCTCATTTTCTATTTTACTTTTTATTTTCCACGTCTTTATGTGTTCCCAGCTACTGTAATAGCCTAAGGCATTCTTCCACTTAATTACGTATTTGTCGTTGGTTGCGCTGCCCAGTAGAAAGAATAAGCGATTTTAACTGTTGCCAGCAATCTTACAAAGAAAAATAGCATCAGGCTTGGGCGGGAGTGTGAGGGGGGGACGCAAGAAGAAAAGCAGGAGTTTATGAATAGATGTAGCCTTTGGAAAGGGACTGTATTGTATTGTTGCTGGCTACTCAAGTTGCTTGATAACACCACCAGCAGACCAGAGCCACCGTTTGACAGCAATGGTCTTCTTATCCAAGAAGTTGATGAAACGATTTGCGCTTAGTTCTGTGACGTGCTGTTCTCAGCCATTTTTTTTTTCTTTCTTATTCGCAAAAGCATTGCTGTTATTGTTTCTTCTATCTGTTAGTAATCACCGTTAATTTTTTTTTTTCTTTTAATGTGGCTTGTCTTTTTTTCAACTTCTTCACTCCCACACAACAGAGCACATACCTTTGAGCTCAATTTTTGTGTTTAGAAATAAGAAAAGTCTTTTTTTAACATAGACAGATCGTGATTCAAAGAGCTACGTGTAATCTTTCACATACTTTACAAAACAACAAAACATCCGTAAAAGGATAAGGTGCAAGGAAAGTTGTGGGGAAGAGGTAGTCGATTAAACTTAATAAAAATAATAATACAGAAAAAAGTACTAAGCAAATGACCGAACGTTGACCTACGAACGACGTGCATGGTAATGTGTACATTGATGACTTTTTCTTTTTATTAAAGAGAGAAAAGTTGATTCTTTACTCTCAATCATCAGTCACTGCTTCTTTTTTTTTTTTTTTTTTTTTTTTTAAAAAGTTAATTTTTAAGAAGAAAACAACTGTTGTGATGAAATACCTTTCCATCATATATACCGTACTTTTTTTTTTTTCAAAGGAAATGTTTTTATCTCAGACTTGTAAAATTTTTGCTTTCGAGCCTTTTCATGGTGATCTTCAGTTAGGGAAATGCAAGGTTTAGGTATTCGATAGCTCACATCTTCTTCACATACCTGGAGAAGCCTGGCTGGCACTTCTTTCATTTTTTAAAACAAATCAGAATCAAATTTTAAACTAAAATATTTTTTCAGTTGTTCCTGCACTTCCTGAAATAACATTCCATACTGCAACTTTTAGTAAGTTCACTTCTACATCAGTTTAGGTGATCGATGAGTCCAACCTGTTTTAGTGTTATTAAAATTTGACCAATTTCGTACTCTAATTACGATCAATGACGAATTTATTTTTAATATTCGTTATTCTAATATAAAACAAAATGGCAATCTGAATAAATATTTGGATAATCTTAGTACCACTAACTAGTTTATTTTTATACACTTAACTTCGACCACTAGTGGTCCGGACGACGTCTTGAATTTGGATTCAAATACTTAGGTGAATTCTGTCGTAGCTGCTGGCTACAATCGGTATCTGCCTTTGTTCCGAGGCGATTCACGATGGAAACACCATAATTTAGCTTATGTGTCGTCATCATATTCCAAAACTCTTTACGTTAAGAGGTATCGAACTCCGGTCCTGAAAGAAAGAACGGCTATGAGAACCAGTGCTCGGCTGGTATTAGTTCTCTGTGGGATCCAGTACAGTGAGCTTTAGTTTAGTTTTATGTACAAGATTAAGACATTTAAATTCGTTTTCTGATAATAAATGGCAGCGAAAGGGTTCTCGTTTTCATTTGCTTATAAAAGTATTTAAAGTAACATAATGTATAGATTAATTAAATTCTTTAACCATGAAAATGATTCATTTACACGTAGTAGACAGGTGCTTTTGGTTTCTGGCTCGTGTCAATTGTATAAAGCATTATCTTCCTTTTTTTTTTAATATATATGTATGCATATGTTGGCTTGATGGTACAAAGAACCTGCAAACTTGTTCTCTACTCCTCCTTGCTTCGTTGTTTCATTATATATATGAGCGTAACCCTACCATGTATGCATATATGTAAGGGATTCGCTATGAATGTATAATCAGATGGCACATGCAAATGAATGACACGTGGCTGTGTGTATAGGGTTGAGACCCGTGTCGGCCCTTGTACCTCTTCAGTGTGCATGTGTAAATACCCTCGTGTACAAGACAAACCTTCTTACCTTAGGTAAACAAATCGAGAAATCCGTCACCATTTCATCCTTTTTTTTTCCTGTATTTTTTATAATGCATATATGCTATTCTCTACCGCAGAAGTCAAAGTTATTCATATGCAGAAACCATGTACTTTAGATCGTCTTTTTAGCCTACCTTAATATAAAACACCACTTTGGTGTTTCTCCTTGTTTGCATACGCACAGTAAGGCAGGTAACTTGTGCCTAAAGCCATTTTTTTTAAAGGATCATTTTCATGGCTATATATGCAAATAGAAAGAAGAAAGATTTAAATTTCTTGCCATACATAATTGGGAATTATAATATTTGCACTTTTAGAAAGAGTTCTTGTGTAATATACATCTAGTGATTTTCCTTGTATTGTAATGAATATTACGAGCGATTGCCCTACCTTCTATAATTTATCTTTCTTTTTTATTATATATAGACTGAATGTATATTTGAAGTCGTGCCTCCGTAATATAATATTCTTTTGATAACTCTACTCCAAATTAAGTTTTCACTTTTAAAAGGGTAATTCGTTAATAAGTTTTAAATGCAATTAAAAGTTTTTAGACGGATACAATTCTTTGAATACGTAATACTGACTCACCCAGAATACATAATACTCATATATATTTCAAGACATGCTTATATTATCAAATATTTCTGTAAATTTTCTTTTGCCACCTGTTAGTTTTTTCAAGGGGGGGGGGGGGAGGATGGGACATGCAAGAGTGTACGTATATATGTTTGCGATCTTTTGCCGACTAGAAAATTTTATTTTTAATGCCATGAAAGTAGAGAAAAAGTTAAGCATTACGCAACCATGATAGGAACAGATCGTACCGATTGTATATGCAGAAGTTCGTTGGTTGATAGTTTTTCAGTATGAATTTTGAATTGAGTTGCTGTTATTTAAAAATTGAACACTTCTATTGCCTTGTTAACGTCCATTGAACAATGTGCTTAAGATTGATTACTATCGTTCAAAGGTCAAAACACTTCCATCGACGATTTGATAATATACTTAATGTTTTGGACTACTACTTTCCAGAAATTGTGTACTTCCGTTGTCGTGCTAACTTTATTTCATCATGTGCCATTTATATTAGATCGTTGCTGTTTAGAAAGTCGTATATTTCCACTGCCTTTTTAACTTATTTGATAGGTGTCTCTTATTACGATTGAACAACTACGTTTCAGAAGTTGTACACTTGCATTTTGCACATGATTTCATTGTGTTTCTTCACTTCCATCACTGCTGTTAAAAAGTTATAACACGAGCAAGGATTTTAAAAATTTCGAGTCTTCTTAACTGTATGAATCTTGTTACTAATTTCTTTAATATACTGTATTTATTTTATTTCTCATATAAACTTCCAAACGCGATTTTTTTTTTTTTTTTTTTTTGCTTTATAATAATTCCCTTTGTGCTATTACTATATGTGAGGTCGTCCTCGTTTGCTCTTATGTAGTCTTTCTTTTTACTTTTTTAAAGGAAAAAAAAAAGTTCTATATGTTGCATTGTTTATGAAGGGGTAATTGGTTCATGCATAGCTTATGAAACAATACCGACAGAAGAATAGCTCAGGTCTTCTGGTCCAGAATAACCTCTACCTTTTCCTCTTCTCCATCAAAAAGAACGAAACAGAGGTTGGTGATGCATTTTTATTTCTTTATTCTGGCAATATTTTCCTTTGTTTTCTCTCTTTATATATTAACCAAGAGATGTTGCTAGTTAAGAATTGATGTGTGTGTTTTGATAGCAAGTGAAACAGAATCTAATGAGAGGCCAGTTAACAGCCTGTACTACTGAAAGCATTTCCAATTGGCTTCTTTCCAACTAACCACGTTAAGAGTTTTCCATTTTTTTTTCTTACTTCTTAATCAGGTTTATTATGAACTTCACTTATTTACTGATCGTTTCCGTGGTTTGTTTAGGATTACTCGTATTCCACGTTTTATGTTACCATGTCTGTCAACTGTATTGATTTTTTTCTTTACATAGATCTAAATTAAAGAAATTAAACTCCGTTGGTGAAAAGAGAGATTTTTTCGATGTTATACTAGAAAAACCGTAAGCAGTAGAGTTTGCATATTCAGTAGGAATATAACTGAAGATTCCTCACTAGTTATGTTTCTTAATAGATATTGTGGAGTTAGAAATCTGGTCGTGGATTTAAAAAATCACCAAACACGTGTACACTTAAAGTTATTTGATATTATTCATGTAAAAAACAAACGATAGACTGTAGGAACTATTATACAGAAAATTTTAAATTTCAATAGTATCCTGATTTTTTTTTTTTTTTTTTTTTTTTTAATCTCTTGTAACTTCATCCATATTGACTCTCGAAGTATTACTTAAATAATTAATACTTTATTGATCAGATATATATTTATTATTAAATTTAAAACGTTAAACGCTAAACTTAACGTTAACGTTTGAAGATAACGTTAAGTTATTGGAACTCTTATGACTTACTTGAATTTTAATAAATAAAAATATACTCTAATCAGCAAGGTATTAATTATTTATGAATCTCTTTCTTTCAGCAATTTTATGTGTTACACTATAGTACTTTTTTCAGTTACATTAGTGCTGTTCAGAAATGTCCACTTCCTATTATTATTATTATTAATAATAATAATAATATGAAACGTTGTATTCCTGTTTGATTATACCTTTCAATATCAATAACTACTATTCAGAAGATGAACACATCCATTTTCTGTATTATTTTAATAAGTTTATATATAATCAAAGTACCGCTCAGAATTTACACTTTTTCGTTTCGTTTATTTATTTCTTCTGTTCTATTACTAGTAAATTAATATTTGAATTTTGCACTCGTAATTGGTACTCTTTTTTTGTAGTAATCTAATTATATTCTCCTAGTTATTACTTCGTAAATACCAAAGTATACCTATAACGTATGCGTTATAGTCTGAAAACAAAGTATGTAATTTTCCTCGGTTATGTTTTCGTGAATTGTGAATAAGAAACTCCTTTAAAAAAAAAAGTGGGAAAACAAACGTACCTAATTGTAATACTTTTTATTTAAAAAAAAAAATAGAAAATGGCGACGAAACTTCTTAAAATTTCCTTGAATTTATCAATCCCTGCGTGTCTTGATTCTTTGTGACTATTGAATGTTGGAATTTTCTTCACACACATATATACTTATATCATGCACATCCATTATTCCATGCATAGAAAATAAAATAAGGCATATACTTAAGTTTTGTTCATCTTTTACTCACTCACAAAGTTACTGTTTTCACTGACCATTTTTTTTATTATAATTTCTTTCTATGTTGGTGTTACTTTCGTTATATATGGTGACGTCGAAGGAGTTTTTTTTAAATCGATTTTACTTGTTTTCGATTCATTCTGATTTGTAATCTAAAAAAACCGGGAATTAATTAATAAAGGGCTCTGGTATATTTTCCAAGATAACGGGAAAGTTAGGGACGGTATCGGCAATTTTGTACTTAGTAGTGGTCCAGTACTCAGAAAGTACTTTGGACTTAGTAGTGGCCTAGTACTTAGAAAGTACTATAAAAATAAAGTAGTCAGTGTCCTTAAAATATTGTTTTTATTTCCGCATAATTTTTACACATTTGTCAGTAGTATTACAACATGATTCTCAAGATTCAAAGGCAAACAATATTTCAGGGATACTAACTTTGTTTTGTTGTACTTTAATCGAAATCGATACTAAGCCCAAATTTTGATACACTGTTATTTGTTTTTCTGCCGTTTAGCGTTAGGCAGTCAAATGTTACTTAATCTATGCCGTGCACTTAACAAATTAAGAATTTCACACTGTTTTTAACGGCTAAATAAGATCTTGGTTACAAGCAAAGTAGGCTAAAAACAGACATACAAATAACAGGAGGTAACCTATACGAAAACAAACTCATTTGCAACTTGCATTCCATTTAAGGCTTGAGTTTCTGAATAAACCACGACTTCATTGTAATTATTAAATAAACAAAGAGAAACATTATCTTTTAATATATTCGAAACTTCGAATACGTTATAAACTAGCATTTTATTAAGATAACATATTGTTTAATAATTCTTCTTAGTCTGTACTCTTCCCACAATAAAAACTGCAAATGATGAATTTATAGAAATATTCTCGTAATCATGAAGAGTCAGAAATGCGTTGTTTCAGAATCGTTGTAGTGTTAAGACTAAATTTAAATATAGAACTTAATTTCTCTAAATTTCATGACCAGATATGTTCACTTTTATAGTTAGTATTTTTTTTTTTTTTTCGATCTTAGAGAAATAAGCTCTATTCGTACATATTGGTGAAATATAGTTTCATCTTTTTTTTTTTCTATTACAATTATTATACAACTACATCAGAACCTTATATATATAGAGTCTGTCTCTCGTTTTCTCGCTGTTTTTTTCATTTCGCAAACCATTCTCTTGAAGCGAGAGGCTTCACTGGTGATTTAAAATATTACCTGAGATATCCGTCAGAAGGGAAGTGGACCGTTATTTAGGACTTTTTTTTTTTCGTTCCTCTCTTCACATATAGTTTTCTTCTTCCTTATATGATATTTTTTCCCTTTTCAATTGGAATGTACTATATATATATAATATGATATGAGAAAGTGTGTGTGTGTGTCCGAAAAAAAAAAGATTTGGATTGCTTTTGACTGTGTAGGAATTGAAAAGGATTGCAGATTGGGAACGGTTTGGATATACCCCATTCACTAAACTCATCCGTCTCACACCGTGTGATGTGTTACAGAGGGTCGGCTTCTACCACGCCTTCCACACACTAGATCCTTCCCTGGTGCGTAAAGATGAAACAATTGCAAAGCGACCAGGTGCGATGAGCGACCTCATTCTTCATAATATATATAGGGCTGTATATAGTAATAGTAATACACTACATTTCTCGTTCTTTTGCCATCGTGTATATTAATAATAATAATAGTAATGAAAGGACACGAGGAAAAGAGAACTAGGTTCATTGTGGCTATTGCCTGTCTTCTGGTGAACAAATAACCTTTCCAATAAGCTCTACAACTGAATTTAATGAACGTTAATGCGTCAGGTGACGAGGTGTAAATGAAACGATGTTCTGATTTCTTGGGAAATGTCAAGAGTAAACTGATTTCCATAAGATAATGGTTAGAAGACGTAATTGAAACTTGGAACTATTAGAAATAATAGGATTTGTAGATGTTAATGGTTATTAGGTACGATTGAAACTAAGTGCTGAGTTAGTCGAGAAAAAAAGAAAAAAGTTGCTATAAGTTGGTTAAAAAGTCTAAGAGCAAAGCTTTTATGTGGTACAAAGTGTTTAAAAGATTATTTTTCAAACGTTAAATGGTTAGAAAATATAATTAAAACCAACTTCTTATTGACGGGGAAAATAACAGGTTTCCTTTAGTGTAAGGAGAGCAAAGTTCTTATATGCTAGGAAATGTTAAAAGTAAGAGAATTTTTCAAACGTTAAATGGTTAGAAAAAGTGCAACTGAAGTCAAATTCTGACTTACTGGGAGAACACTGGATCTCTGATGATAAAGAACTTTCTGCTGGGTTTAATGCTTCATTTGAGCATTATGATTATACTAGACGTAGACTTCCATTTTAACATTGAATCTGAATCATGTCTGCTTCCACTGGAAATTGAATCTGTAGGGAAACAATAGAGGTAAAAATCTATCTGTTAAGTTAATTATCGGGAATTGTAATTGAAATATAGTTCTGATTTGGGAAATATTACAGATAGAAAACAATTACGAAGCTACCAAGTGAAATATGTAACCTCCTTCGTAAAATATTGATAATGTAATATAATGTGCTGTCTTCTTTTACCTTTGTGTATATTAATAGCTAGAATAATAACAATAATAATAATAGTAAAAGGGATAAAAAGATTGAACTAAGTTCATTCTACTATGCGTGTGTTCTGACGAACAAATAAAACTTTAATATAAGCTTCAACGAAGTCTAATGAATGTTAATACGTCACGCAAAGGTTCTTTTCCTTTATATATATATATTAGACGTGGCTTATGTGCTTTTGCTTCTAATTTTGTAATTCTAAAAGGTATCTTCTTTATATTTAACATTATCACATAATTTAAATATCGATTCATGAAGATAATTATGTAATATAAAGTTTTTTTACTACTACTACTAGTTTTGAGTTGTGATCTGAACTAAATATATGAGTTTATAGATTTCACAAAGGGCGCACGCTTAACTGGGTGGTCACCTCATCGATTCTCAGCTATATATATATCTTACTAGATTGGAGTTCTGTTATTTCCTAGTTCAACTTATTCCTAATTGCCTAATGATAGCAAAAATTGTGTGCCACAACCAGTGTAATTACTAAAGAAGACAATTTAATCCAAGGTCACATAAATTAAAGTGAATTATCTATTATTTGTGAAATTAAAATACTAATGAAATGACGTTTTGCTTGCATCATAAGCATTTGTTGAAATTCCCAAGTAATCGTGCATAGTTACAAAATATTCTGGATGAAAACAGTTCGTCTGAAACAAATTTTGATATTATAATTGGATAACAATTAGCTCCGTCAGCCTCAATATAAACCTCATTGAAGATACGAAATTGTATTATATGATGTTGATGTGCGTGTATTTTGAAATCAGGTTTTAAATTATTTAGGGATGAACGGGTAAGTCAGAATAGATTTTTGTGCTTAGAAATATTAGAAATAAGAGGATTTTTTTAAAGCGTTAAAATGCTAGGAAGTAAAACACAGTTCTGACTTACTGGGGAGAATAACTGCTTTCCTTAAGTTAATTAAAAATTGTAAGCAAAGCAAAGTACCTATATGCTGAGAAATGTTAAAAGTAAGGAGATTTTGCTCACATAATCTTGGAAAGAGAACACATGGGTGAATTGTTAAAAATACGTAAGGCGGGTCTGATATTAGGCTCGATTTCAATAGGCATCCTGATATTCCTTCTAGATAATGGAGTTATTCACATAAACTAATACTTCACCTTTTCTTCCTAAGAATTCGTTTAACAATAATTGCCAGAAATTTTAATATTCCAACGTGTTCATTGTTTAGTATGACAGTCTTTAGGTTTTAATATTTCTAAAATTTCGCACATATCTTGGGGAAACTATACGATAGAGATTTTTTTTGTATTCATTAATTCTTTTGTGTGATAGGGCTGCTGTGGCTCAGTAGTAGAGCGTTCACCTCTAGTGCGGGGGTCGTGGTTCGATTTCAGATCACGTAAATGAATTTTGTGGTGGACAAACACTGAGTGCGTGGGTTTTTCTCAGTGTTCTACCGTTTCCTCCCACTTTATTCATTCCACCATTTCATTCATTTCTCATCATCACCTTCTCCTTTAGTTTAGCCGGCATAATCGTGGGACGTAAAACTGTAAGATTTCGATTTCTGCTGACATCTTGGTGTTCCTCCTATGTAAGGTAGAAGTTACATTAATTAAAATTTCACCTTTTCTTCCTAAGAATTTGTTTAACAATAATTTCTAGAAAGTTTGTTCCAGTATGTTCACTGTTCAGCATGACGATCTTTAGGTTTTAATATTTCTAAACTTTCGCATATATCTTGGAAAACTTTAAGACAAAGAATTTTTTGTCATGTTTTTGCACAGTTCAGCTTATTGCTTTTTTTTCTGTATATTATATTCGTTAATTCTTTTGTGCGATACTTCGATTCATTTGTACAACATGCTTGTTGGGTTCTGTGTTGTTTGTAAGAATTAATCGTTTAGTAGAAAAGCGCCTATCATAAACCATGTTTTTCATCACCTGAAACTATGCTCCAAATGAATGATGATACAGAAGCCAAAGAGATGCACGAAAATAAGAAGAATAGAATAGGGTAGAAAAAAAATGTAATAATAATTTCCTCTCAAGTCACAAGGAGATAAAAGTGAGGTCCGTAAAGGCGTATGTTTGTTTGTTAATTGTGTGGAACGGCCTTGTTAAGTTCATGACACAAACAAAGCATTGTAACAACTTCCGCTGTTAGTTGTTACAACATAAAATTAATGTTGAGAGGGAGTAAAGGGGCGACATCCTACATCAAGAGCTGTGATTCCGGTTATAGTTGTTTACTCGTGGCTTCTTTTCTAGTAGCACATACAGAATTTAAAAAAAAAAGCTGTAAATTGAACCAAAATTCAATGATTTTGTGAGATTTTATAACTGGAAAGCTGAGACAATTATCTTCGACTTTCTCCTGTACCTCCGAGAGGAAAGGGATGCGGTGACTCAGTGGTAGATTGGATTAGATTTTGAGTCTAGTATCTCTTTTCAGTGGTGTGGCTATATGACCTACTGATTAACGTGGAATCCGAACCACATGAGCTCCGCCGGAAATGGAACCCGGGTCTCTCACGCCAAAACCGCTTAGCGACTCAGTGGTAGAGCTTACCTCTGGTGCGTAGGGTCCCTGGTTCGATCCCTGGCCGGTTGTAAGTTTGTGATGAACAACATCATATCCGTTGGTTTTCTCTGGCTACTCCCGTTTTCTCCCACATTCTTATTCCACCGTTTCTTTCACCATCATTCACTTGCCTTAATCTTCCATCTCCCTTAGCCTAACGGGCATAATCGTGGGACGTTAAACTGAAAGATTTCATTTCATTTCATTTCCACCTCCGAAAGGAAGACGGACATGTCTCAAACACTGGCTCGCATTCAAGAAGTTGTGGGTCCTGTTCTCTGGCTAGTCTACCTGTTCTTAGTTTTCCTAGTGTTTTCTTTAGTCAAGAAGTCAAATTCAGATTGGTTAATTGTGCTTCTATGGACCAACATGAAATGAAGTTAAAGGTTTCGTTTAATGTTTCCATATAAATGAATGGACTAAACAAAGATAGCGATGTTGAGCACCTTTAATACTGTACAAAACATTTTTAGTGCAGGATTATACGTGATTTAATTTGAGTAGAGTTTTAACATCCATCCCTTGAATTTCATTTAGTTGTTGTGAATATTTTAATATATCTCGGTATTAAGTAATAATAATAATAATAATAATAATAATAATAATAATAATAATAATAATAATAATAATAATAATACAAAATTAGGGACCGCGGTGGTTCAGTGGTAAAGCTCTCACCTCTGTCACGTGAGGTCCCTGGTTCGATTCCAGCTTCCGCCAAGTTAGCTTTGTGGTGGGATTTTTCTCGAGATTCTTCCGTTTCCTCACATTTTCATAATTCCACCATTATCGTTCACTTCGATTAAATATGGCGCGTTTGTACCTTAATCTTAAATCATGACTACTGGCATGTGAGAAATAGTTTTCAATTATCGTTGCTCATTGGGAAAAAGAAGACACCTTGAAAAAAAAATGTGGTGACGGTTATTTGTCCTACATATTTGCTAGTGAACGTAGGAGTGGATCATTTGGTGATATCTGCTTACACACCACTTAGCAACAGATGTTGTTTATAACATACTAGAAATAATTTTTACCCATTATGTCGTTTTACTAATAAGGCGCACCAGCAAACAGGTTTCGACATTTCGGTCACAACACTATTTGAATGTAGCATTGAATAATATTATACCTTTTTCCTTTTACCTCCCAGTTTCTGAGATCAAGGTTTGGTATGACAATAATAATACTGTTGTGATAGAAAGGAGATTGGTGTATATCAGAACTCTTTTCTAGTAAGCAATTGACGAGTCTTTATGAGTTTATGTCATTAAAGTAACTTAACCAGCATTATTTGTTTAAAGTAGTATTGGTAGCGTACATTCCATTTTAGCATCAACAGATGTACAGCAAGAGAAATTAAATTGCGTCGTGGAAGTAGGCCAGAGTAAGAATAATACCATCTTTGTATGTGTCAATTACGTGTGAAGTGTTGGAAATTGAATTAATGATGCTGTTTATTCATTCCGTTATCTTAGACTAGGCGAGTTTCACAATTTGAAATAGTATGTGTGTTTTAGGACTGACTTGTACCGTTTCATCTAGTATGGTCTTCAACAGCATTAAAATCACAAAAGAAAAAAAAAAAAAAAGAATAACTTTTTAATGAAAACATCTTCGGTTGCAAGGGTTATAGAATTCAAACTGACAACTTTAGTAAAACTAGTTCCTTTTTGTTATCGAAGAATAGCTGCAAATTTCTTTTGTAGTCATGACAATAAGTAAATTTTGTCCCACTATTTTCGCGCGTATTTTCCACTATTATTATTATTATTATTATTATTATTATTATTATTATTATTATTATTATTATTATTATTATTATTATTATTATTATTATTATTCGTTTCACTTCGCTCCTATTCGTTATCACTACACGTAAATAATTAATCTATTCATCTTTACATTTTTATTATTAATTACAATATTATTTGCAAATAGACGATTGTTAGAATACTTAGCCAAAATGAATGTAAAATGGTTTGCCACTAACATTCTCAAGAACAAAGAATTTGCAACAGAATGACTTGCTATCAGTTATGGAAGTAAAAGTAAAAAAGTTTTTTAATAATCTACATTTAAGAGAAAGACCAGTATGAATTTATTTCAGATTGTACTGATTCAAATAATTCCTTGGTTTGATTCGTTAACAAAGATGTTTCTCAATAAGAAATAATAAAGTTACAAAATCAGTAATCAGTTATTAAACATGAATTAATTAACTTAATTTTTCGCCGTAGGAACTTGGCTTTCGTGGCTTCTTCAAGAGATACAAAATGTTTTAAAAGAACACTTTACAGATACTATAAATTCAACTTAAGATACACCATAACAATATTACTTAAAAAGTGACGTAATCTTTTAAATATTCATTGCTAATTGTAATATACATTTTGTCCACACACCAAGCATATTTTAATCTTGTTCGTATATACAAAGTTGCGGTTAAAGGTATTCTTTTATGTTGTAGAGCTTGGTTTAATATAACAATTAATAGTCTACTAATGCACACGCCTTTTAACATTAGTTTGCAGAACATAATACTTTCATTTTATGAACACGAAATATTCCTCTAAAAGTAAGCGTTTCTACAAAGATTATTTTTTACATATACGAGTTTATTTTCACGTGGATTGAATTGGAAGTTTTGATGAGATGAGGTATTCTTCTTCATGAATGTGAGTAGTCAGTACAGTACGTTTCTTGTGAAGCCCTCCTCCTCCTCCACTCCCCCTTTTGTATTTTTCCAGAATCTTACGAGTGAAGAGAATCTTGTCTAGGCTGTCTGCTTCGTCTGGTTTTGACACGTTCAATTCCTATGAGAGTAGTCTTTGCGTCTGTCCTCCCTTCTACCCCAACAACCTCCACCCCCTGTTCGAAATCTTTATTTTTTTAATACTCGCTCTACTATAAAGGTGGACTGAACTGCACTATCGGGAAGAGGGGAGGACAGGAGAAGACCTTACTCATCCATCCAGCCCTTTTGCTCGTATCATCCCTTCCCATTTTTCCGTCTCTCTCTCTCTCTCTCTCTCTCTTTTCCATTTCCGTTTCTTAAAACAAGCGCGGACTTTTGTAAATCGCAAACTTTAGCTGTCGCCCTGCTGAGGATCTTAGACCGTAAAGCAAATCTGCGGCCCTTCGTTCTTTCTTCCCTTCTATGTCTGTCTTTTCCATCACCACCGGAGCTGATTTTGGCGTAGTCCTCCTAACAATCATTTCTTCCCTCAAGGAATTTCTTTTTTTTTCTTTCTTTCTTTCTTGTATTTATCTGTGACGCTATTCTTCCAAGCACCACTTACAAACCTTATCGTGCATAACAGTTTAATGGTATAGCGTTAATTACGTCCATGTTTCTTTTGGTTTGGTTGTAATTATGACAAATCGGGAAGACAGTGGAAGATGTATGAGGAAGTACTTTCCAGCGAAAATAGTTAAAGCAAGTGTTATAATAGGTTAAAAATTAGAGACGGAGCTTTTCGACGGACTCACGTCTCCTAAATGGTAAAGTCTTCTATAGATGTATGAAAATCTATAAAGGGGCTACCAGATGGCAGTCGATCAAGTAAGTAATACATAGGCATTAATATGCAGTAATGGGTAGGACACGACACTTAAGTAGCTATACGAAGTGATACGTATCGAATTCCAGCGCCATTATTCGTTGGCATTATTCTCTTAACTAGATGCCAGCCAGATTTCTACATAATGCTGAGTAAACAGTGAAATTTTTGTTCCCTTACTGGTAGTAGAACTAGGGACAACGCACACACCGTCTGATAGTTGGAAACAAAAATAAAATTTATGGAAAAAGTATAAAGTTTTAGATTAAATTTAATTAAGTTAATCTTTTGTCATTTATAATAAACAATATACTAGCATTTGTGAATTAGATACGTCAATTCTGGATATGTTGAGGGATATCATCATCATTCTTATAGACAGCAACATATATTTGCGTGTAGGATGTTTCATATGAACAACACTATAATATAATAATTATGAACCAAGATCACTTACAATCGTTTCTGTTTATCCGTTTGCATGGAGAGACAGCGGAACGTAGATTTTAAATATAGGACATACTCAACCTTTCTTTCCATTTTCAGAGGGGGGAGGCTTAGTGGTAGAGCATTCACCTCTTTTGTGGTGGACAAACACCGTGTGCGTGGGTTTACTCGCGGTTTTCTCGTTTCTCCCACTTTCTTTATTCCATCATTTCATTCATTTCTCATCTCCACAGTCTCTTTTAGACTACATGGCATAATCGTGGGACGTTAAACTGAAAGATTTCACTTCATTTTTCCACTTTCAAGGTGCTTAACTGACCTTTTGTTTTAGAAGAAGAAAAGAAAGAAAGCGGAAAGAAAGTTCTTTCTTCGGTTAATAATATTATGAAAGCATTTAATAAGTAGGTACAGGATTAGTGATCCAGCAATAGACTGTTATCATCTCGTAAACATTTAGTGTCCCTTCGTGAACTAGTGGTTAACACACATTTATTTCTGCGCTCGTGATATCTCGTTCGATTCCCGGTGAAAGTACTTGCCTCGGAGACAAACGCGAGTAGTGGTTCAGATCCTACTGTACACAATTGCTCCCGTCTGATTTAACGTCGGTACTGGAAAAGGGATATTAAATTGCAATGAACCAATCGGATTTTTTTTTAAATAACATTTCCTAGCTTAGTGAGTTTTGTTCACAGTTGTGCACTCTTTAAGGGAGATAATGTGTGGTAGATCTGTAGTACTTATGATTAGTATTCCAGTGGAGCATACATTTTTCGGTACGTCCAACGTCAACGTTCGTTGATTCGTCATGAAATAACTGGAAATATACTTTATTAAGGAGTAGTGAATTCTGGTTAAGAAAGCTAGAAATATTGAATCGTTGTCGATATCCTGACCATATATTATCCAGTTAAAAGCTGTATGACTGGCCATAGTTTTTTCTGAGCTTTAAAATTAGGAAGTTCGTTGAAGTGTAGCGCCCCTCTTCAGCACCGAGGTTATATGAGACGTGGACCTACAGTTTAGATTGGGATCCTAATCACCGTAATTTGTTCAAATTTCAAGGCCGACCCACTGGGAACCGAATCTGGCACCCATGCACCAAAGACGCGCGCGCTAGCCAATAGACCAGCAAAGAAGGCTGAGGGTTTTATTATTATTTATATTAAAATTTTGTTAGGGAGGTAGAATTTTATTTTCTTCCACCATTTTTCCTCTTTATTTCTATGTACGACTGAGTGTTGAAGTAAGATTGACAAAAGAGAAGAATCCTCGGTCTTTGTGTGTGTGTGTGTGTGTGTGTGTTGAAAAAACCCTGATCGATCGAACTCGCAAGTAATTTCCATTTATGTATTTATCGGTGGACTGGTTTTACATTGTTGTATCGGGTGGGCGCTTGTCCAAAGGAACGGAGTAAAGAAAGGAGAGAATCTTATGCACGAAGACATTTTCTTCTAGCTAGAGAAGAACCTCGCTTTTTTTTTTTTATTATTATTATTATGCTCTCACACACATACACTTTATACACATTCGTCGCTCAACATTTTCCTATCTTCCTCTTTGCCACCCTTCTAGCTACCCTTAAAACTACCCCCCATCCTATCGGTTCCCCCTCTTCGGTCTCATTCCCTCTCCCCGTACAAAGGATACAAATTACTTGGGAGAAAAAGACAGAAGAAATCGATAATAAAAAAGGGAACTGAAAGGAGAGAAGGAATGGATAAGAGGAGAAACCAGACATAAAAAATAACGAATTCTTTCTCTTCACAAGGAAGACAAGAAAAAAATCAAGAATTATATAATCATGGTGGCCTTCTCAACAACCAATAGCTTTACTATTTTGGTTGTGACACAGCGCCACATGCAGTTTAGCTCGTATATAGTTTGTGAGGATAATGATATGTGTGAGTTTGATTCGGACCAGTATTTTGATGATTCGATTCGATATTTTAAAAGTGGTATATGCCTTACTGTTAGGAGTATGTGTGTCACAGTTTATTTTTTTTGACGTATAATGTAACAGTTATTATTGTCAGTTATTTTCAGCAAGGAATAACATACTGTTTAGTGCCGTAGTGGTACACAAACACCGTGTACGTGAATTTTCTTGGGGTTTTCTCCCACTTTATTCATTCTACCATTTAATACATTTCTCGCACAGTCTCCTTTAGCCTAGCCGGCATAATCGTAGGACGTAAAGCTTAAAGATTTCATTTCAATTTTTAGTGACAAGTTCGTCTTTTTTTCTCGATTTTCGAAAACTACACATGAAAATGTACTCTCAAGCATTTCGTTTTGCTCGGTTGGATAGGATCTGTCGTTTGATACGTCTCTCTTATGTTAAAAATCTTTAAATGCAAATAATATTGCATAATTTTATGTGGCTCATCGAAATGTGCTTGTTGTTGGTAATTTAAATTTTGCCAGTAAAGGAAGCATGGATTTATCTCTGTTCGAGAATCTATCATGTTGATACTGTAACAGGTTAAGAATGTGTTACGTCAGTTTATATTCCTCCGATATATGGCGCTATTGAGTTGGTATAATGTCGCTACATCAGTAACACAATACATTTAGTTTGGTATAGGGTCTATCGCAACAGCAGTGGTTTGATGTCCTGAGGTGCTGGAATTGGAGGAAGTTATAAACTAACATAACCAGGGCTATATCTGGGGGAGGGGGACAACAACTCTCTATTTAAGCTCCCCAATGTAAGGGGAGCACGGTGGTTCAGTTGTAGACTTACTTCTGGTACGTGGGGTCCCTGATTCGATCCACGGTCAAGTAAGTTTGTGCTGGACAACATCATGTTCGTGGGTTTTCTCGGGGTACTCCTGTTTCCTCCCATTTTCTCATTCCACCAATTCTTCCATCATCATTCAGTTGCTTTAATCAACGTCTCTCAGCCCAACAGGCATAATCGTGGGACGTTAAACTCAAAGATTTCACGAACATGAATGATTAATGAAGCATGAAATAGATTCACCACATCTCAAAAGAAAAAAAAAAGCACCTCTTTTAAGTGGAACGAAAATGTGCTTTATGCCCATTTCAGTAATACTGTCATCAGTGCCCCCAGAAATAATAATCTGTATTTCTCGAAACTTTATGTGAAATATTGTCTCCTAAATTTAACTAGTGAAGCATGGAATAATTTAAGGAGCTACACCATACCATAGAATAATTTAAGGAGCTGCTGCTTCTACCCCCATTATCTGAACAAAATATATTTTCCTAAGATAAAGCATAAATGTAATCTGCCCACTACTGCAGTAAAACACCAGCTAGGGGCCACTAGAAGTAATGAAAATGTTCACTAATGTTTTTAAATTATCCTATTTACATCTGTTGATAACCGTTGATCTAGAATGAATAATTTCTAGCCATTGTCTTCCTCATTTGCCTATGTGGCGGTTATTATGGGATATTTAGCTACAATGCTAATTCACATCAAATCATTCTTGTCAATGTAGCTATATGAATGTATTTCCTTATAGAGTTAAAGTTGTTGTAATTTCATTAGTGATGTGTCATACTGTATGTATATGCTTTTGAGCGTATTGAGAGTACTTTTTAATACAAATTAGCTGCTTCTAAAAAGTCCTTTTTCTGAATAGTGTTCTAGGAAATTTCTATTTAGCAGATACTGTTTGTTATTGTGAATGAATCGTGTACATAGTAGAAGTGGCAGCCTTGATGGACATAATAACATCGTACTACCCATCTTTATTCATTAAACAAATTTATTTCTTACATAAACAACACTGAAATTGCAAGGAAAAGATATCCTTCCAGGAAATGCGTTTTAACTTTGTTTCCCTTTCGTAACATTATTAGTATTTCGTTATCATCAGGTAGCTTGCTGTAAATTTAGAGCTTGCATACCTCCTGTCCTCCGCTTCGTGACGTAAGAATTCTCTCTTTAGTTCTGTGTCCATTACACGCAACTTTAGTTTTTTTTTTTTTTTTTTTTTTTTTTTAAGAAAAACTGTCACATCTGTGTTAAGACAGTTTTTTTTTTTTTATCAAATAAGATCCTAAACGATCTTCAGTATTGCTATTTTCTTTTTAATTTTTGTACAGTCCGCAGCAAAAAACCTGCAACATGAGCGTATAAGTTTATTGTGAAACTACGTCTAACAGCGCAGGGAATCAACATAACGTCTAAGTGACACGAATCACACCAGGAGAAACCTTGGCATCTTCCCCTTCACACTTATTTTGGAGCAAAAGACTTCGTCCTTTCACAATAAACTTACATGCTCATGTTGCAGGTTTTTTTTTTCTGTGGACTGTACATCCTTTTTTTCACATACCGGTAGTTAATTTCTTCCATTCTTTTCAATAGCTACATTTCGAATAGCTGAATTCATTCATTTGTTTGCCTTACTTCCTTTCGTAATGCCCATGTTTCTACGCTATACCCTAGAGCACAGTAGAGTCGCAGTACCATGCTTGGTAGGCATCTATCTGCCAGCTGAGTGACCCGGGTTAGATGTTCCGTGGGGAAGAAGGGATTTTTTTCTCGGTTCAACTTGGCTATCTAGTTGCACCCAGTCTCTTTAAAATTAGCACCTATGGGCAAACTGAACAAGTAAAAGAGCCCTGAGTTGCACTGACATAACCTTCATGAGTACTGGAGATAAGAAAGCTTGTAAATCTTTACTTCTACATACAACCCTTATGCCTTCATGGCCCTTTTCCGAAAAGGTAGCCACCTTTATTTCCAGCCATTTAAAAAATCGGAATTTATTTTCGCGTTTTTAAATAGCTGCAAACGGAAAGCTACTAGGCGACTCATGATAACGGTATCTTATGTAAAATAATATTGTCTAGCGCACTCTTGTTCCACATTTCGATTATCTTTTATCTATTTGAAGATATTACATAATTACTGTAAAATTAGCGGTATTTTAATTTCGCAGTGATTAGACCTCTTAAAATGTATTTTAGTATGATTGGTTAGCTGGTTTAGAGTCCTTTGTTGTTAATATATATATATATATAAAATCTTTGTTGTGTGTGTGAGAGAGTATGTGTAGGTATATAGACACTGGATTCTGGTGTAACTGACTGCCGGAGGAGATAACGCTGATGGCTTTTAGTAGTGGAGAGAGGCAGTGCCTCGGAAGATGAGATGGACAAGTGAAGCTTGCCTGGGTTTGACGTTAATTCTTCTCGCGGGATCACACTGCTTCCTCCTATCATGAGCATCTCATCTCCAGTGAGACCAAGCTTCGCTGTGTCCTACGCCCTCCCTCTTTCATCTTTCTCGGTTGTGTAGTCGCTTTTTTATATATATCTAGTACTAGTAGTAGTACTGCTAGTAGAGCAAAGTGCTGGGTGTCCTGTTCGTTCTCTTTTTCGCTCTCCAACCAGTCGATGACATGAATTCTTAAAATCTTGGATTAGCAGTTTCCCGCAAAGGCGACACCTTTTCAGTAGTAATTTTTCCAACTTTGGCCATACCAAAAGTGCTTTGTATGCCGTTCACCCAAGCAAGAACTTGCAGTGTGTCCGTCTCGCCTTCAGTATGTGTGCATTCTTTCTTCCGCCCTCCGTCCCAGCACGTAATTTCTATTACGGATCCAAATTCTCTTGATTTGAATTCATATCGTAAAAATAGATATTGTGTCCTTATTTACAGCTCTCGTGGGGCCAAGTTGGTAAATATGGACTCCAAACGTGAGCCACATTTTTCCCCATTTCTTGTCCGTCTTTTGCGTTTCTCCCTCTTCTTTCGTATTGGTATTCCTTTTTCATTTTAGTTTCCTTTTTCTTCTTTTCCCTTTCTTTGTGTTTTTGTATCCTCTTCCACCCTGTCCATTTTTTTTCAATGCTTTCATCTTTTTCCAGAGTAAGGACTCCACGAATCAGTGTGTTCACTGTATTGGACATATAAAAAAAAGTGACGCTCCAATAAGTCTGTTCAAAATAAAAGTAAATCTTTAATGTATTTTTCTCATGATCTCTTCCTTGTTGTTGCTAAGTTCTACAAGATTACTATCGTTGCACACACAAAAAAAGTTCTAAGATGATACATATATCAATCGGTAGATCTTATAGAGCAGGACAAAGTGGCAGTTCTTATGCGTAGTTTTCGAGAAAATCTAGAAAAACGTTTTTCTGTAAAAAAAAAAAAAATGATATACGATAATGTCATCTACCATCTATTATCATCATAAGTATTCTGCCATCATTGGCAGGCCACTTTCCGCAACTGAGAATCTTCCATGCTCCACAGTTTTCCACATGCTCCTCTTCTTCACGTATGATTTTTCTGTTTTGATATCGTCCATTAATTGTAGTCTCCTTCGCTCCCCTCTCTCTTTCTGGCTACCATACCCACTAGCACGTCCCTCATGATACAGTTCCTTCTTAGTCAATGTCCCAACCAGTTTCTGTTTCTTTTCTTAGTAATGTCTAAAAAAATGTTCTTTTCTTCCCCACCATTTCTAAGACCCGTTCGTTCATTTTCAGCTCGACCCAGCGAATTCTCCACTCTTCACCACACTCACATTTCGAAAGCTTCTAATGGTTTTCCATCGTGTTACTTACTGTCCTTTTTTGTATATCGTATTCTACATTTACACTTTTATCATTATACCGTATTTCATATCAGTTTGTAGTCGGGATTCACTGATCCCAGGTTCGCTATCCTCATAGTAGCTCGCGCTCATTATCCACATTTGAGGCCACTCTTACTCACTCGAACTGGCTGGAGCTTGCGCTCGCAGTCCTCAATTAAGCTAGGACGATCTTGTATCCATTTACCTCACTAAGCTCACGCTTGCTAAGGGCCTGGGCTTTCTATCTTCAGAGGTAAACTTATTCGCGCTTACTAACCGTATTGGCGCTCACTTGTACTCACACATACTAACCGTAATTGGGCTCATTCGCACTCAGGCTCTTGGTTCACACCTTCTCGCGCTTAGTTATTGAGCCCGTGAACCGGGTCCGTAGATTAGTTTTAAAAAAAAAAAAAAGTGCACAGCCATCCAGTTGTTTGTTTCGGGCATGCTGAAGAAAACTGGCAAAATATAGTCGCCCAAAAGTGAAAGAGAAAGAAGAGTATTTTGTGGCCAAAACGAACGAGAAATTTCAAACCCTAAATTGAATTATAACGTAATATTAGAAAGCACAAAAATGTACTTTGTCTATGTAAATTACAGCAAAGATTGATTTTTTCTTTCTTCCAGAAGTTGGGACATAAAGAGTAAACAAACTTCCTATTCAAACCGGCGAAAGTTGCAATTCAAGTTCTTGTATATGAATTAACAGGGAGTGTAATTATTGTACTTAACTACTTCATGAGAACGATAATAATTGTTCTTTATGTATCATTGTTGGTATGTGAGTTTCGTTGTTGATTATTACGTTCGCCAGGGTTTTCTTTTTCATTTAATACTGGGTCTGTACCTCTACTTCCGTTCCAGAAATACCTAATTTTCACGAAAATTTACGCTGATGGTGTAAAGGGAGGAATTAAAGTAATGAAAACTATTTATGAAATCTGCAAAATATCAAATGAAGTTTCCTCACGAACCAATTTAATGGACCAAACCACAATATTAGAATTATTTCAGCAACATTAAGTTTAAATGGCGTGATTCATTACTGTACCACAATTAACCACTACAATAATGAACCGTGTTTAATTAACATTCGGAAATGTATTTACCTAGCATCTATAACATTTTTCAATAAGTCAGAACTTCCATTTAATGATATGTACGGAAATCTACTTACTCTTGTTTCATAATAAGGCAGAATTTTCATTCTCATACAAAAGGCAAGTTTCCAAATAGTTTCGAGGCACTCTTCACCTCTTTTTCGGCACATCTAAAGAAGAGCTTGTTGCTACATTTATATGCATCGCACCGTATTCATTAGTAATTATGTCAGGATTTTATTTCAATATAGCCTGAACCAAACTTTTATTAGAGATTTGAATATATATGTTACATTCATAAGAAGTTAGAATTTTATTGCATTTTTGTACATTTACCTCCTACAGAAATCCACTTTAACATCATTGTATTTGCTAGTAAACCTGCATTTCGTGTGAGTTATACCTGCTAATCATTAGCTTCTTACTTAGGAAGATATTGCAAGTACAAAGGAACTATGTAAACAGTGTACAATAGAACAGGATTTTGTTGAGATAGAAAATATATCGTTTCAATATAAAATTAGTTATACTCTTAAAAGGGTGCGAAGTAACAGTCGAAGTGGAGGAAGAAATCTAATGAAAAAACTCTTCGCAGTATAATGTTTCGACAGAAAGTGTACATATTTCAACATCTACAGTTATTAAACTATGTAAGGTTAGGAATACCGCCAACCACTAGTTTACCTATTAATTTACATGTGAAATATATGTTAATTACGTATGAATGATTTTAATTAATTTGCCAAACTTTTACCAATAGTTTCACTTTCGCAGTCTACTCTTAGCTACTACTATTTTGTATTTCCGAATAAATCAGAACTTCGTTTTAATAATATATTATTTGAATAGAAATCAATCATATACTCTCAACAAACTTTTATTTGATGGAAATCCGTTGATAATTTATATTTCTTAAACATATCACAACTTCGTTTTATTGTTTATATATTAATTGTAAGGTTTAATCATCGTCCGTTTGGAGGTTTACAATGTCTTTAAGAAAGGAAAAATAGGTGTGTAGCCGATACATGCCTTCCAAAAAATTTTAGATCGTAGGTTGAATAGTATGTACTGTATGTTTTCCTTAATCAGATTTCTGTTTTTAGACAAAGACCTACTCTAAAGTAATGTACTTTTGCGTCGGTTATGTTGTGTTTAAATTTAATTAAAGAGTCTTCATCCCGGCGAAATTAAAATACAGCAAATTTTACAGTAATTATGTGATATCTTCAAATAGATAAAAGATAATTGAAATATGGAACAAGAGCGCCCTAGACAATATTATTTTGCGTGAGGTACCGTTATCACAAGTCACCTAGTGGCTTTTCGTTTTCAGCTGTTTAGAAACGCGAAAATAAATGCCGATTTTCAAAATGGCTCGGGATCGAAAGCAGATAAGCGAGTCGTGATAACGGTTTCTCATGTAAAATAATATTGTCTAGGGTGCTCTTATTCCACATTTCGATTATCTTTTATCTATTTGAAGATATCACATAATTACTGAAAAATTAGCGGTATTTTAATTTCGCCGGGATGAAGACTCTTAATAAGCGTATGTAGGCGGTAAAATTAAAGAACATTGTTTTAAGTGTTAGTGATATAAACGCGTGCGGGTGCACAGTTTTCTTGTATTAACTGTAAGCTAAGTAGAATTTCTCATCCAGCCTTCAACTATATTTCTGATTAGAGACATGGTATCGGAGAGTATCGTTATTTGAGTAGGTTAAGGGAAACGGTAAGTCATATGTATGTGATGACGGTGCGTAGTGATTGTACCGAATCGACGCGACGTAGGAGTGCGGATGTGACACAACATGGCACCGAAGAGAGTAACAAGAAACATCATTTCTTCTCGCCCTCCTGTGTGCATCTTCCCTTTCCAAATGGCCAATGATAACAAAGTCCAACGAGCACATTTCTCATTACAAGCTAGATAAATGCGTTCTGTGCTCTCAAATCCGACCCATTATAGCCGTTTCGTATTTTTTTTTTCGTAATTTTTTTCTTTCCTTTCTTTTTAACGATCATTGTGATAGATAAAGCGGTGCAGCCAAGTCTTGTAAATTATAGAAACAGTTTGCATTAATGGCGTAACGGCAAGGGTATCGGAACTTAGTTCTCCCGTACTGTGATGGCCCCCTCTCTCTCTGTTCCCGCTTTTTATATGCATTCTCTTTTGCGTTTTTGGGCGAACTGAGACGCTATAGAGAAATAGGGGCGGGCATGGTGGGGGGACAAAATGCTAGTGGGTGGGTGAGAAATTTTTCTCCTGTATTTTAATATGACTCCGAAGCAGTACTATAAATTTGTAAAAGCGAGTAGGGATTCTGCTTTAAGGGGGTCGGGGTAAATGGCGCTCACTGTTGGCGCAAACAAATCTCTTTCGGACTGGAGATTATTCTCTGCAAAGGGGAAGGAAGTATTTCTTTTTTTTATTTTATTTTGGAGTAAAAGGAAAGGAGGGTTAGAATGTGTGAGTGTGTGTCAGATTCGACCAACCAGAATACTCGTGACCCATCTTTCCACCAAACCAACCAACCCCCCTCTTCTACGAAATTTCTTTTTATAGTGATCCCATCGCAACCACGCGCGAATTTTTGGGATTCGCTCAAGTTCTTTTAGTTTTGTCCGCACCCTCTCTCTCTCTCCCTCCTTTTTTCTGTGTACATATATTTGCGTATGTTGACAAAGACATTTTCTCTCTTTTTTCGTAGAAAGAAAATCGTAAAAATAAGCAGTCATCTTGCGCGCTTTGACGTTAGTCCATAAAATAAGAAGAAAAATGGAAACTTAAAATATTTCTTCGTCATTTTACCCATGCCGCTGGCATTCTTAATTGTATCTTCATAATAATAATAGCATTCAGAATTACAAGGGCGAAAAATAGTTCCCGTAAAAAAGAAAGTAAAAATTCAGTGAAATAATTTTAAATTTATGTCTCTATAGGCTTAAGAATCACCCTCATAAAAAGCGCCATTTTGCTGCTTCTAGTTTTCAGTGTATTGTTTCCTACAAGCTTTGTTAATGCCAGTATGACTCTATGAAAAATGGCGTATAATATAACTGAAAGATTAATGTAATTATAGAGATCGGAGTTGATAAAGGGAGGGAAGGAAGGAAAATACTTTCCTCTGAAACTGCACTGTTATAAGCGCTAATCACCTACGTTCTTGTTCCGTTACATTGACTGAAAAGAAAAAAGGATGTCCGACAGCATTATTTTCGGCACGAAGATGATTAGTACCAAGAAAAGAACTTCACTTAAACATTAGAAATACGCCATTTTTATTTCGGTGATTTTGAAAACAACTGGGAAAACTAGACCAATATCAAACAAATCCGAGAAACATGCTTTTCAACAATTAAGAGGCCTCATCACTGCGAAATTAAAATACCGCTAATTTTACAGTAATTATGTGATATCTTAAAATAGAAAAAAGATAATCGAAAAGTGAAACAAGACCTCCCTAGACAATATTATCTTGTGTGAGATACCGTTATCAAGACTCACTTATCTGCTTTCGATTTCCAGCCATTTAGAAAATCGGCATTTATTTTCGCGTTTCTAAATAACTGCAAACGCAAAGCTACTGGGTGACTCATGATAACGCTACCTCATGCAAAATAACGTCGTCTAGGGAGGTCTTGATCCACTTTTTGATTATCTTTTATCTATTTGAAAATATCACAAAATTACTGTAAAATTAGCGGTATTTTAATTTCGCAGTGATAGGGAGTCTTAAATCAGAGTGGTGACAAATACAAGGAAGCTATTCTGCAAAACATGATTAAATTTTGGAAACTCTCTCCTAACTTCCGCTGTGATGGAATAGTTGAGTCGTCTAGTTCCCAAATGGTTCTTGTCTATTTATATCAAATCCTAGAAAACCGACAAAAACTATAGGATCGATGCGTTTTATAGAACTGGAATTATTTGAGTATGTTGAAGTTGTTCACATGAACACACTGAAGTATTCATAGTTCTGCAAAACATACAGATCCTACATTTTTTCTAAGTTTTCTGGCATTTGGAGCCGTTTTAAAACTGGACGACTCATTAATCGTATGTATTACGTGTATTTAAATAAATTGTTCGATCAATTATTTTGTTCGAATTTTCAAATTGAATACATTATTCAAATATTATTTATTCCCTTATTTTAAGAAAATTTGATGAATTTTCATATTCTCCAAACCAGTCAGTACTTTTGTTTTCATTACTGTTTTGACAATCATGAAAAGAAAAAAAAAAAAAACAATATTTCGCTGCACTAATTCAATACTTGGAGATATTTTATAATGTTTCCAGAAAAAGTTCTTTCGTTTAAAAAGCTTCTATATAGCTTAAACTTGGTCACTACTCATTTTCTAAGAATAAGCAGATTTCTATAAGTTAATGGTCTGAGGTAATTGGAAGTAAGTTCTGAATCGTTGGGAAGTCAAAAGAGTAATGAAAACAAAGTACAGACTGGTTCGGGAAATATAAAAGGTCAGTGGATTTCCATAAAATAATGCTTATATATATATATATATATATATATATATATATATATATATATATATATATATATATATATAAAAATAATGGATTTAGGTCCCAACAATAAGGTCCATTTGGGGCCCTATTCCTCTAGTGAAACGGAAGTGGTTGATCTTCTGGTTTCAGTATCAAAGCAGAAACTGCAACAAATAGTGAGAAATTATTATTATTATTATTAATACATTCCGTCTCCGTTCTTGTTTTTCTATTGAAACCAAGTGGTAGATTTACCACTTCCTTTTTCATTATCTAATCTCCTGTAATTTGCAAATCTACTGTAATTTCATAATAGTTAATAGCATGGTCATTTTTTAAAGAAAATTTGACAAATTTGCTAGAAGCTAACAATGTTATTAGCAGTTTGATACAAAACAATTTTTAATACACTGTGTTGATTAATTTTAAGCGAAAATACTTCTGAACTTGATTTTTTTATATTTCAGTTCAGAAAAAACGTAAAAGCATATTAGCTATATAATGTGAGTACACACCTTGAAGTACTAATTACTATAAAAAAAAAAAGAGAGAGAGAGAAATCATTGTATTGAAGCTTTCAGTGCTACATCAGCCTGGCGCCTAAGCTATTTTCCAGATCCACCTATAATTAGTTTATAATTTAAACAGCAAACTCATAACCAGAAGTTGTCACAACGTCATAACAAATGTTGAAGCGAGTATTGCCTAATAGATCGTAATTGAAGATAGGTGTTCTCTGTAGCCAATAATTTAATTTGTGTAGATATGTTTACTCATGTCAGGTCAAAACAGGACAGTTCTTTGT
Organism: Thermobia domestica; assembly: GCF_964235325.1. Taxonomy (NCBI): domain Eukaryota; kingdom Metazoa; phylum Arthropoda; class Insecta; order Zygentoma; family Lepismatidae; genus Thermobia; species Thermobia domestica. The sequence continues at coordinate 66,256,138 of NC_137471.1, read as the reverse complement.
GTGTCGTGTGTGGATTTGAAATACTAGGCAGCCAATAATAAAAATGACTAATGTGGCGTTTTTTTCTTCTAAATGACGAGGATATATTAGATGTGAAATGAGAAATTGGAAAATGGTTGTAACGCACCCATATTGACAATGCTATTTAGGAAATTTTAAAAATGAAAAGAGAATGTATGCCGGCTGGTAGCGACTGTAATTATCACATTTGCTCGCAATTGAGGTGCTAATATTTTGAAAGCCTTGATCAACCAATCAGGGAAAGTTTGCCTTCCACACATTAACCACTGTTTCCACCTTTGTAAAAGTGAAAATTGTTGGAAAGAATGATATGTTTTTGTCAATAGCATTTGAACAATGCTACCTATATTTCTGAAGTTATGGTTGTGAACCTCTCGTCTTGAAAAACGAAATAAAATAGCTTCCAAAATTGTCTTCAGATTGTGTGTAACTTTTTTAGTGAAAATAGAAGACCATAGTCATTCGAAATAAAATTGGCGTCGCGTCACTTGTACATTAATTAATTTCCTGGTTTCGTAGATTATATATATAAAGAAAGAAATCTGTATTATTCCTGAAATTCTCCCTGATGAATTTTATGATGCTATCGCGGGAAATTTTGCTAGCTTTCTTAGATAATATTAAATCTCAACTAATAATAATAATAATTTTAAATAATAACAAAAAATACAATGAGGTGAATTTTACGGTGTTATCTCCTGAATTCTTGGTTTTCATAGATTAAAATAGCTCAGAAAAAATAAAAGAATATAAGACTTTGTGTAGTTACCGCCAGATATTTCCGTGGTTTACTTCAATTATATTACTTAAAAAAATAATAATAATCAGGTGAATTTTACGGCATTTTATTGCCACAATTATTCTGGTTTGCATAGACTGCATTGCGTTTAAAAGAAAAATAAGGTGAGATTTACAGTCTTATCACCGAAATTCTCCGATATTCTCATAAGAAAAATCAAGTGAATTTTATGGCGCTATCGCTGGAATTATTCTTAGTTTTCTTAGTCTACATTAATTCGAAGCAAATGACTGAATTAAAAAAAATCAGGTGAATTTTACCGGAGTTCGTGGTTTTCTTAAAAAAAAAAAAAAAAAAAAAAAAAAAAGTGAAGAAAACTAGCAGACTTTTTGTGTTTATACGTAATCTATAAATATTTCTTTTAATTTGTTGTTAGGAATTTGCAAGTAAACATTTATGACTTAAGAATTATATGATGATTTCATTGTAGAAACAAACTTTATTAGGTACGTATACCTTTTTTTTTTACCTGGAATACCCTGAAAATTTACTGTAAAAATCTGGCATTCTCGTTTGATATATATATATATAATATTAAGTGTGTCGTACTTCGTACAATCTCTGCAAAATCCTATTGGATGAAAAAGTATCCTCTTTCTCCCTTCCAAAGATCTACCGTACTCTTCTGTCTACAAACCTATCTAGTGCTAATGAAAAAAATAAGAATTCTTTGTATTTATTCATGTGAAAATACTTGTAAGAAAATCGTTGTGGTCTCTCTCTATGAAAAACAACCTTGTTTCGGATTTCTTGTATGGACAATGTATTTAGGATTATAGTTTATCATATGGCAACACTATAACTGGTTTGTAAAGGGTCTTTCAATTAGTCTTTGAGCTGCCAACCCGTGACACTAATTAGCGTAGTCTGGTTTTGTCATCTACGTTGGCGTCGTGCTGGTGACAGTACTAAGTGCAATGTTAAACATTGTGTGTATGTACACTTGATTATGTTAAAATTTCGACGTGGCCTCGTTCGTATGCAGGAGATGGCGGAAGTGTTTATTAAACGTGACTTCTTCATGGTTGGTTACATCCCCACTCCACCCCCGCACCCGCTTCGCTTCATGTAGTATACCTACACAAAGTTTTTGAAAACAAATCTGTTAAGATACATTATAATAAAACAGCAATTCCAATAGCATCCATATTGGTTTTATACCAAATAATAATTGCAAGAATGCGTTCAGTTACATTACAATGCTTAGCGTATTAAAACTTCAAATAAGGACATTATTTGAATTTATTTTCTCTTTCTCGGGTATTTCGTTAGTACTCTTTTAAACTTAATTTTGGATATACATTGGGATTGTAACATATCAGTCAAGCACAATAAAGTTTGTAATATATCAGTCTGTAGATAATGATCTGGAATCAAACTTCACGAATGCTGAGATAGTGTTTTGAATTAAAATCCATCGTTCCAGTTTTTGGATAATACGGTAACTCGGTGGTGTATTTGTATGAGGTCCCAGGTCCTTTTCCCAGTGGAAGAGCATCGAGTATACTACAGTGGCCCAGATCACACTTATTAAACCATCTTTATATAGTATCACTGCTGGCAGAAGATGTAAATACTTATCAATAATCCAAAATACCTTGTAACTACAGTAATACTTTAATGTTCATTAGAGTGTAGTCTCACGGCAGAGGTTATTTTGGTTCCTTCTGGACCATTTAATTCTCTGTTTTTGGGCTAGACAAGAGAGCAGCATAGGTATATACTTATAAAAGTATTTAAATTTGCTGATAAAATGTTAAAACAATTAACCAAGAATGCACGCGGTTAGATGTTGGTGCTTCCTACGACATTGCATTTGGTCTGCACAGTCCTGCCATAACGCGATAACACACGCGAACAGCTAACAGCTTTTCAGTGAATGGCTAAGAAATTTAATTTGTAGACGATGTTTGCGGAAAATTTATTATCTGTACTAGGAATTGGACACAGAACTAAGAAGATACCTCCAAAGACTGATATACTAATCATTCAAGAAACATATGCACTTATAACAACGCATAAGGTACACACGAATTCTTCATATATAATACGGTATGTAAGACGTGCTAAAAAGTGGCTTTTCACTTAGGCTTTGACAGTAGTATCAGCCCCAGCTACCGAAAGTTAAGCAAAAATCTAAGCATGAAAGAGCACGAATTCTTAGTAACTAAAAATGTCTTATATGTATTCCAAAGGGAGTTCAAATTTACTTCCTGAGGTTTATACAACTCTCCTGGTCTGTCTTAAATAGTAAAATTATGTTAAGTCCCTTTGAGCATTTGAGCATTTGCGCATGTGTAGTTAGTGTAAACGAATATATATATATATATATATATATATATATATATATATATATATATATATATATATATACCCATATTGTCCAATCAACACAAGACTGATCATGATATTACAGAAAGTACAAAGGGGGGGAAATCGTAAAAAGTTGTTAAAAAAATGTTCAAGCGAGAGAAAGTTTTACATATCTTACTTGCTTGTTAAGAAAAGAAACTGTAAGAAAGGCAGACGAGAAAAATAAAAAAAAAAAAAAAAAAAAATGAACGTAGTGCGATTCACAAAAATATTCAAAGACTGCAGATCTGATGTCTTGGGTTGAAACTTACGGCATCCGGCAATTCCCTGTAGTTGAAGCTAGAGCTAAAGGAAAGGAGAAGTTATCTTTTTGCTGCAATGGAAAAATTTGTTGAAAGGAAAAGAACAGTGGAACGAAAGAGGCTTTGTACAGCATGGGGGATGGATGCGAGAGACAGAGAGAAAAATCTTTAAAAAGGAAAAGAGAATAATAAGAAAAGGACAAGAAAGAAAGAAAAGAAAAAATAAAACTCCGCAGTGACTTTTATATTCTTTGCCTAATTTATATCCAAAACCCTGCCTTTGCTGGCCGCAAACTTCACTATAAATGAGACGATCCCTCCTTTATAGTACTACCACCTTCGTACATTTTTCTTCTGCACCGAAAAACCATGTTGGACTAGAAAGAATAAGAGAAAGATACAGATTGTTGTCTAACGCTTAATAATGGGCGACACCAAACGAATATATAAGAACCTGGTAATTAAGCACACACACCAAGATCGTACGACACAGTGCGCACTTGAAAGGAGTTACGAGACACAAATAACAGAAATATGATGGATTTTTAGCACCGCGCAATCCAACTCACCCAGGGGGCAATTCTCCTTGTTTTGTCTTGGAAAAGATGGGTTGCCCCATTAGAGCATGCATAACGCTTCCATTGCGAGGAGAGGCGGAGAAGAACCACCTGCGTTCACCACTCTCGTCTTCTCCGTACTTTTTTTATTATTATTATTATTATTATTTTGAAGACAGAAAGTACTCCTTCTCACCTACACTGCACGCCGAGCACGTATTCAACGTGGTTTTATATGCGACGTCCGGACAATACAAATCTTTCCATTTGCGAAAACAATGGGTCTAGTAACGAGGCTAGGGCATTAATCTGTCCGGAGGCGACCATAAGTCAAAAGACCCCAAAGAATGTGTCCCGGCCCACCTTCACATTAAGGTCGCCGGACAGGCAAACTGCCGGAATCCAATAAACAAGGTGAAGACCCCCACAACCTGAACAAAAGGTGAATTATGGCTACTATGCCAAGGAATGCTCGAATGACTCCGAAAAGCCACACCGGAGACAGTTAAGGAGGAAGACACAGAGGAGAGGTGAAGGATATATATATATATATATATATATATAATACACACACTGAAAGAAAATCTGAGTTAAAGAGAAAGCGCGCTAAACAGTCAGCAAAACACTCGTTAAATTTTCTTCAGCGAAGCTCAAGCACAGTTTGAATCCTTAAAAACGAAATAAATATCTTCTTTCAGGTGTGTGTAGTAGTGGTGGTGGTTTGTGGTATTCAAATGTCAGCCTTTAAGGATACAAGGAAAGATGGGCATCACTCTCTGTTGTATTCAGTTCTGTCCTCAGAAAAACGTTTTCTTTTGTCAATGTGGTTTTGAGGGGGAAAAATAGTATGGGAAAGAGAGAAGCATCACAAAGAATCTAGTATTGTGTGTGAATGTTACAAATACATTCCCTTATTTTTCTTTTCCATTACTCAATTGTATATAAAAAAAAGTACAAAATCTGGCAACATTGCTCAAAAGTAGCTAAAAGAATGACACATATTTCTTCAGACTTCCGAAAACTGGACATGAAAAACAAGTGAAACCTGTGTATATTGGTCAATTTTGGTTTCAACTCAACTGCACAGGTGGCCAAGTTTTAGGTTTAGCAAACCACTTCAGCTAAGTGGTTAGTCCATATTTCAACCATTTAAAATAAAACGGAATTCACTTCGATATTCTTTTAACAACATAAGAGAAAAAAAAAACATAACTTACGTTATTGATCCGCGACTTGGTACATTTTGGTTTAGGTAAATTAATGCTATCTGAGCTGATTGATACCACTTTCAAACAGAAAACTGGCGAAGTGGTTCCGTTGATTTTTTTTTTTTTTTTTTTTTTTTTTTTTTTTTTTGTTAAATAGCAACTCACAACTCGACTTGTTTGGTATAGGCAAATCAAGGTTTTCTGAACCTGTTGACACCTTTTTTGAATAGGGCATTGCCGGAAAGAAATACTTGGTATCAGTAACACACAGCTCGACGCTTTTGAATCCAGCATATCAAGCCGATCGACACCACTTACGAAAAGAAAATGAAGTAAAGGTTTGCGTAGAAAATATGAATATCAGTGACTCACAACTTTGCTTGTTTGATTTCTGCAAATCAAGCCCTTCTGAAGCGATTGGCATCACTTTTGAATAGGGAATAAATTAAAGGCTTTTGCGAGGGAGAAATATTTGATATCAGTGGCTCGTAGCTTGAATCATTTGGATCCGGCAAATCAAGTCGAATAGTACAATTGATGGAAACAAAATGAACGAAAGTTTTGCTGCAAAAATAAATGATACCAGTGACACGTCTCCGTTCATTTGGCTCAGGCAAATCAAACCCATCTGAGCCGATTTGATGACACTACTTTTGAATAGGGTATGTGTGAAAATGTAAAAGTTTGTGGAGAAATACCTTGATATCAGTGACTCGCAGCTTGATTCATTTGGATCAGATAAATCAGACTGATCTGAGCCCATCACATTTAAGTAGCGGGAAAAGAATCTAAGGGCTTAAGGGGGGGGGATTTAAGGGCTTGCGGGAAAAAATATTTGATTTCAGTAAGGTAAAATCAAGTCCATAAGAAATGAACAAAGTAGCAGTGATATTATTCTTCATAACTGTCGTAATGAGCATAACTCTTATAAAATCCATGCATTTAATTGCTGAAGAAACAACTCGATAATATTCCCATAGATTACAATCACATATACACACCTGTTAAAAACCCATGCTTAAAAAGAAGGGTAACCACCATTTCGGTTCATGTGGAAATAAAAACCAGCAAACAACGAGGTTTTGGAATTGATGACTGATTTCACATATAAGCCACATGCAATTAGGAAACACGCGACGAGTTAGTTGTTTGTGAAGAAAAAAACACTACATAGTAATTATCTGAAAATAAAAATACGCGATAACAAAATTAGTATATATATTGTAGCAGCCAAATGACTCAGACAACCGCATTAGTGTCAAAACTGCTACAGATATTCACTAATGATTCACAAAGTAATTTAGAAAACAAAAGTCTTTTTTTTTTTTTTTTTTTTTTTTGTACGGCTACTCAGTGAGGATAAAAACTTGAAATCAATAAATGAAAATACAGACACACACATCTAACAAGCCATAAAGACATAGTCATAACAGAGAACTTTAGAAGAAAAAGAAAGTATAATAATGACGTGAAGGGTATTAATGCATTTTGTTTAAGCTTGGAACTTCTTAATATCCTGTACAACCAGGTTACAAAAGGAACGCGTGTCTTTTTGTTGGTTATATTTTTTAAATATTAACTTCAGAGAGATTCGACTGAATTAAATGTATATTACATACAGTGGCGTATTTAGAATCTTGTTTTGGGAAACTTGAGAACCAGTAAGAAGCATTTGTGTTGTACGTATATGCGAAAAAAAATTATAATGAAATTATTTCGGGGAGGGCGTGAGGATATATAATAAATTCGTATTTTATCTGAAAACGTTGGATGGATGTCTACGTATCGAAAGTAGAATTTTCCATAAAATTAACGAAACTTATCTGTCATTTGAAGTAATTGAATATATTTCTTTTGTACATGAACTTTTAACTCGTCAAGGTTAAAATAAATAAAGTTATAATGGAAATATTCTTCTTATATAATATACATATATAAAGTTTTTACTATTTTAAAAAGGGCTTTGGATCTTTCGTTAGTAGTTTGTCCAAGCGTCTTCGGACGTACTCCGCTCATCACTGTTGGAATACTCATTCAAGAAGTATAGAAACAACATGTATATTCCTGCCTAATAACACGAGTAGTATTGTTTGGGTATTAATCTCAAACATAAGTTTTCATTTGGTAGCACGACATCCCATGCTCTTTCCTTTGTTTCTCGTTTATATATTAGTTAGTCTATCGTTCTTATTTGGTCAGGCTTGAGCATATATATATATATATTTTTTTTTCCTCTGGTGCCTAGATCCAACCACCTGATTAGTTCAAACCCGCGAATACGGTTCTCGGGTTCAATCTGATTCGAACTCAATAAATGAGCACAAGTCTGTGTGAGCACGAGAATTCTGTAAGTGGAAAGCAAATCAGAGCCTTGAGTTCAAGCGAGTATGTGCGTGCGAGAGAGTCTGAACCTCATTGAGACCAGAGAGTCCGAAACTCAAACGAGTGTGAGTCTGAGCTAACGTGAGTTTCATTGTATTTAGTAAACTTGAGTCCCAATGACGATAATGAACCTGAACCCGAGTGATCCCGAATGCCGCCATACCACGTGTATGGTCTCTGTACTAAATGTGTGGTATACTCATTGAAACATCTCAGTTGATCAGGGCATATTACTCACTATATGGAGTGTTGGTAGTATGTGAAAAGGTACCTGTAAGAGGGAAAAAAAAAAAAAAAAAAGAAATTAGGAGAATAGTAAAAATAGATGTCTGGTAGAAAGATTGGTCGCGGCAATATTAGTTGTATTATCGTGGCGCAGGATAAAATTCAATATGGAGGTTTTATTTCTTTGCGTATAACCCAAATAGTTTCCTAAGTCAATAAAACACATTTTTTTTTCGAATATCTTATTAAATTATTTGCATACATCTGTACTTCTCCTCAAAATATGATTCTAATATAACACAATGTACTTATTAATTAATTAATTTCTATTGAAGTCCTTTAATCAACAGTAGATCTATATAGGACGAGACTTGGGGTTGGAAGCGGAACCTGAACCACTGTTGTGCGTTCGATGTTATCACAGTGAAAGTCAAACCTGAGATCCCGTGCACCAGAGCCGAATGCGCTAGCCGCTAGATCATTTCAATTGGTTATTTCATTCCTTTTTGTGGCAAAATTAGAAGTTAAAGTACTGTATACTTGCGTACGAGTGGTATAACAGTGAAAGTAAGTGATAATATAAATTATAACTTTGTAACAAATATAAACCTGATATATTGTATATCTAAGTTATAAAGATAGGAAAGATTTCTACATTTGGTGCTCCAGTTTCTCTTTCGTCCCTTGTACCCATCTCATCACGCAAACTTCTTTCTTCTTACAGGTACTAACTTGATGAAACATTTGCCCTCCACATAGAACATTAATATTATAAGAGCTGTATAAGTATGAATCAGAGAGACCCAGTATTGCACATTAAATCGTGACACAATGAAGAAAATATTATTAGGCATTCAAAACATAGGAACGTATAACATTAAAAGAAACGTGTAGATAAAATATGGCTTATTCTCACTTTCTATAGGATTCCCCTAATAGGTAAAGGCATGTTTTGTACCCACTCACTTGCCCGATAAGTACGTGGTTTTATGTGAAGAAGTAGACATAATTTACGAAACGTCGTGCGATCTTCTCAAAAGAAGTCGCCATTGCTCTTCCTTCAGTTCTTATTTTTTTCCTTAAAGAAATAACAATACATGGCGTATATTACAGTCAACAGAGTGAACGCGGTGAAAGTAGATCCGGGCTTGCTGAAGTCGACCTTTGACACTGTCCAGCAGCCTATATTGATGCAAATGAGGCGCGATGAATTATACATGGCAGAGACTCGAGGTCACGTTTATTCCAAAAGAAAACATTTGGTTACGGGAAAAGAAAACAACGAATCAAAATTGAACTTAGTTGTTTATTCTATTGTATAATTTCTATTGTGTGCATATTAATAAGTAATTAATGTATATGTTTTTATAATGTGTTTACTTAAGATAATCGTAGTCTGTAAATGCCACGTAAATTAGTTGCGATGAACGCGCGGGCACCTCAAGTTGCTTACATTGGACCGAAACAGAAGTATGAAGAATTAACATTATTTTTCTGACATAGCTTAGACCTATTGGAAATGAAAAATTTGAGATAGGTACTTTATTTCAGTTCTCTGTCTGGTGATATGTCTGAGTTGTTGAAAGTTTCTGTAAAAATATGAGATATGCATTGGATTCAGTAGGTCTTTCAGTTCTCTATCTGGTGATATGTCTGACTTGTTGGAAGTTTCTGTAAAAATATGAGATATGCATTGGATTCAGTAGGTCTTTCAGTTCTCTGTCTGGTGATATATCTGAGTTGTTGGAAGTTTCTGTAAAAATATGAGATATGCATTGGATTCAGTAGGTCTTTCAGTTCTCTGGTGATATGTCTGAGTTGTTGGAAGTTTCTGTAAAAATATGAGATATACATTAGATTCAATAGGTCTTTCAGTTCTCTGTCTCTGCTAACATGTCCAAGTTTTTGAAAGTTTATGTAAAAATAAGATATGTATTGGATTCAATAAATCTTTCAATTCGCTCTCTGTATAATGTATGTAGTTGGAGAAGTTTTATGGAGTGAAATGAAATATTCTGCAAAATAAAATATATTTTGGATTATTTTTTTTAATTGGGCGTTTTAAGATTAAAACTATCATTGATTTTACACACTTTACTACAAGACAAGTGCTGTTTGGACTTGAATTTCAAAGCAGTGACAGTGACTAGGAATTCCTTAGTTGTTTCTGATACAATTTGACTGTCCTGTTTAAACTGGCCTGAAAAATAGTTAATGCATTGCTTATATGGGATAGGGCATTTATCCCAGGAGATTAGAGTTTAATTTCTCGACAGTGAGCAATTAGTTTCTTCATTTGTTTTCCGCAGGATGTACACTCATGTCCAAAATTATTGTCGCATGTCTATAAATATGTTGTTGTAGGAATATAATTTGATAACGAATTCACCCGGTATTTCTTATAATGTTAGTATGTGTATAATCGGCAAAGACATGTATGTGGAAAATTTCATGTCAAAAGAGCAGTAAATAAGAACAATAAAACGAAAATAGAACCTTCTTGTCCATTTAGCAACATTTTGTTTTAGTTATTCTAATTTTCGTATTTATAATTCTTTTCCTATGAAATTTACTACAAATATACATTTCCCGATTATACACATAGTATCAATATTAAAAGTACCCTGTAAAATCATTATTACATTGCATTCTTACAAGAAGACAGTTATAGATATGCGACAATCATTTTGGACATGAGTGTACATACGTTCGCAGTGTTTGAGGATGTATCTTTCGGAGATATTGCAAAGTATTGTATATTAAAAGTGAATATACTGAAAACCTAGAAGGGAGTAGAACTCTAACTTGATAACGCTATTTGGTATCAGTTTTCTTCTGTCTGAGACAGCCACTCATTACTACTCCTTTTTGCGATATTGAAAAGAATTTATATAACCATTTTTCTTTTTACTTTTCAAATGAAATCACAAATGAAAAATGTAGTTATGGCGATTTCCTAGTGCTGTTAAATTTTGAATATTTCCATACGCTGTAATAGTTTTTGATAACGAAATTTTTTCAAGTTTATTTCCATGTTGTATTATATTTTCAAAATGCCGGTTTGTGAGTTTGAGGACTCTTCATATTAGAACTGAACCTCGGGGATTCGAGTTTGATAGCTTACAGAATTTTAAATGTGTGGGGAAATAGTTAAGGATGCAAATCTAGAAGTTTATATTTATCTTGTGACCTCCCTGTATGAATATTATTCATTCTATTCATATTACTGTATATATATGTTTTCTACTAAGGAAGAAGTGTTTTCATATTCTTAGCTCCTTTTTCATTAGTTTCCCCGTGCAATCACTTCCTCGGAATATATTTTGTTCGTGCCTTTCTCTCATATATGTATATTTCTCATCTCCTGTATGGAACAGAGGTCGAACGGATGCGGGGTACAGACAGTACAAGGAGAAACGATATGCATTCGCATCTCGATGCCGTCACAAACAGCGGACACACACACACAGAGATGCTGTTCATATTCATCCCCTTGCCCTGTTCTTCCCCCCTCCCCTTTCAATTCGTCGTGTGGTTGTTTCCATCGGTAGGTCTTCTTGTAAACCACTCAGAAGTGCTACTGCTTTTCTGATGCCTGATTTGAATATTTACTTTATATATATATATATATTCGATACGTATATACTGGCCGTATCGATATATCGGAGTACTGAAAGGCAACACCAAGATGCGGAGAAGAGAACTGAAGTGAGGGGTCCGGAGGGGCACAAAGAAAGAGGAGAGAGAGAGGAGGAATTTTTCTAGTCAGGTCATCCTCGTGACGTATGCAAATTACTTTGACCCCGTGAGGATCTCTCTTCCTTTTTAGCCATGCGCACGCGCTAGTATCTTAGCTTTCCTGTACCAGTCGGGGCAAAGACAGAATCAGTAGGCGGGGACCCAATCAGAAGAGATCGACCCGTTCTGACACACGGATGCCCCTGGCAACCGTAATTGACAGTCTTTTTTTTCTTTATATATATATATATATATATATATATATATATATATATATATATATATATATATATATTATTTTACTTTGCCCTTTTTTTCTTATTTTTCCTTTCTTTCTTATTTTCCCTGCTTCATTATTTGTGTTCTCTTAGTTCAACGTTTCACTGGTTTCTTGAGTTCCCTAATGAAGTACCCCTGCAAGCAAGTCGCGGTGCATCGTTCCCTACAAGGACATTCAGAGTGGGCCCCCTTTGGAGAGAATGGGTCTCTCTTTCAGCTAGTTTTCCTCTCTTTTTCGTTTCGCTGGATGAGGAATGGGAGTGCAAAGGAAAGGGGGAACTCTTATTTGATGAAGCCTTTTGCTATCAATAGTTCAATGTGAAATTTCTTCTGTTCTGAGACTACCACCACCGTTACCGCTACTTCTGTTACGAGAGAAGGAAATTTACATAACTATGATTTAAAAAAAAAAAAAAGTAAAATTCCAAATTACTTATTTGCTTGCCCGAATTTTAACTTCTTAGATCTGATCAAAATTTGGATAAGTACTTTTTCAAGTAAACAAATAAATATTCGAAAAGTCTTAACAGTGCTATGGTTTACTAATTGAGTCAATAAGATGGTAGTATGTAGCTTACTTGCTAGTGTTGTAAAACATGTGCCTTTGGTGCACATGGACCAAAATTGAATTCACGATGGTGGTAGAGCGTTCACCTTTTCTGCGTGAGGTCCTTGGTTCGATCCCAGCTCGCACCAAGTGAACTTTGTGGTGGACAAATATCGTGTAGGTGGGTTTCCTCAGGGTTCTCACGGTTTCTTCATTCCACCATTTCATTCATTTCTTATCATCGCCGTTTCCTTTAGCCTAGCCGGCATAATCGTGGGACGTAAAACTTAAAGATTTCATTCATTTTTTTCAATTGACGATGGAAGTTCAAAATTTTCGGTATATATCCATGAAGTATACCTAAAATATGTATATGCATATGAGCATACTGGCAGCATGAATGTTCTTAATGAGGGCATGGCCCTTCCTTGGAATTAGAGTGAATCTGTCATTTGAATTAAAATTTCGGGCACAGGCAATATCTAATAGTTGAATATTTTCATTGTTTCCAACTTCTGTTGTAAAAATGCATGTTTTATTATACAGGGTGGCGCAAAAGTAGGGGTTTATATGCTTCGGCTCTTCCGAGTTCAAGATGTAAGTAAAAACACATTAAGAACAAATAATAAAGAAAATAAGTCTACCTGATGGATAACAACAAGAAATGATATAAAATGCAATGAGCTGATCAGTACGGTACTGTATACCTACTTTTGGGCCACCCTGTATTAGTTGGTCAATAAAATACCAAAACATTTGTCTTTTGACTGAAACTATGCCGTGAATATCGGGATGGTACTATAACAATCAGCTTGTGGGTGACTCATTTCCACGTCCTTTCCTTCTCTCTCTCCATCCACTTATGCCATATTTGCGTAAGTTCCATAGATAAGTTTAAAATAAATAAATAAAATACTTAGGACTCAAATTTCATGCTCCTTGCAAAAAAATCCTGGGCCCATGGCCGGGAGTAGTTGTTATTTTCAATTTGACCAGTGTGTTGACTCTATATGATTAAAAGTAGATGTCCCAGCTTTAATAACAAAGAAAGAAAGAAGAAAAGAAAGAAAAGTGATACAACCCTAAAATGACTCTTATTGAACGCACAATGCTGAAAATGGGTCTAAAAGCTATGAGAATTTTGTATAAAAATATCGCAGGTGAAGGTTCATATATTTCCTCCCAGGAACTAATTGTAATATTGTCCACCAATGTTAATTGGTAGCAGTGCCAATCTTCAACAACTTGCCCTGAAAAGTTGATCATCATAAGTTGGGTCATTTTCCTATTAAAGCAACGATTATTCAGAACACTATAAAACATTGGACGCGTGACATCCTTAATTATATTGGATGAATGATTTGGAGTTTAGTGTCCCATTCATCACCGAGGCTACATATGGCGCGTACCTACAGCTTAACGTGGATACTGTTACCAGAAATAAGTTTTTTTCTCGTCTCGTCTCGTCTCGTAGTATTTTGCTGTCGAATTGTCTCATCTCGATTGTCGAAAAATTCTTTCTCGCCTTTTTTTCAATGTATTCAACATGTATTTCCTGATTTTATTCTTAATTTCATCTAGAAGTTATCAGAATCCTTTAGCATCACGAGAAATCCACGAAGAATGCGATATAACAACATTTAAACCATATTTCTTATTGAAATATATTGAGTAATGACTTCCTTACTTTCAAACGTTGAAAAAGAAGACTCGTACACTCACTTTACCGATGTGTAGTTTTTTTTTTTTTTTTTTTTTTAATACTATAAAGTGTGTAACAATAAAACAGGGGATCCTGGACTTGGATGAAGTAGCGTTACCCACGACACTTGAGAAATTTCTCGTCTCGAAAATAATACGAGAATTATATTACGTGGTCTCGTCTCGAATATAAAACTGTGCTTCTCGTCTCTGGGAAACACTACCGGGAATCGAATCCAGTCTCCCGTGTGTGAGGCTAACCTTATAGCCATGAAGGAACTGATATTCCTTAAATTAGTTGATTTAAATATTGAATAAAGATAACTCATCTAGGAAGCGCGAAAAAACAGTTCATTCAGTTTGGAGAAAGATATTTTTACGCTAACACGGTTTGCCAAATGTTACTATTTTTGCTGGTATGTAATCTCTAATGTCGTTAATAGACTCAATAACCAGATATTGTTTGGAATTGTTACACTTCCTTGTTTCGATGTTGCAGTAGCTGCTCTTAGGAGAACTTCCCATTTTCAATGCAGACACGAGCACGTCGCTTTTCTCTTCCGCCTGTTAAGGTGATCCTCGGGTTCTGAAGATGACCTGTGTCGCTTCAGGGAAATCATACTTCCTGATGACAACGTTCTCGTCCGTGATTCTGGCTGGAGCAGAGAATAGTGGTGATGAGACGAATACCTTTTCTCTCTTTCTTCTCATCTTCCCACCATCTTGTCATCTGTGTAGACCCCTACTACATAGCTAGCACAAACCCCTACTTTTTTTTTCAGCTCCTCAGCGCGGGGTGCCGAAGCATGAAATGAAGACTCAACTCAACATTTTCTGGTGACTGACGTTCTCATTTCCCCGCCTCCTGTCCCTCCTTCGTCTACTAAAGTCCACCATTTTTCTTACACGTACCTTTTCTTTTCTTTTCTTTTCTTCAGTTAAAAAAAGAACTCCGAACAAGAGCCCGCATTTGTATCTTTTGTCATACTTTTAAGCATCTACTTGAATAATACAATGCATGGAATAATTTGGAATTATAAGGAGCTACTGTATGGTGCTTTTATCAATAAATGTGTGTGACTTGCCTAGCAGTCATTTCTATATAAGAACTTCGATGGGAAGTTTTCTCATTGTTGCACCATCTTTCGAGAAAGATTTTTCATTTTGGCGGTCATTCTTCGTAATTTTATATGTTGAGACTTTTTTTCTTCCTCTAAGTCAGTGATCGCCAAAAGACAAAAATTAAAAATTTGTCTTTTTTTTTCGTCCTTCATTTGATTCCCGAACTTATCCGATCTAAATCAAACTTGGCATGATGGTAAACCTTGACGAGCTTAGTAACCATATGAAATGTGATGTAGAGGCGTTTGGCTCCTCAGTTACGGGCCTTCAAATTGTGGTTTGGATTTTTTTTTTTAATTAAAGTTGATTTGAAACGAAATGAAATATCTAGTTTTTAAGTCCCACGGCTTGTTTATATAGGTTAAAAGAGAAGGAGTAAATGATATAAAATAACTAGTGAAATGATAATGCGTAAGGAAACGGGAGAACCGCAAGAAAACCCACGCACACGATGCTGTCGACCACAAATTCACATCGCAAGGGATTGAAACAAGGACAAACGAGAATTTTTATCACTGACTATGAGTCACCATAAGAGTATGTATTATGGAAACGTTCAGGTGATTGATCATGATGTATCTATTTGATATTTTGCTGGAACATTCAATATTGTTACAATATCATGATAGTATTGTATGATTGACCATTTTATAATGCAATGAGGACAGAACAGAATAAGAACCATACCTGAAGTCAGGCGAATTAAACGTGATAGCAGTTAAACATGATAGCAATAGATAAACATGACGGCAATTTATTATTATTCAAATATTAACAAAAAATATATTTAATACACAACAGAAGAATAAGTATTATTTTTAATGGAAACAATATTTGTCAAAATTTCAAATTAGAAATTATGTCTTGAATATGGTATATCATGAGGTCAGCTCCCGTTTGGAGACACTCGGTCAAAAATATGTAACAGCTTTTTCGGATCAGCCATCCTGAGTGAGGTTTTGTCTGGAGTTTCTTCATTCACACCAAGCAAATGCTGAGATGGTACCTAACATATAGTTCGAAGCCCCTTTCTTTCCTTCCAATTCCTTTCTTCATTCCCTCTTTCCCGGATAGTGTGCCTGCTGAGGGATGTAACCCCTCATTCAAGACGGGCTTGAGGCCGTAGATTGGGGTGAGTAGGGTGAAATTTCCTCACTGAATTTGAGGAACACATACATTTTAATAAATTGTATACTGACAATATTGTGAGTACTTGGTAATCATCAGGGGATGCTAAAGCAAGAGCATTCATCTTTACACCCACGGATTTTATAGGAACGTTAATAAACCATCCCTGTCTGGTCATAGTGGCATGTCCTGTGACATTTTTGTATCTACTTACGTTGTTTCGGTAGTATGGGTTCTAGCTCGTTCATTGTACTTCACTGGCCAGGATCATCAAGCCAATACAACAAGGATTATAGTAGCCAGTTTCTTTTTCTTGTTTCATTGGATAATATGGAAAACTCTAAGATCGAGTGGTTTGTGCTGAACAGCATTGTGTCCGTGAGCTTTCTCGGATTACTCATGTTTCCTCTCACTTTCTCATTCCACCAATTATTCCATCATCAGTCACTTGCTTTAATCATCGTCTCCCTTAGCCTAAAGAACATAATTGTGGGACGTTAAACTAGAAGATTCCATTTTATGAAGATGGAGTGAAATGTTAAGACGAAATACTAAGGTTAAAAATACTATGTAGGAAAACAAGAAATGAGTGAAGATAACTTCATTACACGGATAGATAATCATTTGGACACGTCAAATAATATTTCTATGATAATCCAGAACTCATCTTGATAGAGGTATTCCTATAGTAGCTTATTGAAGTGGATAAATTGTATGGAGATTCAAGGTATTCCTATAGTAGCTTATTGAAGTGGATAAATTGTATGGAGATTCAAGGTATTCCTATAGTAGCTTATTGAAGTGGATAAATTGCATGGAGATTCAAGATATTCCTATAGTAGCTTATTGAAATGGATAAATTGTATGGAATTTCAGTAAAAGAAACAAATCTTCGTAGTAATCCTTTCGTGTCAATGTTAAATTCCCTGACCATCTAAACGAAAAACCCGGTTTCGTATTTGTTCTCTATTCTGCTACATAATAAGGTAGACCTATATGTTATCTGGTAAATAACAAGTATTCATTATCCTCGTAAAATATCTCGTTGAATACTTAATAATATTTTTTTCTCAGAACTAGAGAAAGTGTGATTGGGTTGCGTGAGTTGGATCTTCAAGGCTTTGTTTCACATAATTAATGTAAACAGCTAGTACTATTAAAGAAATAGAATCGTGCTCTTTAATTCTGATCGCATTTTTATCACCTTGTACAATAATTAAAAGGTAATTCTGTAATTTTCCAACTTGCATTTGCTAACTTGTATAATGTAGTAAAATGGTTAGCATTATTACATACTATAATCCCTATCGGGTATTCCCTAAAATCATAATAGAAAAAAAAAAAAAACAGTAGTATTGCTCATTTAGCACAAACCTCCTCCGACAAACATTTTTAATGCAAATTTTTTTTTGTTATGTTAGCAATAAAAATCACTTATCAGTAATGATATATTTTATAATATTGTCTTTTGATCCAGGTGCTTTTTTTAAAATTCGTATGAATAAATATACATTTTATCGTCTGATAAGGTTTTATCAATAAAAATCGCCTACTGATATAAAAGTACATTTTATAGAAATTATCATCTTTTAATATAGATTTTATAAACAAAAATCGTCCTTCGATAAAGATACATTTTATAGAAATTTGTTATGATATAGATTTTATCAATAAAAATCGCCCATCGACATTGACAAGATATTAAAGAAAACACCCTTCCATTAATGTGTTATTAATAAAATCACTTCTTATCGATAGATATACTTTACAAAAATTGTCCTTTCTGTAATAGATGCTACCAGTAAAACTTCCCTATTATTTATAGATGTATTTTTTATTGGAAACTTACTCTTGATTTAGGTGTTATATTTGGAGCCTCATGTTAATACAGAGTTCCTACTGATTAGGGAGATCAGGGAAAATGGTACAAATCAGGGAAGCTCAGGGAAAAAGACTGGAAATCAGGGAAAGTTAGGGAAATTTTATAAATGAATGTATAAGAAGTATCGTATCTTCAGAGTAATTGATTGTCAGACATTTGTAGGTAGATATTAATGATCACATAATGGGATATTGCTCTGATTTTTATGGAAGGTAAGGAGAATGTAGGTATGATCAAATGATTACTATTTGTCTCTATAGAATAAATGTTCTCATATATAAATGTTCACCGTTATTTATTCCTTATTTATATGTCAGCGTCATCTGATACCTGTCATGAAAGTCAGGGAATTTCCTGCCAAAGGTCAAGGAGAAGTCAGGGAAATAGATTTCTCTGGATCAGTAGGAACCCTGTTTTATTATTATTGTTCATAAAAGTATTCATCCACTCTACTTTCAACTCTTTGCTAAAATTTAATTAAAAGTTCAAAAAGAAGTCCCTGCGAAGTCATTTTGGAAAATTTTAGATGCATTTTTGAGGATTTTTTTTTTTTTTTTTTTAATCACTCCCTTTCGCAGTGTGTAGGTCACGGTTTATGATGCTCGAACATATTCAATGGTAGCAGTGAAAGGGATTTATTACATGATCTACAGTAGATTGTTTATATGGTTAAATGGTATTTCCCTTTCGGCCGCCACTTCATTAATAACCGCAACACTTTCGCAGTTAATTTTCTCGATAAACAACTTACCGTAACACCTTCTCAGTGCACAGATATAAGATTTCACCACACAGGATACGTCGTACATACAATACACACAAGACTGAAAGAAAGAAAGTCCACATTAAAACCAATACACGAACTAAATTTGTTAGAATGTTTGTCCAGCGTAGTAGAATGTAGTAGAGCGTAGTCTTTGTTGTACTAAATTGGTTTTCTTGAGAAATTGATTTTTATTATTATTATTATTATTATTATTATTATTATTATTATTATTATTATTATTATTATTATTATTATTATTATTCCATAATATAGTCGAAGTACTGGATATGTTTGTGTTTCGATTGATAAACTACAATAAGTGAACACTTTTTTCTTTGTATTTTTTTCATTGAAGTTCATCTTAGTTTCTTTTCTTGTGTGTCATTAGTAGAGCTTCGTAAGAAAATAAAGGAAAGAAGGGTGAAAATTGTAATTTATTTCAAGTAAATAGAAACTTTATTGATCAATACTACGTACTTAGGACAGAAAAACCATACAAGTTTCAGTTTAAAAGTTTTTTTTTCTTTTTCTTTTTTCGTTTCCTGTTTTCGCCTTTTACCTTCGCTTTATACGCTAACGATAAACACCATTTTCTATTCTGGTTATCGGCAGGAGTATAGGGTGCAAATAATGAATTATTATTATTTATCGAGCTCTTCGTGATCGTATACAACTACAACAAAGAAATATTGAAAGTAACTCCAGTTGTTTTAACGTGCTTTTTTCTTCTTTTCTTTAAAGCGACTAGTAACTTCCTGACCTTTCTTTTGATCAATATATTGTATTTTCAAACAACGAAAAATACCCAGACATCTTATTCGTCAGTTTGTAGATAAAAGTCTAAAATTTAGTAAGATTTTTCCATGTGACTAGATGGTTAGCGTTTTCGCCTTGTGTGTTTTGAGACTCCGATTCGACTCCAAGTGGAAGGTTGTATAATTTAGATCTTACGTTAAACTGTTGGCCCACGTTCCTTACACCCTTGCTGCTGAAAAGGAATTTCAATTCCATATACCTTCCGCTTCTGAAAAGGGACGTCACGTTCGATATACTTTATCTGCTAAACTTCACGTTCCGTATACCCTTGTTGCTGAAAAGGCATTTAAGTTCCATATCCTTTTGTTGCTGAAAAGCGACTATATGTTCCATATATCCTCATTGTTGGAAAGGGATTTCGCTTTCCGTATACCCTCATTGCTGAAAAGGAATTTCACGTTCCATATACAAGTACCCTTGTTGCTGTAAAGGAACTTGATATTCCATATACCCTCGTTGCTGAAATGGAACTTTACGTTCCATATACCCTCGTCGCTGAAAAGGGACGTCATGTTCGATATGCTGTCGTTGCTGCAAAGGGACTACAAGTATCGTATACCCTTGTTGCTGAAAAAGAACTCCATTTTCTATGTGCCCTTGATGCTGAAAAGCTACTACACCTGCAGTGTCTTTCTGGTTTTGCTTAGGGTAGGGGAGTAAGATTCTTCACCGACATAAGAATTTCACGATTTTTATTAGTGTTCAATTGATTAAAAATATGTATTTCTTAAACTCAGGAGAGTGGAATTTTTTGGCAGGAGCAATCAAAACAAAAAAGAAAACGATTATTTTCTGGTTAGGTCTTGTTTCATGGGAAAACGATGTCTGTATTCCATCCTGTGATTACGCGTCCACTTTCCATAACCATATAGTATGCTGCTACTAAACAGTGAAGCATATATACAGCTTAATTTGTAGTTATTTCCAAATCTATTTCTTTTAGAGGATATTTTAAAAGAAATGATTGATTAAAAAAAGAAACAACTCTGTGGGTGTGTATTTTCAGTGTGATGGAATTTGAGGCCTGGAGATGAGGACTTTGGTTACTTTGCATGAAAATTGCAGAAGTAAAGTAAAGGAAAGGAAAAGAGCGAATAGAGAAAGAAAGAAGTAAAGAAAAAGAAAAAGAGTCCAACTGCAAATGAATTCTGAGTCGGAATCAGAGTTTTGGTCTTCCCTTTTCTACTTAAAACTTATTTACAAGATTAAAGAAAAACCTCTAGGGGTAAAGGACGGGGAGGGTCTCTTTTGAGATTCAAAATAGAATTCTTCTCTACTTCCTCTCTCATTTCTTCTTCTTTCTTTATTCTTGTTTTCTTCTGTTTTATTTTATTTTTATCCTTTTTCTTTTTTACCTTCTTTCTCGTACTACTACTAAGGTTTGAATGGTTCAACCCAACTATCTTGTGTCGTTCCCCATAACTGTATGGGCGCGCCTGATACGAAGATAGGATAAGATGCACAGTACAATGAGATCAGAAAGAACAAGAAAGGAAGGGGAAGAGAAAAAGAGGACGGGATAGATCGCTTGTCCTAGATTAATGCATGCAGAAATCATTCCAAGAGATGAAACAGCTCTTCTATCGTCCATCCCACCCACTGCACCGTATCTAGCTCCCTCCCCTCCCCAAGTTAACCATTCTCTTCACTATTCACATTTCTACATTCCAACTTCACAATATAATGGTGGAGCATTCGTTAGCTCTATCATAGGACCAACAGATAGTGTCATCTTTTTTAGAAAAAAGGAAAAAAAATCAGTGACGTCATGGTATTTGTGGACAAGTGTTTCCACCCGTTTCCTTTTCCAGCTTTTACTATGTTTTTTTTATCTTTCTTATTTTCCTCTTTCTTCGTAGTAAAAGCCGTCACAATGACTTTTCTGTGTGAGTTTTCTTTCGCTACACATAGATGTCTCCAATGTGCAGTGTGTTCGTTTATAGATAGGAGCCTTGCACCTATCCAGCTAACCTCCCTCGCACTATCGGGTCAACGCCGAAAAGAGGAAATAGAACGGATGAAAGCCAAATGCTGTTATGTGATACCCTTTTCTTCATTCGTATTTTTTTTATTATTTTCAGCTTACCTTACTTTTTTTTTTTATTTTTTTTTTAAGAAAAAGTATTTCACATCTTCAACAAAGTATAAGACTCGTTGAGTCAAAGAATTGTTTCCCCTCGCACTTACTGAAGCTTTAGTGGACCAAAATCTTTTACAGAGATTGTATACTGAACTCTTGAACATAGAATACGTGTAAACAAACGTTTTCTTAAAACTTAATAATAAAATCAGTTAAAAAAATATTTGATACCTATAAGCCAAGGAAAGAAAACTTAAATATGTACTAATTTTCATATACAGTTTGTAAAAATGAAATGAAATCTTTGAGTTTTACGTCCCACGCTTATGCCGGTTAGGCTAAAGGAGACGGTGATGATGAGTAATGAATGAAATGGTGGAATGAAGGTGGGAGGAAACGGGAGAACCCCGAGAAAACCCACGCACACGGTGTTTGTCCACCACAAAGTTCACTTGGCGGGGGCTGGGATCGAACCCGCAACCCCAAGCACCAGAGGTGAACGCTCTACCACTGAGCCACCGCGGCCCCTGATATACAGTTTGTAGCGATAATTTTTTTTTTTTTTTTTTTTTTTTACTAATGTGACTTCCCTCAAAAAGCCGCCACTGATACAAATAGAATGACCAGTTGTGTTGGCAGAAATTCAGCTTTGGGACTTGGTTATTTGAATTTTAACTTAACTAACTGCAAAACTCATCAAATATCGTGTCTGAAATTATTTTCAGACAGGTTTTCTGCCATGATTTTAGTTCAGTTTCACTGGTAAGTGAGAAATTCCCAAAAGTAATGTCATATGAAAATTAAATTTCCCCGACTGAAATCTGAAGTGATAAAGAAAGAAGTGGTGAAGTATATGGAACACATCACAATACACACTATAAGCAATTTAATATCTCACAAGATTCTTCTTTTAAAGAACTAAGAAAAAAATTTGCTTCTTTGACCTTAAAACAGGTGTACACTTGCATAAAATACATTTGACAGCGGCTGGGCAGACTCGATCGAAATTCAAAATACATACATAACCTGTTTTATTCATGGATTTGATCTTTGTCTCCTATTTTTAACTCATTATTTATAACTTCTCTCCTCTCATCCATCTTCTTTCCCTTTTCTTTCAATTTCTTTGTCATTTTTTCACTTCTTTCATCATCATTCATTCGTAGTTGTGCTGTAATCTACAGAACCAACAGTATATGTAGGACGTTAAATATAATTTTTTGCTTTTTTTTTTATTTATTTCAGGGAAAGATGGCCTGTCTCTCTAACAATCTAACCTAACTTAATTTGTGACATTTGTGCGTTGTCTTGCTACATTGAGAGGCCTAATCACTTTGAAATTGAAATACCGCTAATTTTACAGTAATTATATGATATCTTCAAATAGATAAAAGATAATCAAAATGTAGAACAAGAGCGCCCTAGACAATATTATTTTGCATGTGGTAACGTTATCACGAGTCACCTAGTAGCTTTCCGTTTGCAGCCATTTAAAAACGCGAAAATAAATGCCGATTTTCTAAACGGGTGGAAATCGAAACCAGATAAGTGAGTCATGGTGATACAACGGTATCTCAAATAAAATAATATTGTCTAGCGAACTCTTGTTCCACTTTTCGATTATCTTTTATCTATTTGAAGATATCACATAATTACTGTAAAATTAGCGGTATTTTAATTTCGCAGTGATTAGGCCTCTTAACGCGAGATCCGAACATGGATATGTACCGGGAATTGAAGCCTGATCTTCCGTCCCGTAGATTAGAACTCGAGCCATTGAACCACGTGAGAACTTATGAGAAAGAATTAAGATCAAATATCTGTGAGCAATTGCAAATCGATATCGCTATTCAGTGGGTGATCCCGTAATAAAATTTTCATCTGTCTGGTATATAATACTCTGTGTATTGTGTACTTAAAAAGTGTTTGAGTTATTAGGTAGGTGTAGAACTGCTATTGAAATTAATTTGGTACATCCTTGTTGTGTGTAAAATATTTTACGATCTCTCATTTGCTTGGAACCTTTTTTTTTTTAATCCCTGGAACCTATGCATATGTGGTAACCTTCCAGTCACGTTTGACCTCTGAATATTTAACCTCGGGGCGTGCGATAATTAGAGCTGTTTGCTGTGACGAGAATTGACGTGGACTCCTCCCTACGTCCTCGCTGTGATGTACGGCCGAGAGTAATTAAAAACCCACGATGCACTATTATTATGACCCGTAATCATCGTCTCTGGATGAAACCGATATGCAAATCTAATTTGTGATAGGAATTCTTAATTTTGCCGCAAACCATTCTCTCTACTTCAACTTAAGAGTGGTGTTTGTATCCACTTGTTTGACTGCTCGAGGTGGAAGTTTTTAATAACAGGATCATTCTTGTACTTCGTAATTAGGTCAAAATACAAAGGAATAATTTTTGTTTACCCGTAATTTGCGAAGTAATCAAGTAATTAAAGTTTTTTTTATCCCTTTAATAATTGTAAGGGTTAATTTGTAGGTGCTGGCTATGAATACGACTACCTACCAAGGTAGAAAGTTAAAAGACGTTAAAAAAAAAAAAAAAAAAAACTGACGGGCAGGCAGGACATGCAGGGGTAAAGATTTTCGCCTGAAAGTCACCTTGAATATTGTGATGACAACTAGATTAAAGAAAGGAAGAAAGAAGAAAAAAAGAATATTCACACTTCCTTTAGCACATTTCACTATTGCGCAAAAATAACCTCAACTAACAGGAGTTATTCTTAAACATCCAAGATAAATACATGCTACGTTCGGAGAATATCGCTGTCTAAATTGGAATTCTTTTACAAAAGTTACGTGTTGTGGAATTGAAATACATACTCGCACACGCAAATGAAGCTCGATTCAGTTGAGGCTTTTCACCAAGCTTACGTCGTTTCTTCGAATTTTAGCGAATAACTTAGAGACAGTGAAGAATATCATAAACGTAGAAAGTGAGCCAGGTAGTATCTGCAAAATGCTATTACATGAACTAATAATTGTTTGAAGACTTTTCGTAGAGTGTATAAATTTGGGTGCCCAACAGTGATGACATTATCAACTGTGCACCGAAATATCAAGTCTATAACAAAAGGTTTGGAAACCGTTATTAGTTTACTTAATAACATTTTGCAAATACTACCTGGCTCACTTTCTTATTTAATTGCTCTTTTCAGATGCTATCTGCCTCACTTTCTTATTTAATAGCATTTTACACATACTACCTGGCTCACTTTCTTATTTAATTGCTCTTTTCAGATGCTATCTGCCTCACTTTCTTATTTAATAGCATTTTACACATACTACCTGGCTCATTTCTTATTTAATAGCATTTTGTAGATACTACCTGGCTCACTTTCTAAATTTATGATATTCTCCAGTGTTTTTAAGTTATTCACTAAAATTCAAAGAAATGGCGTAGGCGTACTGATGAGCCTCAACTGAAGCGAACTTCTTCCATAGAGGACGGAAATTCGTTTTTGTGTATATTTTAGTTCCATAATACGTAATTTTCGTAAATAAAATACTATGAGAGAAAATAAAGTACTATGAAAGACTTGAAGAAATGTGTTGGTAGAAGAGTAAAGAGAAATAAAATTTTAAAAATCGCAACTCATGGACGAAAGAAGAAAAAACAATAACCAAGAAGTTAGCATAGGATTGTGAATCTCGAAAACTTCTTGTTGCGGTAAATGATTTGCCAGTATCGGGAAAATGCTTTTGATAAAATACTAATAATGATGATTTTAGTGTGCCTCAAACAAGAGAAGATGGAAATCGTTAATATTAATTAAAAAGTTTTACAACGCAAAATATGTAAAGCAGTATCCTGCTATCATTTGAATTCTGCTTTCATCTTATTTAGTATTACAGCAAATTTTTTTGTATGCATTAGGTACTATGAAAAGTACAAATTTAAGTCCTTCTCTTCTTACAAGGTATCTACATACTATCTAGTCACAAACTTTTACTTAAAAAAAAGAAAAAGAAAGAAAGAAAGATAATAAAAACAGTGGAAACTCGGGAACGAAGTTGCTTCATTTCATCTATAAGTTTTCCTATCCTTCTTTCTCTACTTTCACGAAAAGAAAAGGTTGAGACGAATACATACTTCCTGCACATGTTATATACCGTCCGTACCTTCTCTTCGCAGTTGCAATTCTTCCGGGAGGGAAAGCAAGCCATAAATGACTCTCAATTTCATACCAAAAACTCTGGGAATGTTTTTTTTTTTTTTCCTTCGTTTCTTCCTTTCTTCTATCTTTCTGTTCTCAATGTCTTAGTCGAGTTATATGATTTACTGATATCGCACATTTAAGTCGGGAGTTCTACGCGGCGACGAATTCCTTAGCGGTACTTCAGAGGGAGAGAGCGCCGAGACATGCAGGAAGATTTTTTTTTTTTTTTCTTTTTGCTGTGAATTGGCAGTTCGACTGATCGTTAGCTGTAAAATGCACTGCATCAACTAAATTATCTTTCCGTGGTCTTCTTTCTCAGTTTTCCTTGCTTGTGTTTCTCCGTTCGAACGAACCAACTGAAAAAAAGGAAACCTTATACAATTGCTGCAAGAATCAAAATTGTCTGTATCCTGCTTGCTCCTCAATGGACAAAGTTGAATAGAATATATGTTCCACTATATATATATATATATATATATATATATATATATATATATATATATATATATATATAAGAACAAGAAGGATGTGTCAACTTAGAATTCACGTTGTTTTGGACTTAAAATCTCGAGAGAGGAAAAAAGAAAAAGAACTGGTTTGTGTTAATGATTGAAGTTAGAAATTTCGCTTTAGAAAAGCGCACCACATCTCGTTGTTAAAGAAAAGACTTGCAAGTTTTCGATCAGATGAATGGTGGTCTTATAGTACAGTAGGAGAGGTGGATGAATGTTGGACGAAATAAGAGAAGTGTATATGTAGAGGGAAAAAAAAACTGCTTCTTTTTCTGACATGTTTTGTGAGAAAATGAAGAATAGCGCCTTTTCTCTTCTGGGTTATCCTAGCTGAAGAAAGAACAGTATGACCAGATTGCTTTTGTTACAGAGCACCCCTAACTGACACTTCTCTTAACTGATGGCCCTCTGACAAGAACAAAATAAGTTCAACTGTAAAAGAACGTATTGTCTATTCTATTTCATCCATTTCCATCTTTCTTTTTTTCCCTCTTCTCTATATTCGTTCATTCGTATAGGCTACATTTATTTATTTTCTTTCTTTATTTTCTTCGTTCCGTAGTTCTACCTTCGTTTAAAAACTCGAAAAATGCCCGGGTATAGTTGATATCTTTCAGTCACCATGGATTTATAATAGTTTTTAGTTTTCCTTTTTCCCTTTTGCTCATTCAAATCTGCTAAAAAGGTAAAGGAGCATATTTTTTTCTTCTTCCTCTTTCTTTATCTTGATATGTTCCTGGCTATTTCTCCCCATAATTCCACTAATGAAGGAAAGTGGAACATCGTTTCCGTACGAAATATAGTGGTTATTGTGTTTCTTTTTACCTGTGACGGAAGACAAGGTAAACAGGTCTGGAATTTTAGTATTCAGAAAGAATTTCAGATTTGTTTAATTCAAATTAAACGAACACGAACGGTTTTCTTTTGTTTGTTTAAAATGATACATTTAAAGTAAGAAATAGCTTAGTCATGAATGAAGTTTCTAGACTAGCCATTTTTTTTTTAAATCAAAAGATGCAATATATTTCAATATCTTATATCTGGCCTTATATCTGGGGAACTACATATAGTGTAGCCAAACCCAAACTATCACTTAACTCAATATGATGTGCTTATTCCGTAAAAAGTACGAAAATTCGATTTAGGTGCCGTTCAAAAATGTTGAGGCCTCGGATTCCTAAACTAATTATTTGCCAAGATGGCAGTCATTTGATGCAATTTTTTGATCATTTTTAAAATTCTTATTTAATCCATGATCCAAATGTACATTCTTTAATAGAAATTTTTATTAAAAATATTTGGCAAAATGGATGCCGAAGTTTCATCGTGAATTTCCACGCTATTATCTTGTTCCCTTGACAAAAATCATCATTTCTATATCTTAGATGTTTAGTTACGAACTTCTGCTAAACAAATATTACGCACAAACGCATAGGGTTGATGGCTCATAAATTATTCCCACTTTATCTGGGCATTGTTAATAATACTCAAATCAGATTTGTGAAATTCTGTTTTTGTGTATTGTTAACAGTAATTTTAAAC
Organism: Thermobia domestica; assembly: GCF_964235325.1. Lineage (NCBI taxonomy): Eukaryota > Metazoa > Arthropoda > Insecta > Zygentoma > Lepismatidae > Thermobia > Thermobia domestica. The sequence goes on along the minus strand of NC_137471.1, from coordinate 66,228,034 downwards.
CAGAATTTTGAAACTCATAAAGATACAAATTACAATTCAATTTCCTAAGGATTTTGGAAACCAGGGATAACTGGGAAAGATTTAGAGTATAGTGTTTTAGTTATTTTGTTTTACAATATTGAAGAATAAGTTGTGGCAGTTTCTAATTTTCGTGAATGCCATGGCGATAATGAGTCAGTGCTGCAAAAGCATGTCACTTCGTTGTTGTCAGATTCAGAATCTATGGTCTATAAGCTTTGGCATGGGTTAGCACTCATTACTGTACTGTAATTAGTGGCTGCATAGGAGCTTGTCAAAGAACTTTTTTTTTTAATAAGGTCTTCAGTGAGGTAAAATTGTACTACAAGTATTTTTTTTTTTCTTGTCCTCGAAGATTGAAAATGGATGAAGGAATGAGATTGATCTTTTCAATCGCCTTCCTCGGATGCCTTTCCAGAAGGACAAAACGATTCGTGTGATAGTTTTTTTTTTCTCTCTCTCTCTCTCCTGCGACGTCAGCCGCTCGTGAGCTGGATACGCCACTACTAAGGTAATCGAGTACATATTTTTTGGTGGCAGTTATAACGAGGTTGTACCGCATGTGCAGCACAAATATTTGCCTTGGGAGATGAAGTTTCAAGAATAGATTGTGTGAGACCGGGTGAAGGGAAAAGGGGTGGTGGTTTGGTTGGTATAGCAGGCTGAAAAGTTTTCTTCTTATAAGACGAGGAGAAAGCTCTCGGTGGGGAAAGCAATAGACCGTTCTTTGCATACTCGTTAGCCATGTATCCTACCAGCGTTTAAATTTATCGAATACTAATGTTGATTAGGAATACATCGTAAGTATGTAGGTATACATATACGTATTTTTACGGTTTATAATTAGGATGTTGATTAATTTCATGGTAAAGATGTGGGATTTTTACATTTTGTGACCGTCTCCACTCCAAATCAGATATATATTAACCTTAAGATTATTTGCATTCCACGAATCTCCAAGATCGAGTTATTATTATTATACAGCCCAATATTTTTCCAAATGGATGAGGTCGTTGTCAGTAATAGAAGCAACACATGTCACTGTTGAATGTTTTTTTCTTTTCTTTTTTTTTTTTTTTTTTTTTTACGTATTCACGTCTACTGATTGGTTTCATACTATTTGTTTAGGGAACACAGTGGTAGAGTGGTCATCTCTGGTAGTAAGGGTTCCCGGCTCAATCCATGGTTTCTGTTGAATAACATCGTGTGTCCATTAGTTTTCTCTTGATTTTTCCGTTTCCTCCCTCTTTCACATTCATTCGCTTTCATAAATCATTCACTAACCGCAATATTTTCTTCCCGTGCCTCGTTTATCTTCCAGTATACCTGTTTGCATGTTCATCAGATGCTTTTTTTTTTTTTTTATTGTCCAGCAATAATCTAACTAGTTTCCTTTTCCTACCTTTAAATATTAATATTGCACGCCTCTCTCTCTCTACTTTTTCGAATACTTTTGTATGGGTTTTCCGTTCGACTGAGCTTTCTTCATTCTTTTCCACACTCACATTTCCTAAATCTTATATTTCTTATTAATTGTCTTCACCTGGTGTCTATGTTCTTGCGCTGTAGTACGTGACTGTTGGACGCAAAACACAGAATATTACAGTTTGTTATATAGAATGTTACATGGCAGATAATAAAATCAAAATATCTTCAAGATATGCGGATTGGACCGAGTTCTAGTTGGTAAAGTGAGATAAATCATATCGCTAAATAATTAAATTAAAACTTTTCGTTACAAGCTAAGGGACGAAGCCTTGACTAGTACTAATTCTGTATACAGCTTTCCGAAGTTGCATAATTCCTTTCTTCCCTCGAAAGTTGCCACTGCTTACGGGAAGGAGATCTTTGGATAGACCACGAACAAAGTGAGAGGATAGTATAAACCGGGAACTTGAAAACAGCAGTTCTGACTAAAGTGACTTGACAGAAGAATCCAATGGCGACGACAAGTCTTGTCATTTCCTCAGTACTAAAATGATTTAGGTAACATTAGGAATCCCTGTACTTACAGAAATACACAATTGTCCATTTTTTTTTTTTTTTTGTAAGTTTCTAGTGTATAACGTGAAAATTAAAAGTCAACTGAAAAAAAAACTTTAAAAAATGGCGTTAAGAAATAAATAAATAAATTTGAATATAAGTAATCAGGTATCAATCTTGAAATCCGATGTTTTCGACAGTAGTTGTTCGATTGCGTTGACCAGCTAGTTATAAAGAAAATAAGCATTCTGTGAACTGATAAAGGAAAAAATAGCTTTCTGAGGTATATCATATTGACGTAAGTTGCAGCATTGACCAGTTAGTTATGAATGTAACAAGTAATATCTCCTGAACTGGTAACGGAAATAGCTTTCTGAGATGTAGCTTATATCACTAATAATAGTTATATTAACCAACTATCCTGAACTGGTAAAGGATATAGCTCACTGAAAATAATTGCGTTGATCAGCTAGTAGCTCAGTGAATCTCCTGGGCTGGTAAATGGGAAATAGTTTTCTGAAGCACATAACCCAGACGTAGTTGCATTGTCCAGCTAGTTATGAGGGAAACAAGCACGATCTCCTGAACTGCTAAAGAGAAAATACTTTTTATGATGATAGAAAGAGAAAGAAGAAAAAACTTAATTTGTGATTTAGTTCATATATATTTTCCGGGGATCCGCTTACCTTGGTCATACTGTACTACATGGAAGTTCTCATACTCGTACATTCTGCAGTACTTTTCCCCTTTTTAAATTATATTTTAAGTTATATATATTTAAAAACTTATTGGAATAAGTTGATATATTCAGGTATACAAACCTCGCATTTATTTCGTGAAAAGAGTATGTGATAGCATGCACTGAAAGCAAGTACTCCCTCTCGCTTGTGTCGGGAAGTGCTTGACTGTTGTTCAATTACATTCGTTTTTCGTTTTGCTTTCTCAGGAACCTAACCTCTCTTTGGAGCTGAGATTCAACGTCAAACCTCATCACAGGAAAATATTTTTCTCTCGCAATCAATAAAGAAGAAGACGACGGGGAGGGGGGCGCGGGAGGGCCAAGATACCAGTCCCCGAGCCTGCGGAATCTATTAGCGCCGCCCAACCTCTCTGTCCCGAAAATCTATTCCTGAATTCAATTTCCAGTGCTCTGTCAACTGCTCTCCGTTATAGGACGCTTGGGGTGGCTGATCGGGGCTGGCATATTCCGAGGAGCTTGAGGAGGAGAAAAAAAAAAAAAAAAAAAAGAAATAAAAAACGGAGAAGAAGGGTGAGATGGTTTTGAAGGAGGTTGGGAGAGGAGGGCGTCTTGCCAATCACACCACGGTCCGCCATTATAAGACTGCAGAAAACCCTCGCCTGCAGCACGACTTTCTTAAGAAGTGGAAACAACACATGAATTAGAGGTGAAATTGGAAGTACGAAAGGGAAAAGAGGGTAATGATGTAGGTAACTTGGACGTGGTGACTTCTTGTGTTGAAGAAAGAAAGAAAAAAATATATTTTTTAAGTCTTTTAAGTGGATTCCCTATTCAATTTTTTATATATGAATATATGTAAATAATTTACCTGGAAATGCCCACAATTATTTACTAAACCGATTTTTGATTAATCTTGTGATGCGAAGGAAAGGGAGGTGTAAAAGGATAGTGAAACAGGCACATGCTGCTAGAAGATATCATGTAGGGTAAAAAAAATAATAAAAAGTAAATATTCACTGAATCTTTTTTTCTAAAATCAAGCCTGAGATCCATTCACGTTCAAAGTGCGCCCACATGGAGTTGGCTGGGTGAATCCATGGGGATAGGATGAAAAATATTCGGAACATTCGTTTTATAAAATTCTTTACTATAAATTATATGAATGTAACACTAAAAGTAACTTCCTAAGGGGGTGATGTTATATTCAAATATGTTCAAATTTTATACAGTGTTTGAATTACAAAATTTCCAATCCAGCCGGGGATAATGTGATATCCTCGTCTCGATAAGAAAGGGTATTTGTAGATAATTACAACTCTCGAGATTCGTAAACTATACTTCGTATATCAGAATTATGTTAATTTGTAGGTTTTTTACCGATATGATTTCACTCACAAGTTGCCACTGATTTAAAGGCATTGTTAAAGAATAGCTCTTTTAATTAGTGATGGGCAAAACCGGTTTTTATAAAAACCGAAAACAGGTTTCTATAAAAACCGAAACCCGAAAAACCGACATTTCGGTTTTCTCCAAAACCGGTTCGGTTTTTCCACCAAAACCGGTTTCGGTTTTCTGCAAAACCGGTTCGGTTTTCACCGAAACCAGTTTCGGTGAAGACTTTTCGAAAACACATAAAACTATTTCTGTGGAAATGGATTCGGTTTCCGGAGAACAACAAAACACCATTCTGGTCAGAAATAGAACAAATTTTGTAAAAAACCGGAATCGGTTTTGAAGAAAACCAAAGCCGGACCAGGTGAAAAACCGAAGCGGTTTTGGAGAAAACCGATAACCGGTTTCGGTGAAAAACCGAACCGGTTTTGAAGAAAACCGAAACCGGTTTCGGTGAAAAACCGAAAAACCGGTTTTTGTACCCACCACTACTTTTAATTGTGATTCTACTGGTGAAATTGTTTTTACTATTCCATTGATAAACTCAAGATTTTTTTTAATGTTCTTATTCCCATGATTAAATATGTATAGTAAGTACAAACTGGCGGTTGATCAACGAAGTAAAAGTGTGTCACTGGAGGGCACACCTATGTACAGAAAAGAGTAATATTGTGTAAATGCACGCTTATGTATGTGTATATGCATTCTAAATATTGTACACCGTTCAAACGTTTCTTTTTATGTACATTCACAGCGAGCAAATTTATTTGTAAATTCGTTGAGTTATTCGCAAAGTGTGTACGTTGTAGGGTTTTGAAAATGAAGTGACATTTTTAGTTTAACGTTTCACGCTTACGCGCTTTCGGCTACAAGGGACGAATTATAAATATAAATGGTTGATGATGGTTAAAGTCTAGTAGAAGAAAGCTGAACTTTGTTTTCACATATGTATTAGATTGCAGTAAATGAAAATTCTTAAACCTGAAGGCATCCAAAAATCAGCGAATTGTTTCGAGGAACTCATTATTCTTTTTCGGCGCATATGGAGAAGATATATAAAAGACATACTGTATACAGAATAAAAGTGATGAGAAAATTGTTTGTTACACTTCAACTAGAAAGTGGAGGAAATCATGCTTTTGAACTATAGACTTATATCTCACTACTTTTAGTCTATAAGATGATAAGAAGAAAATGTCACACATAATACCTTTTATGAAATAAAAGTTTTGCTTCAGATGCCCTGAAAAAGATATGAAAAATGCCTCGAAACGGTTTGACGTTTGAATGTTTTCAGATAATGTACTGTTATAGATATGCATCCCATCGTATCAATTAGTAATAATACGTGGAAGATGTTCATCACATAATCTGGGTTCAACCCAAAGATATTTCTCGTTAAGAGCTGTGAGTTTTTTCATTGAGTTACCGTGATTTCAAATGTAAGTCATCCAAAATTTATAATTTACTATTATATGCTATAATAATTAATTTTTTTAAATGTGTTTCTGTGTTTTGCTCCATCAAACGCGAAACTACTAAAAGTAGTTTTTCCATAACTTTCCGTACCAACAACTTTACAGTCAGTTTTTATCATATCGAGCAGCATAGATGACCATTTTGTCATTAGGGTTTACAAAGGCTCGCACTCACTGGTTATAGTGAAGCTCGTGTTAGCTTGATCTCGCACTCACTAATGGTCAAGTTTTTTTTTACCTCAATGAGACTCTTGCACTCGTTCGTGGTTGCACTCACTAATGATATTGGGACTTAAGCTTGCTCGGACTCAGGGTCGTAGCTTATCATCAACATGCAGGACTTGCATTATAGTTTTTTTTTTTTTTTTTTTTTTCATTCAATTGTTTAGCTCAAGCTTGACAACCGGATCCCGAGTTTAGACACCTCTGTCTACTAGTACTTTTTTTTTGAGGGGATGAAGGGGCTGATGAGACAATCCGTGCGGAAAAATTGCTGAAATTTTTACATAGATTAATTTGATAAAAATGTATTAAATATTAGGGCATTTACGTGGATATAATGACATGCACATTTACTCACAAAAGTACCAACGAATGGTAATTAGACTGTCGATACTTATTCCTACGTCACCAGAGTATAGCCACAGTATAGGTTGGTAGATCTGTCTTTTTCCAATGTTCTTCCCTTGTCTCTTCTTTCTGTACTCTGATGACGATATAATAATTGTCGAAAGTTTTCCTGCTATTATTATTATTTTTTTAAAACCTTATGCGTAATTTGAGATTCCTTTTTTTCTAATCCCGTGTAGTATTACAATATGTAAAGCGTATATGTATGTCTGGTCAAAGTACTGTGCATTTTTTGTTTTAATGCATGACATTGTCACCTCATTGTTCATATTGTTTTAAGACATGCCATTTCCCCCAAACTGTCTTTTATTTCTTATCTTTATCAATGGGTGTTTATGTATGGCTTCCTTTATCTTTAAGCACAGTTTGTCCGGCATCCTTTCTCTTTCTTTTTTGGCAATGGGTCATGTGTTATTCATAACCAACATTAGTTTACACCCCATTGCTTGGCTTGCTCTCTTTCTTTGATTCTGTTGGTGTGTGCGTTATAGGAAACTAAACAATATGATATGGAACCAATGTCTCAGTCTATGCCAGCCGTTGTTGCTTCCGTTAACACAAAAGCACTCTTTTTTTTTTTTTTTTACCTTTTTCTTTTGAAGTGTCATGCTTTAGGCGTGCATTCACTCTTTTTCACACACAAAGTAAATCGCCTGCCTTCTGCAAAGACATTGAAATGAAAAACTAAAAAGAAAAGTCTGCTAAGATATAATATTACATGAGTTTAGGGAAGGTTATAAAATATATACCATTGCGAAATGGAGCACTGCAATTCAATGTTCGACAAAGGCTTTTTTTTTTTTCTCATTTCTTTTAGACTTTTCTTTGCCCCTTTTACTCTCTCTGTCTTCCCATAATTTTCACGCAGCTGAGGTCTCATTTCTGCAATTCAAATTTTGCCTGCTGATGGCAAAAATTTGGCTTAGTTGCAAACCTTGTAATGTTTCTCTTTTTGCTTGGCCTAGTTATACATATACTATATTCTCGAGTTAATGCGTTGTTAACCCTTTATGTTAAATTCTGCTATTGTTAATTTTTCTTTTCTTTTTTCCTTGCTTGCTTGTAAAATTTATAACATTTTTATCATAAACTTAATATTGCAAATAGAAGTGTGTTTGGTGCAAAGGGAACTTTATATAACAGTACGGTGCAACAGAATATAGGGGGATAATCAAAAAGAGATATGAGTAGCTACTTTCCCTATCGACAAATGCACTATTTATTGACAGAAATAACTGAATTCTTAAAGTACCATACAGAAAGAGATCAGTTTTCAGCAGACATTACAGAATCATAAACTGGGTTGGAGTATGCCGGTTGAGACCTATACTACTTCTTCCTAACATATTTCATTAAAATCAGTTATTTATCTTTTTTATTTCGTTATACGTATTGAATAGTAAGTTTCTTTAATTAGTTATTACACTTTACTGAAAATTATTCTTTAATATGTATGTTATCTATGTGTTACGCACATTGTGTAGTGACACACAGATACTGGTGCATGTGCATGCAGAAGGTAATTATTTAGTTCATTTCGATAAATTAATACTGTGAGTTGGATCTTAAACACGGCCTGAAATTTACTGGACACAAACCATAACGTCTTTCATTTCAAATTTGCGATAGTTAAATCTCTGATTAGAGAGGTAAGTTGTAATTAGTTTTGTCTTTAAACTATGTAATTATAATCAACATGCTTCGGTTATTTTACAGTATTCTCAGCAATTCATTTGCTAAATAGTCAAAACATTTTATGAGCTTTAAGTTACTAATCTTGTACAAGGGCATCACGGATTAATGAATGCTCTATATAATAAACTAATAGCATAGATTATACCCGTGTAATTAGGTAATTTTGATTTAAATAAGGACTATTATGATTTCTTGTGAGAGAAATTACATTAATCTAAATTTCTTTACATCCTTGTTTTTCATAGTCAGTAGCAAAATTGCATATTCAGCGTACAAATTTTTTTGTCCATAACTTTGAAACGAACTTACCAATTTAAGTAGTTTTCTTTGTGATCGAGAGAATCCAAGTTGGAATGAAAACTGTACTTAAACCTGATAATTTTTTCAAAGTTATGGACAAAAATAGGTATAGGATAGGCGCTTACTTCTGCTAGTCATATCATATATCCGCATACAGCTACCGGTATCTTTTATATTCAGTTGACGTGCTGCTGTATTCCATCAATTTTCATTCTTCACATATCTTTCTGAACTTTTAATTATTACTGCTAATAGCTTTAATTATTACTGCTAATAGCTTTACAACGACCCCGGTTACGTATCCAGCGAGTTCAGAAATGCCGTGTTTTAGACCTCAACCTTCTTGTGATGTACCTTTTTATATAACTATTTCATGTGAGTGATACGTTTTTCCCTGCTCTGTTCCATCTTCCAGTGTGTGATACCTCCTCCTCCTCCTTCGAGCTCGGGATTGCGTCCGCTGTAAAGGTTGGTACACAAAACAATATTTTGATTACTTGTAAACCGGGGTCGTATGTAGAGTTCTGTGCATGAGGATAGAAGTAGTAGAGGGTGTCCCTCAAAGAAACTAAAAATTTCAGTGCAATGCTTCAACAATACGCGTGTGTTATGGCAAATCTTGGAACCAACCATTCTGATGAACGATTTTTGTTGTGCCGAATTGTCACTATTGAAAGCGGTGTTATGTTTTTTTTTTAAAAAAAAAAGAACGAAAAACATCTATATCAATTCAAATTTATTTTGCTTTGCACTCAGATTTCTAGTATACTTTGTTCATCAACTTAATCAGTAGATACTTAGCGTAAAATGTATGCATCTTTGTACTTCAATATATGTATGTTGGGATTGTATGTAGGTTCGCCGTTGAGATTATTTCTGTAACAATAGTTCATATTTTTCATTTTAAACTTACACTTAGTAATAACAGTTCGTTATAACTAGTGCAAATACTATGATATTTTAAGAAACCCAATCATCATACTACAAAGTGATACATGTGATTCAATCCACAATGAAATAAATTTCAACAAGACAATGTAACTTTTCAGTTTAAGAGGTCTAATCACTACGAAATTAAAATATCGCTAATTTTACAGTAATTATGTGATATCTTCAAATAAATAAAAGATAATCGAAATGGAATAATGTGGAACAAGAGCATCCTAGACAATATTATTTTGCATGAGTTAACGTTATCACGAGTCACCTAGTAGCTTTCCGTTTGCAGCTATTTTGAAACGCGAAATTAAATGCCGATTTTCTAAATGTCTGGAAATCGAAAGAAAATAAGTGAGTCGTGATAACAGTAACTCATGTAAAGTAATAGTGTCTAGCGAGCTCTTGTTCTACTTTTCTATATCTTTTATCTATTTGAAGATATCACATAATTACTGTAATTTGAGCGGTATTTTAAGTTCGCCGTGATGGGGCGTCTTAGCTCACGACAAAAAACACATGAAGTTCTAATTTTTTTTCATAAATTCTTAAAGATATATTTTTCACTTAGGGTAAGATAGTGTTCATAGTATTCTAATCTCTGTAACTTTCTTCTGACAGTTGTATACATCACTGTCAGTTTACAGTATGTTTTGATGAGATCAGGAATAATTAAATTCATTAACATTAACAAATATTTCTTAATACGCATCTATGAAGCATTAGGAAATATATATGTAGTATGCAGTGATATAGAATCGAGTGCTGCTTCTAGCTTAGACGCAACGTTAGTATTAAGGACAAAGAAGTATTGCTTTCCGTTATGGTATCGATTCACTTCATCAATTTATGGAACTGCAATAATCGAGCACTGGATTGTGATAATACTACTTTCATTTATAATAATGCAACACCATCCTCCTCCTTTTTCCCCCCAATAAGAAAAAATCTCTACCTAAATCGAATCAGTAGTTATTTATGAGTGATGGTAGCATGTATAAGGGACGTAGGGTGTCAGTTCTAAATTGCGTAGGAAGAGATGTCTGAGTATTTATTATTATTTTACTCATTTAAGTGAGGTATTTAAAAAAAAATGCTGCAAGGGAGTTTATTTATGGCCTTCAGAGAGGGGGTAAAATGTAGGCTTCGGGCTTTGGATCATCTGTAATGAACAAAAGGCTGCCTCCTCTTTTCCCCATTCACTGCATCCGCCCCTTAGTCACAAACTTGCATATGCATAAGTCTAGGCAGCAATAGTACAGGATGGCGAACTCATAAAAAATAACTAGACCTGAGACGACATTGGCTCTCAGTGGAAAAAGACCGTAAGTCGCCTAGTTAGCCCTAGGGAAGAGTGTAGCTTTTTTGCCTTTCCTGAAAAAGCTAAGGTATCAAGTTTGGTTGTGATGTAAGGGGTGGAGGGAGCGCGTAAGCTGAGGGTCTTCTGGGTGGGTGTTTCGGGAGGATGAGTCACGCGTCTTTACAGGACCCAAGGGATTCTTTTTTTCTTTTCAGTGTATCTTCTACCCCACTCTATACCACTGGAAACAAGATGAGAGAGAAAGACAAAACTGGATAGATCTGAAACAGCTTTCACCATAAATTTTTTCACATGTTAATGTCGGATGCATTGTGAAGTAGCCCTAAAAAATAAAATAAAGTAAAATAAACTGAGAATAATATCACGACATATGCATGTGTGCAAAGATACTGCTTTGTTAAATTTGTCTTTAAGAATGGGAAATTACTAAAATAATTTAAATTCTCTCAATGATGTTTAATAATTACTTCAATTTTGTACTATACGCATTATTGCTATTAGAAACGTCGTCGTTAGACTCCAAATTCAATCTACTGTGATAAGATCAGTTAAATAAGAGAATCACAAATAGAAAATTGCATAACCAAAACCACTATTTCTCTAAGGACTCTTGAATGTTAAACATAGTTTTACTAACGTCATTTCATATGATATAGTCCAATTAAAATTGAAATCTAAAACAATTGATTTGTAAAGGAAATAATGTCGTAAATAACATTTCAATGATTGAAGAGAAACACAATATAATGTTGGAAATTCTGACTATACAATCATTTAAAAAAATAATCAAATAAATGTTAGTATTGATATCAGTATGTGCATAGAAATGATAGAACTTTTTAAAAGAATATATATATATATATATATATAATTACTATTTACCCTTTTGTTTTTGCTTGACGATTATATAATCGAAAGTATTCGCATTAGATTTCGTTTCCCTTCGGAATTAATTAAAGTTTTCTGTAGCATAATAAATACTCTGCTGGAATAGATAAATTAATTATTAAGAATGTTAACAGAATTTAAACTCCAAGATCTACTAAAGAAATGTTAATGTCTAGAAGTGTTGTGAAGGCACTGACATGTTTCCGAAACTGTAATACAGATATGCTGTGGTCAAATTTTATCTTTTTTATGTAAATCTAACACAGCATTGTATACACATGGCTTCTTTTGTGTGGGGGGAAGGGGGGGAAGCTTGCCGAAGCGCTGACTACATATTACCTATCATCGCATGGTCTACGATGACCCTTCTTGAACTGTAACGCCAAGAGATTTAGTTTTACGATTGCTTCAGTCAAAATGCAATATCAGATTATCGTAACACATAAAACAGTAAAGCCAAAATTACATACAGGAAACCTTTCTATTATCTATCACTTCGGAGAAAGTGGTAAGAGGATTTAAATATTAAGAAACTTAGTAATGAAATTATTAAAGAAACAATACACCAAATAAACGCAGAAAAGATAATGCTTCTTCTTTGAACTCTGTACCGTGTTTCTGTCTTCTTTGCTCTTCCTTTCTCAATAATATAAAAGAAGTGACATTTGTTTTTTATTCACAACCATTTCCTTCTCCCATATGTATACGCAGACATATCACAACATGGGAGACGGTAGTTTTCAGTCAAAAGACGCTCAACTGCTTTCCCATTCACAACCTCACACGATTGATGGTGAAGACGTTTCGGAGCACAAGTTACCTTTGCGAAGGGTTAGAGGCAAACGCAACAAGATTAATGATGTTAAAATTTGTCAACAACGTCACGGAATATAATAAACAAGGTTTCGTGGCTGAGGTGTTGCATTTATAGGGATGCCAGTGTGGTTGTCAAACAATCTGCTAAGATTAAAATTAACATCAGTCTTACATGACTATATATATAAAGCAGATCTATTTATGTAATTGGTTTCGGTTTATCTTCGTAGAATTACATTATTGATGATACAAAAGAGAAATTGAAATGAAAGTTAAACTCAAAACTGTAAAATTCTTTGGTAAGAAAACGAATCAGTGAAGAAAGTATATGTAAGAGCAATAGAAATGTGATACCTATGTAATATTGAAAGTATGTAGAACCTGTCAATGGCTAACATGGATTCAATGCTAGCAGTAAATGTAGGGCGAAATGAATTAGGGCTGCGGATGTTAGAGCAGTTAACATACCAGCATTATTTGTATGAACATTTTGATAAAGTTACTTTTTTTGTGAACTTTATTTTAGTAGTAATATGCCATACGGTTTCTATTATATCATATCTAATGAAAGTCGAGTTCAACGTTGAACCAAAGTCATATGCTTTGAAAGCGCATATTCTACCTATTTGGCTATTCATGACCTTCGTTTCTGACAATTTAGAGCTCTTCCCGCCGGTTTAGTGGCCTGCACGTGGTCCCGGGTTCGATTTCTGGTGGGAGAGTACAAAAAATAATTTCAGATCATGCATTACCATTAATCATCAGTCTCCTTGAGCCTAAAGGGCATAACCATGGGATGTTAAACTAAAAATAATAAATTTATTATTTTTCCAAACTATTTAAATATAAATAGTCTTGCCGAAACTGTAACATCATCAGTGAAACCTTGCACTTACTGAAATGTTAGTGAAAGTACTTTTGCTAGGAATGTATGAATTAAGTAATCTTCAATTAAAAAAAAAAAAAAAAAAAAAAAAAAAAAAACCTAGGAACTTGAGTGTCAAGGTAATAAAAAAAACTTGAATGTAAATTATCTTGTTTTTTCGTCTGTATCGAGAAAGACACGTCTTCAAGTTTAGAAGTTTGGTTCATTACATTACAGAACAAGTAAGACATTGTGTTAGGCATTGGGACCATAGATTCAACTTTTAATTACTTTTAAACTTAAAGATGTCATAATTTTTACTGTAAACTTTGTATTGAGTAAAAGTCAAACTAAACATTTTTAATTTGTTTCTTGTAGCATCTCAAATGTGTTTAGCAATATTGGTTAAAGGAAAAATAAAAAAGGACAAATAAATATTTTCAATAATTTGGGTGAAAACTGAAAAATGACTCAGCCGTATTGTAATTTACATAAACACTAACTAAATTAAAACACACAGACACACACGAATAACAAGATCTCAAGTTCCAAGTTATTTGATGAAATAATTCTATAAAATGTCATTAGCTTGTATTTATAGATTATTATTGCCTAAGAAATTGTATCATGAGGGACGTCCTAAAGGTTATGATGGCGGGAAGGAGAGGGAGGGGGCGAAGGAGACTACAATTATTCGATGATATAAAAATCGATAGATCGAAGAGGTTAGCAGAGGACCGTGGAGCATGGAAGCTTCTCAGCTGCGGCAAGTGACCTGCCAATAAGGGCAGAATGTCTATGGTAATGATGATTGTAATGTAATGTAATGTAATTTGTACGGTTTACCAAACATTGTTAGAGTCATTAAGTCTAGGAGGCTCAGGTGAGCAGGTCATGTAGTCAGGATGGAAGAAAGTAGGAACGCTTTCAAAGTTTCAACTGGAAGACCAATTGGAAAACGACCGTTAGGAAGACCTAGGCGCAAATGGGAGAGCAATATTAAGATGGATCTTGCAGAAATAGGAGTACAAAGTAGAAACTGGATCCAGTTAGCTAAGGATGAAAGTCAATGGAGAGCTTTTGAGAACGCGGCATTGAACCTTCGGATTCCATAGGCCATAGAGTTAGTTAGTTAGTTATGTAATGTTATATTTCTGAATCCTATCTAAAGAGGCTAAAATAATTATATTCAATGCATATGCCTCTCTATCTTAAATCAAACCTGGGTTCATATATACATTTTTTTTTTCATGAAAGTGTAATTTCGAAGTTAATTACAACGCAATCTCCAATGGATACTTGAGCTCCGGAGGACCTACATTGTTGATGACTATGATTGGAGTTTCTATTTAGCATTAGTGAGAGCAATTGTGGAAATATTTTAGTGACTAAACTAACGAGCATTCAGCCCTATTCTCTGCATTTTGCCGCAGCTGACAGAAATTGCAAACGCAAATGGGAAGAAGAAAAATATGGCGACCCGAGTTTCGATGCAGAATAGATTTGAAGACGAGGGGAGGGCGCGAGTATTGGTGTAAAAACCAGCACGACTACTTCCTTCCCGCGCGCGCGCGCTTTGATAGAGAGAGCTAATTGAATTTCTATTTTTATTAAAATGGTAGGATTCAATAGTTGACTGCGGTTGACGACGCCGAAGAATTACCCTCAGAGTCGAGGCCTGTGTAGTCTAGTTCCTAACTCCCTTTGTTACCGTTGAAAAGATAGCTCACATCCGTTTTCTCAGCCTTTGCACGGTGTGTTTTGCCAATCTTACTGGAATTCTTCTTTTTCCTTCTCTAACCTTCTTTTCATCTTCTTTTGTCTCTTGGCTGCAGAAAGTATGGTTCACACCGGTAGAAGATATGTAACTTAATCTGTTGCTCCATAGCGAAATCTACCGGAAGCTATTGTCCCAATGGGTCTGTCTGTCTGAGATGTCGTTTCTCACCGTTTTAAAGAGCGAAAAATAGACTAGAATACGAAACTTTAAAATATCTTACGATTAGAAATGAAGTCTGTTTTTATTTCTACTTGATTGGTATTCAGCAAACTTAACAATTGACACTAATTACATCCTCCTTTGTTTAGCGATAGGTGATTTTAATAAAGCCGCAGTATACATACTGTTCGATATTTGTAGGAAATCTTAAGTTTGGCTTTAAACTAATGCTGTTAAAATTCGAATAATTATTCGGATAGCGAATAACAATTCCGAAAATCATTCGGATAATGAATAACAATTCCAAAAATTATTCGTATAATGAATAGTGAATTCCATAAACACATTCGGATAATGAATAACAATTCTAAAAATATTAGGAAAATGAATAACAATTCCAAAAAATATTCGAACAACGAATAACTATTCGAACAATTGTTCGAATATTGAAAACGAATACTCGGATATTCGAATAAAAGTAGAAATTCGACTATAAATTCTAATAATTTTAACACAAATACTGTAAACGCAATATAAGGTTTAATATTTTACCTGTTATGCACAGTTCCTCCCATTTGATCCATCACTACACTCTGCATCACCATAACTCATGCAAAATTCACACTTACGAAAATGATTTCTGAAGCAAATATCCGGGCTTTTTCTGTATCCAACCTTGTGCGGTTGAGTGAAGTAATTCTTTCGTTAACAGTAAGTGTTTTTTGAAATGGAGATGGATTGAAAGAATGCTTTGCAGTGTCAGAAAGAATGCTAAGACTTAACTTTCTTTAATTCTCGATATTCTTATCGACAAACTTTCATCTCCCATTATCATCATCTCATTTATACCACGTAGGAGTGAAACTGTATAAGGAACTACCAAATTATGTTTAACAAATGCCAAATTTGCAATTAAAAAGAAAAAAAAAATCTAAAATTGTAACATAATTAGCTATATTCTGTAGCATGAAGAAATGAATATCTTCCTATCAGATCTTTCTGTATAAGATCAAGATTAAAATTTACTTTGTGTGTCGGTCAAATACAAGCGAGAATTATTTAAAAGTTACGTTGCTATTTTAATATTATTGTTAAGATGTATCTTTATTTGAATGTATAGTATCTGCAGATCGTTCTTTTTAAGTCTTTTGTATCTCCTGACAAAGACATGAACTCGAAATTCCTAAGGCGGAAAAATAAATGTATAACTGACATCGGGTTAAATTATTTCACTAGAAGCAGCCGTGGAGCTTATTTCATAATATGTAAATACACACGAATAGCTAGAGACAGTTAATTTAAAGGATTTTTTCCTGAATACTTATTCTGAGTTACAAAGTCAGTGTATAATGGGAAGCACGTATATTCCCACTGGGAATCGAACCTAAGGTTACCACACCAAAACCTAAAATGCAAATTATTCAGGCACGAATGAGCCCAAGTATGATAAATAGGCTTAACACGCAATCTCCACCAATTTCCTGCGAATAAACTGTTGAATAGAATTTGTTGTGATACCAACACAAAAAGGGATAGAATCTGTAATAAATAATGAGCTGGACTACAACGTATGTTACTGTGTGTGTGTGTGTTTTTATATATACACAGGAAAGCACGTGAAATATCATAGAAGATAGCAGCAGCATCAGACGTAGTTTTCTTCGCTGTGAGAAACGGGGGCTGCCTGTGTTTTTAAAGCCTCGTAAACACTTTTCCGTATGGCTCATACGATGGATTTATACCGACATAACTTCCCTACTACCTCCTTTTGCTCGTCACATTCGAAAATAATTGTGACTTTCTTTCGTGGTCTTGCAAAAGCGGTGGATAGCGGATAAAGAGTAACAATGTTATGTGTGCAATATTTCTGTTACTCACCGGATAGCGAAGTTTTTTTTTTTTTTTTTCAGTAAAGGTAGCCAGCCAAGGCTTTTGTTAGCTTAACAGAACATGTGTTAACTACACAAGAGTGGTACAAATAAAATACGCCATAAAAATAGAAAACCTATGCAATATAGTGGTGAAGCTTAAACTATTGTTAACTTACAAACAAAATCTTAGACTATTAAGAAAACAATTTTGAAAATATATCTATCTATTGAAGTTGCTTTATATATGTATATAATATATCAACTTCAAAACAACGGTACTAGCTAAATTAATCCGCAAGATTCCTTGTGTATTGTCGTCATTATCTGTATTTTTGAGCAAAATAGTGAAATGAGACACAGTTTTCATTGCTGAAGTAAAACATCTAATGACCTATGGAACCCGGAGGTTCAATACTGCGTTCACAAAAGCTCTCCATTGACTTGTATCCTTAGCCAACCGGATCCATATTCCACTTTATATTCCTATTTCTGCGAGATCCATCTTAATATTGTCCTCTCATCTGCGTCTAGGTCTTCCTAATGGTCGTTTTCTGATTGGTCTTCCAGTTAAGACTTTGAAAGCGTTCCTATTTTCTTCCATCCTGGCTACATGACCTGTGCACGTGAGCCTCCTAGCTTTGATGTCCCTAACAATGTTTGGTAAACCGTATACATTATGTAGTTCCTCCTTATGAAGTTTCCGCCATTCCCCATTCCCATTCTTCTTGGGTCCGAATATTCGTCTCAGGATCTTGTTCTCAAATACTTTCAGTCTACGTTCTTCCCTCAGAGTAAGCGACCATGTTTCACAACCATACAGCACAACAGGCATGATTATCATTTTACATAGGTCTATTTTACGCTTCAAATTCCTTGACAGAATTCGCGGCGACAAGAGATTTTGAACTGAATAATAACGCGAATTCCCTGCTTTTAGTAATTTAATTTCTTCCTGAATATGGTTTCGGTCTGTTAATATTGATCCTACTTAGAAAAATATTAGATTTTGATTATAAATGTAAGCCAATCATTAGTAAGAACCCAAGCTTTTTCAACACGTATGAGATGCAAATGCTTCTCATTCCTATATATATATATATATATATATATATATATATATATATATATATATATATATATATATATTCACTAGAAGAGGCAGAAATTAAAGAAAAAAAGATACGTACCAAAATAAAAACGACTGATGAATATGTTGCAGTCTGTCGCCAGAGAAGCAGCAAAAATGAATGCTACTTTCGTTGATGTCAGCCATATTAATTTATGACGTATACCTACTGGTGTTGCCAGGTAAACTAGAGGTAGACAAAGTATAGAGTAAATCACTAGATGATAAATGACTAATAAATTGTTATTTTTTAAGAAAAAGTGGCAAAATTGAAAAAGGAAAATAATAACGTTGCATGAAAATTAATATATTAATAAAGTCACTTCACTTCGTTGAACATATGCAAAGATTTAAAATAAAATTTCGCTGAAGAACTTCCAAAAGGAAAAAGAAGTATTTTTCTGGTTCATTTCAATACGATAATACCTTCATTTTTTTTCGGTTAAAGTTTTTCAAGCAGCACTTTCAATATTTTCTTCATATATATTTTTTTCCATATCCTTTCATTTCTTTCTTCTATGTGTTCTATTACATTTTCCTTTTTTCTTTCTTTCCACCATATATTTTTCCCTACATTTTTTTTTCTTGCCGTGGACAAAAATAATTTGATTACTTATAGCGGGACACGCAGTGGGACGAAGCTAAGCCAACTCATTCGCCAGTCGATTTTTTTTCTTTTTCTTATGAGGAAATATCAAACTTTGTAATTGAATTATCGTGAGGGTTGTGCAAGCACTGCGTATTGAACAAAAGATCAAAGAATTTTTTTTATTATTATTATTTTGCTGAGGAGTGGCGAAGAAGAAAAAAAAGAAAACCTTTCAGATATTTCTTACTTAAAGGGGAGGGATGAGGAGAGGGAGACAATCCAGCCATAAGTTGCCGACGTACACTATATAGTCTACGTAAGTTCCCTATATTACTTTAAAAAAGATACTTATACTATTCCTTCTTATAATAAAAAGTGTCTGATAATAACTTTAATATAGTAAATGATAAGCTTAGATTTGTTTTTCGTTTGAAAAGAAACAATCTATAATGTACTATTTTATATATATAAAAAAAGTGACTAGTTCATCAGCGTTTAGATTAGTGATCGCCAAACCGTCGGTCGCGAACGACTAGTAGCTCGCGGGGACATTTTCGGTAGATCGCATTAACAATCCGGTAGGCTAATACCTTAATTCTTCTACAGATTCCTTCTTAAACAGACGGAAGATTTTTTTTAAAAAAAGGTTCGTAATTCTTTTGGTTGGTAACTCATAATAAGATTTTTAAAAATTTACGGTAGCTCAAAAAGCTTCATAAGTTTGGCGACCACTGGTTTAGATCATACTATTATAGCTTGGAATGTGAAATTTGGACAATACTCCTTTTGTAACCAAACCAAGGGATGGGGATAAAAGAGAGTTCAAAATTATTTACCAAAGAATAGAATATATCGTGAATTTCCGAAGCTAGAGAGATGAAACTTTGGCATATAAACTCCTCAGTAAAAATAATCGAAACAGGCATGTGTTTCGGTATGTTCAAAAACTCTGTTCCTAAAGCAAAAACGGAAGCAATTTCTCAATTAATATACACGCTTCAGCTTCTCTATTCAGAAAGTGCACCAATGTGATTATTTGCTTAAGTTAGATTTCTGAAATTCAGTACGTAAATTCTTCAATAGAGATGAGCGTGCTTCAGCATTTCTCGAAAATTCTACAGTACTTCTAGAGAGGGTAATAGAGTGGGAGACCTCTGATAATAATTAATAAAAAATGAAATATTTAACTGTCATGGTTATGCCCTGTAGGCCAAAGAGGACGATAATGGATAAGTGCAAGTGAACGATAGTGGAAGAAATAGTGAAATGAAAATCGTACTAGCAAGTAGAAAAACTACACGAGAAACAATGCGTAAGATGTTGTACCCCACAAGCCCAACTCGATTATTAAGCCAGTGTCCTCCTCCACTTCTGCCTAATTATAAATATTTCTGGTAGGAGTACTTACAGAGTCACAGCTTAAAGTGGAATGTGAACCAATACTCCGTGTTTGTATCTGGGACAAGCAGTACCAC